>NC_092150.1:69458218-69776971 GCF_045791955.1 Oncorhynchus clarkii lewisi | reverse complement strand
GTGGGTATAATTTGTGGAACGTTCCAACAGGAATCCGTTCCAAAAACTTCGTAAATAACAAGGTTGCCAACAAGCAACGCATACAGAGTCGTATAACAGTAAAATGAGATACCGGGTAGGGAGTGAGCTATGTAATTACGTTTTTCACTCACCACGTTTATTCGGAAAAAATGTCTCTTCGTTCTAGTAGCCTCCACCATTTCTCATTCATTGGTTTAGTTATTATTTCCGGTGTTCCTGCATTTGCGGGTGAACTCTGATGCGCCTCAATTGGGGAATCGCTGTGGTTGAAATGTAACTAATGACCGCAAGCCCCAGTATTTTATTAGCTAGGTGGCTTGTACACAATTGTTACCGATGATACTGTATATACCTACTCGTACTACAGAAGCATGCATTGTATTTTGCCAAGTTCTGTGTTAATCCTTTCCCCCAAATATAGCAGGTAACTTGTGTCTATGTCGATGTTTTTGAGTTCATCTTGCCTAGTTAAATATAGATAAAATAAATTAGAACATGTCAAATATATACTTTGACCTATTTCAGGTAATCCCAAGATGCTTGATTCACTACACTTGCTTTTGAATAACTTTCCAGTCGTTTTTGCTTTACATTCCGACTTTTGAACGTCTGTTTATTGGACATATATATTAGTGTCTAATAAAAAATAGCAACTTATGTAAAGCATCCCATCTGTGTTAAGGTTAAAGTGTGTGTGTATATATATATATATATATATATATATATGTGTGTGTAGTGTAGGTCTTCTTGATGTCCACTAGGTGTCAGCACAGCTTCAATAATGTCACACCTGGTTCACAACATGTTTTTCATGTGTAACAAATCAAATTGTATTTGTCACATGCGCCGAATACTACATGTGACTGACTACCTTACAGTGAAATGCTGAAATGAAGCCCTTAACCAACAATGTAGTTGTAATAAAAATGTGTTAAATAAGAAATAAAAGTAACAAATAATTAAAGATCAGCAGTAAAATAAAAAATAGCAAGGCTATATACATGGGGTACCGGTGTTCCTTTCAAGTCCAGTGGTGTAAATTACTTAACAAAAATGTATTTAAACTACTCCACTACATTTTGTTAATATCTGTTTTTTTTGTATCTGTACTTTTACACTCTGTTTCTTTACAACATTCAATTTTACTTTGCCACATTTTTAAACAAATTCATATATTTTTTACTCCATACAGTTTCCCTGGCACCCAAAAGTACTTTATGCATTTGAATGCTAAACCGGACAGGAAAATGGTCCAATTCACACACTTATCAAGAGAACATCCCTACTGCCTCTGATCTAGCGGACTCACTAAACACATGCTTCGTTTGTAAATTATGTCTGAGTGTTCCCATGGCTATTTCATAATTAAAAATACAAGAGAATTGTGCTGTCTGGTTTGCTTAATATATGGAAGGTCAAATAATTTATACTTTTACCACTGACACTTAAGTATCTTTTAGCAATGAGGTTTCCTTAGTATTTTACTGGTTCACTTTTACTTGAGACATTTTCTATTAACATATCTTTACTTTTACTCAAGAATGACAATTGGGTACTTTTTCAACCACTGTTCAAGAAGTTTAGCACCCAATACCCAACATTCACTTGGTGGCTTGAAGTAGGAGTGCTGAACTAGGATCTGTTTAGCATTTGTGAGTAGAATGAATAACATTACTTTGACGGGGGTGTGGGGGGTACTGATTCCAGTTCAGCATTCTTAGCCTGAGACATTTCATAAATGCGTACAGAGGAGCACTTTTCTACGATCAGCTTTGCCTAGATCATTCTGAATCAGTTGTCTCTGGAATAACTTTATATGGACAGCGGTGGGTTTGTTTGTAGATCAGCACTCCTTCTCAACACCAGTTGCTGTACCCTAACATTTTATTATCCAATTTCCCTTAATGTCTATGTCCTTCCGGAAACCCACCTCAACATTGTTCTGTCAAGGCAACAAAAGCAAGTTGGCATGCTCTTGAAATGAATTTAACTCACAACCTCTCCTTTGGGAATTCACCACCATATCTACAACTATTTTTAAACTATCTTAACATGTGGCTTTCTTCAGGCGGACCAAGACTAGGAACACTTTTGAATGGTCTACAAAGAATGGCCCCAGGTAAAAGTTGGCTTTTACAGAGTATGTTTGTATTGTTACTCCACAGCATAGTATGTTATCACAACTCTACTGAAATGACATTTGAAACAAGGTGTCACTTCATTCTTGCTTTTTGATGGGAACCTAGCCCCTTTTCCCCTACATACCTCTGGTTTGCTCTTTCAGACCCACAAAGGCAACAAGAAAGAAGTTGCTACATTAACTGTTTCTCTGGGATTTGAACTAGGGGGTACATACCTCAAGTTAGCTCTTTCATGACAACAAAAGGCAACATCAAAAATGGCTCTCTAAAAAATGCTCTCCTCAGATTTGAACTCTCAAAGTCTGGTTTGGGAAGCAAACGCCATAACCACTACTCTACCAGAGAGACAGACACTCGATGTTAAGGGGTACTTCAAAATGCACACATCAAAGACAACATTTCAGAGGTTAGAGAATGGTGTGGGGGCTTGTACTTCTTGGGTCCCCCAACCGTTCCTCAATCTTCTTTTGATGACTACAAACAGAGATTATGAATCTTCAAAACCTACACTATAGGATGGATGTGTTTAGGAACAGGGGACGAAATTCGAAAGAGGCGTATTTCCAATTACCAACAAATAGACCCTAGAAATGTTATTCCAAAATCTTAATATTGGAACTTTGGCCCTTCATTTGCCTACTACTGCCTATAAGCTATCATAACACGTGGGTTTTTTCTTGGGGACAAGGTATCGGAACGCTTTTGAATGGTCTACAAAGCATGCCCCCAGGTCAAAGTTGGCTTTTGCAGACAAGGATAATATATTGTTACTCCACGACATAGTATGTTATCACAACTCTATTAAAAGGACATTCTGTACAAGGTGTCACTTCAGTCTTTCTATTTGATGGGAACTACCCCTACCCCCCAACAAACCTCAAGTTAGTTCTTTCATGCCAACAAAAGGCAGAATCAAAAATGGCTCTCTAAAAAATGCTCTCCTCAGATTTGAACTCTCAAACTCTGGTTTGGGGAGCGAATACCATCACCACTACTCTACCAGAGAGACAGGGAATAGATGTTAAGGGGTACTTTGAAATGCACACATCAAAGACAACATTTCAGAGGTTAGAGAATGGTGTGGGGGCTTGTACTTCTTGGGTCCCCCAACCGTTCCTCAATCTTCTTTTGATGACTACAAACAGAGATTATGAATCTTCAAAACCTACACTATAGGATGGATGTGTTTAGGAACAGGGGACGAAATTCGAAAGAGGCGTATTTCCAATTACCAACAAATAGACCCTAGAAATGTTATTCCAAAATCTTAATATTGGAACTTTGGCCCTTCATTTGCCTACTACTGCCTATAAGCTATCATAACACGTGGGTTTTTTCTTGGGGACAAGGTATCGGAACGCTTTTGAATGGTCTACAAAGCATGCCCCCAGGTCAAAGTTGGCTTTTGCAGACAAGGATAATATATTGTTACTCCACGACATAGTATGTTATCACAACTCTATTAAAAGGACATTCTGTACAAGGTGTCACTTCAGTCTTTCTATTTGATGGGAACTACCCCTACCCCCCAACAAACCTCAAGTTAGTTCTTTCATGCCAACAAAAGGCAGAATCAAAAATGGCTCTCTAAAAAATGCTCTCCTCAGATTTGAACTCTCAAACTCTGGTTTGGGGAGCGAATACCATCACCACTACTCTACCAGAGAGACAGGGAATAGATGTTAAGGGGTACTTTGAAATGCACACATCAAAGACAACATTTCAGAGGTTAGAGAATGGTGTGGGGGCTTGTACTTCTTGGGTCCCCCAACCGTTCCTCAATCTTCTTTTGATGACTACAAACAGAGATTATGAATCTTCAAAACCTACACTATAGGATGGATGTGTTTAGGAACAGGGGACGAAATTCGAAAGAGGCGTATTTCCAATTACCAACAAATAGACCCTAGAAATGTTATTCCAAAATCTTAATATTGGAACTTTGGCCCTTCATTTGCCTACTACTGCCTATAAGCTATCATAACACGTGGGTTTTTTCTTGGGGACAAGGTATCGGAACGCTTTTGAATGGTCTACAAAGCATGCCCCCAGGTCAAAGTTGGCTTTTGCAGACAAGGATAATATATTGTTACTCCACGACATAGTATGTTATCACAACTCTATTAAAAGGACATTCTGTACAAGGTGTCACTTCAGTCTTTCTATTTGATGGGAACTACCCCTACCCCCCAACAAACCTCAAGTTAGTTCTTTCATGCCAACAAAAGGCAGAATCAAAAATGGCTCTCTAAAAAATGCTCTCCTCAGATTTGAACTCTCAAACTCTGGTTTGGGGAGCGAATACCATCACCACTACTCTACCAGAGAGACAGGGAATAGATGTTAAGGGGTACTTTGAAATGCACACATCAAAGACAACATTTCAGAGGTTAGAGAATGGTGTGGGGGCTTGTACTTCTTGGGTCCCCCAACCGTTCCTCAATCTTCTTTTGATGACTACAAACAGAGATTATGAATCTTCAAAACCTACACTATAGGATGGATGTGTTTAGGAACAGGGGACGAAATTCGAAAGAGGCGTATTTCCAATTACCAACAAATAGACCCTAGAAATGTTATTCCAAAATCTTAATATTGGAACTTTGGCCCTTCATTTGCCTACTACTGCCTATAAGCTATCATAACACGTGGGTTTTTTCTTGGGGACAAGGTATCGGAACGCTTTTGAATGGTCTACAAAGCATGCCCCCAGGTCAAAGTTGGCTTTTGCAGACAAGGATAATATATTGTTACTCCACGACATAGTATGTTATCACAACTCTATTAAAAGGACATTCTGTACAAGGTGTCACTTCAGTCTTTCTATTTGATGGGAACTACCCCTACCCCCCAACAAACCTCAAGTTAGTTCTTTCATGCCAACAAAAGGCAGAATCAAAAATGGCTCTCTAAAAAATGCTCTCCTCAGATTTGAACTCTCAAACTCTGGTTTGGGGAGCGAATACCATCACCACTACTCTACCAGAGAGACAGGGAATAGATGTTAAGGGGTACTTTGAAATGCACACATCAAAGACAACATTTCAGAGGTTAGAGAATGGTGTGGGGGCTTGTACTTCTTGGGTCCCCCAACCGTTCCTCAATCTTCTTTTGATGACTACAAACAGAGATTATGAATCTTCAAAACCTACACTATAGGATGGATGTGTTTAGGAACAGGGGACGAAATTCGAAAGAGGCGTATTTCCAATTACCAACAAATAGACCCTAGAAATGTTATTCCAAAATCTTAATATTGGAACTTTGGCCCTTCATTTGCCTACTACTGCCTATAAGCTATCATAACACGTGGGTTTTTTCTTGGGGACAAGGTATCGGAACGCTTTTGAATGGTCTACAAAGCATGCCCCCAGGTCAAAGTTGGCTTTTGCAGACAAGGATAATATATTGTTACTCCACGACATAGTATGTTATCACAACTCTATTAAAAGGACATTCTGTACAAGGTGTCACTTCAGTCTTTCTATTTGATGGGAACTACCCCTACCCCCCAACAAACCTCAAGTTAGTTCTTTCATGCCAACAAAAGGCAGAATCAAAAATGGCTCTCTAAAAAATGCTCTCCTCAGATTTGAACTCTCAAACTCTGGTTTGGGGAGCGAATACCATCACCACTACTCTACCAGAGAGACAGGGAATAGATGTTAAGGGGTACTTTGAAATGCACACATCAAAGACAACATTTCAGAGGTTAGAGAATGGTGTGGGGGCTTGTACTTCTTGGGTCCCCCAACCGTTCCTCAATCTTCTTTTGATGACTACAAACAGAGATTATGAATCTTCAAAACCTACACTATAGGATGGATGTGTTTAGGAACAGGGGACGAAATTCGAAAGAGGCGTATTTCCAATTACCAACAAATAGACCCTAGAAATGTTATTCCAAAATCTTAATATTGGAACTTTGGCCCTTCATTTGCCTACTACTGCCTATAAGCTATCATAACACGTGGGTTTTTTCTTGGGGACAAGGTATCGGAACGCTTTTGAATGGTCTACAAAGCATGCCCCCAGGTCAAAGTTGGCTTTTGCAGACAAGGATAATATATTGTTACTCCACGACATAGTATGTTATCACAACTCTATTAAAAGGACATTCTGTACAAGGTGTCACTTCAGTCTTTCTATTTGATGGGAACTACCCCTACCCCCCAACAAACCTCAAGTTAGTTCTTTCATGCCAACAAAAGGCAGAATCAAAAATGGCTCTCTAAAAAATGCTCTCCTCAGATTTGAACTCTCAAACTCTGGTTTGGGGAGCGAATACCATCACCACTACTCTACCAGAGAGACAGGGAATAGATGTTAAGGGGTACTTTGAAATGCACACATCAAAGACAACATTTCAGAGGTTAGAGAATGGTGTGGGGGCTTGTACTTCTTGGGTCCCCCAACCGTTCCTCAATCTTCTTTTGATGACTACAAACAGAGATTATGAATCTTCAAAACCTACACTATAGGATGGATGTGTTTAGGAACAGGGGACGAAATTCGAAAGAGGCGTATTTCCAATTACCAACAAATAGACCCTAGAAATGTTATTCCAAAATCTTAATATTGGAACTTTGGCCCTTCATTTGCCTACTACTGCCTATAAGCTATCATAACACGTGGGTTTTTTCTTGGGGACAAGGTATCGGAACGCTTTTGAATGGTCTACAAAGCATGCCCCCAGGTCAAAGTTGCCATCTGCACACAAGGTTAGTAATTTCTCCAAATTAAAGTTTGTTACTCCATGACATAATATCACAATACTATTGAAATTACTTTCTTTACAATGTGACTGGAGTGTTGGACTATTTTTTGGCCCTTCCTCTGACACTGCCTAGTATATACAGTAGGTCCTCGACGGTAGGAAGCTTCTACCCAGTGATGTACTCGCCCGTCAGCAATCAAATTTTATTCATAAATCCCTTACAACATCAGCCGATGTTGAAACCCAGCCTAAAACCCCAAAACAGCAAGCAATGCAGATGCACAGTGGCTAGGAAAAACTCCCTAGAAAGGCAGGAACCTAGGAAGAAACCTAGAGAGGAACCAGGCTATGAGGCGTGGCCAGTCCTCTTCTGGCTGTGCCGGTTGGAGATAACAGTACGTGGCCAAACGTTCATATCACCAGCAGGCTCAAATAATAATCACAGTGGTTGTAGAGTGCAACAGGTCAGCACCTCAAGAGTAAATGTCAGGTCCGGGACAAGGTAGCACGTCCGGTGAATACGTCATGGTTCCATAGCTGCAGGCAGAACAGTTCAAACTGGAGCAGCAGCACGATCAGGTGGACTGGGGCCAGCAAAGAGTGATCATGCCAGATAGTCCTGAGGCATGGTCCCAGGGCTCAGGTCCTCCGGGATAGAAGGGAGAGGGAGAGAGTGAATTACAGGGAGCATACTTAAATTCACACGGGACACCAGATAAGACAGGATAAATACTCCAGGTTTAACTGACTGACCCTAACCCCCCTACACAAACTATTGCAACCTAAATACTGTGGCCCCGTCCGACGATACACCCTTAGTAGCGCCTTACGGTCAGATGTCGAGCAGTTTCCATACCAGGAGGGGATGCAACCGGTCAGGATGCTCTTGATGGTGCAGCGGTATAACTGAGGATCTGGGGACCCATGTTTTCAGTTTCCTGAGGGGTAAAAGGTGTTATCATGCCCTCTTTCACAACTCTGTTGGTGTGTTTGACTATGATAGTTCGTTGGGGATATGGATATCAAGGAACTTGAAACTTTCAACTTCTCCACTTCAGACCTGTCCATGTTAATGGGGTTCTATTCTGCCCTCCTTCTCCTATAGTCAACAATCAGCTCCTTTTGTCTTGCTCACGTTGAGGGCAAGGTTCTCTTTGCACCACACTGCCAGGTCTCTTACCTCCTCCCTATAGGCCGTCTCATCGTTGTCGGTGATCATGCCTAACACTGTTGTCATCAGCAACCGTAATGGTGTTGGAGTTGTGCTTTGCCATGCAGTCATGGGTGAACAGGGAGTACAGGAGGGGACTAAGCACCCACCTCTGATTGGCCTTAGTGTTAAGCATCAGCGTGGCAGATGTGTTGTTGGCTACCCTTACCAACTGGGGGCTGCCCGTCAGGAAGTCCAGGATCCAGTTGCAGAGACAGGTGTTTAGTACCAGGATCCTTTGCTTAGTGATCAGCATTGTTGGCACTATGGTGTTGAACGCTATAGTCAATTAACAGCATTCTGGGCCTCCCAGGTGGCGCAGTGGTTAAGGGTGCTGTACTGCAGCGCCAGCTGTGCCATCAGAGACCCTGGGTTTGTGCCCAGGCTTTGTCGTAACTGGCCTCGACCGGGACGTCTGTTGGGCGACGCATAATCGTCTGGGTTAGGGAGGGCTTGGTTGGTAGGGATGTCCTTGTCTCATCGCACACCAGCGACTCCTGTGGCGGGCTGGGCGCAGTGCGCGCTGACCAAGGTTGCCAGGTGCACTGTGTTTCCTCTGACACATTGGTGCGGCTGGCTTCCGGGTTGCTGCGCGCTGTGTTAAGAAGCAGTGCGGGCTAGGTTGGGTTGTGTATCGGAGGACGCATGACTTTCAACCTTTTCTCTCCCGAGCCCGTACGGGAGTTGCGATGAGACAAGACAGTAGCTACTACGAAATTGGGGAGAAAAAGGGGTAAAATAAGCATATATATATATATATATTTTAAAAACAGCATTCTCACAGAGGTTATCCTTTTCTCCAGGTGTGAATAGGTAGTGTGGAGTGCAATAGAGATTGCATCATTTGTGGATCTGTTGGGGCAGTATGCCAATTGGAGTGGGTCTAGGGTTTCCGGCATGATTGCTTGATGTGAGCCATTACCAGCCTTTCAAAGGACTTCATGGCTATCAATGTGAGTGCTACGGGGCGCTAATCATTTAGGCAGGTTACCTTTGCTTTCTTCGGCACAGGGAATATGTTGGTCTGTTTGAAATATGTAGGTATTACAATCTCGGTCAGGGAGAGGTTGAAAATGTCAGTGAAGACACTTGCCTGATAATCAGTCTGGCCCCGCGGCTTTAGGAATGTTTCTGTTTAAAGGTCTTGCGCACATCGCCTATGGAGAGCCTGATCACACATTCTTCTGGAACAGCTGGTGCTCTTGTGCATGCTTCAGTGTTGCTTTGCTCGAAGCGAGCATAAAATGCTTTTAGCATTTTTTTAGCAATTCTAGTAGGCTTTCGTCACTGAGCAGCTTGTGGCTGGGTGTCCCTTTGTAGTCATGAATATTTTCCAAGCCCTTCCACATCCAACAAGCATCAGAGCAGGTGTAGTAGGATTCAATCTTAGTCCTGTATTAACGCTTCAGGACAAGTCTCTGAATTTCCTTGAGTGGGCCAGCCAGAACCCTGACTTGAATCCAATCTAACATTTCTGGAGAGACCTGTAAATAGGTGTGCAGCAAAACTCTCCATCGAACTTCACAGATCTTGAGAGGATCTACAGAGAAGAATGGGAGAAACTCCCCAAATACAGCTGTGGCAAGCTTGTAGCCTCAGACCCAAGGCTGTAATAGCTGCCAAAGCTGTTTCAGCAAAGTATTGAGTAAAGGGTCTGAATAGTTATGTAAATGAAATCACATTTTGATTTAATAAATTGGAGTTTCTTTCTAAATGTCACACCCTGATCGGTTTCACCTTTCTCGTGATTGTCTCCACCCCATCCAGGTGTCACTTATTATCCCTAGTGTATATATCCCTGTCTCTGTGCCAGTTTGTCTTGTATGCTTTTCAAGGCAACCAGCATTTTCTCTTGCTCCTGCTTCTATTCTCTTTTGCTAGTCCTCACTTTTTTTTTGCCTTGCCTGTTTTCTGGACTCTGTACCCACCTGCCTGACCATTCTGCCTGCCCTGACCTCGAGCCTGGCTGCCACTCTGTACCTCCTGGACTCTGAACTGGTTGACATTTTGCCTGTCCACGACCATTTTCTTGCCCTTTTGGATTGTTGAATAAATATCAAGACTCAAACCATCTGCCTCCCATGTCTTCATCTGGGTCTCACCTTCTGCTCTTATACTTAACCTGCTTTTGCTTTGACATTGTCCGCTATTGTGTGTAGATTGATAAGAGAAAACCAATGTAATCAATTGTAGAAGGCTGTAACGTAACAAAATGTCAAACAAGTCAAGGGGTCTGAATACTTTCCGAAGCACAGTAACCATATACTTTTTAACCATATAGTTAAAATCAGAAATGGTAGGTTGAGACTAATACAGTCAGGATAGTGTAACTTATCCCATCATACCCAAGATATTTAGTACAGTCTTCCAATACATTAATCAAGAGTCAATGCCTGTATACCATTATGGTAGTGAAGGCTTTTTACTGCCACTGATGGTAAACACCAACTGTGTGTCCAAATTCCTTTTCATCAAGATAATGGTTAACGTTCTTTGTAGAAGTTGCAGAAAGGAAAATACGTACTGTAGCTATGTAGGCTTCCTGCAGGCTACCAATTTTCACACACACAAAAAAAAAAACACACAATAGGTTGTTTTTTAAATTAAAAATTAAACGAGCATGTGCATTTCTCTAAGAACCTAGGAGGTACATTTCAGTCAAAACTGGAAAAAAAAAAAAAAAAAAAAAAAAAAGTGACCTGAAATCCACTATCATTCGCTTATGCCAGCTTAACCATAACCCATCCATACAGCTGTAGTAGGATGTCCCTTGGGGGCATCCGTACCTATGTAGGACATGCAATAAACAGGCTGGAGCTAGAACCTCGTGGTCGCGCGTCTTTATTTCTAGATCATACTACACAGTTCAGTATTGCAATAGTATGAAATTATCGGGGTACTGTTACTTTAATTAGATTTGACTATATAAAAAAAATACCCTACAAGTAAAAGTATATAATTGACAAAGTACTGAGTAAAAATTGTTTGAAAAATCCAATATGCCTTTGATATTTTGTAAAATTTTCTGTTACCTTAATGTTTTTACACATTACCTTTTCTTTGAATATAAGGGAGAAGTAGCAAATGTGCTGTAGGAAGTAATTTAATTGGTTGCAACAAAGGCACATCTGTGTGGGCATTTTTTTTAACCTAATTTCTATCAGCATGTTAAATGCACAACCAGAGTTAAACAAATTCGAGACCACCTTTACTCCACACACAGACGCGTACAAAGCCCTACACTTGGCAAATCTTACCATGATTATCAGGTATGAAGGTAAGACCCAGATGCAGACCACGTCGAATAAACAATAGTTTAATACTCAAACAGGGGCAAGCAATAGTAACTTTAGTTAACTCTACCTACATGAACATACTACCTCAATTGGTGACCCCGCACATTCACTCTGTACCAGCACCCCCCTGTATATATATTGTAATTTTTTTAATGCTGCTCTTTAATTACTTGTATCTATTATTCTTATCTGTATTTGTTTTAACTGCACAGTTGGTTAGGGGACGTAAGTAAGCATTTTACTGTAAGGGCCAATCGGGCTCTCCTGATCCTGGTTTGCTCGCTCCGACTTGCCATTGGACTGGGGGTGGAACCCAGAGGACAGGCTGGCCAACGACACAATGAGGGCGCAGAATGCCTTCCAGACCTGGGATGACAACTGAGGCCTCCGGTTGGAGACCAGGTCCAGCGGCAGTCCATGAATCCGGAAGACATGCTACACCATGGGCTGGGCCGTCTCCTTGGCCAAGGGGAGTTTGGGGAGAGGAATGAAGTGTGCGGCTTTGGAAAACCGGTCGATCAGTGTTTCCCTCAGACGGGAGGGTGGGGGGGTCAGAGACCCGTGACAAAATCCAGGGATATGTTGGACCAGGGGTTGTGAGGGTGACAGGCTAAACTGGAGGATTTGGCCCACTCCAGGACCGCGGATTGGACAGCGTTAGACACAAACATCTGGTTCTTGACACCCCCTCCCAGGTTTCGGCTAGGACTGCTGCGCCTCCCGGACCTGTTCCCCTATACCCCAGCTGAGTGCCGTCACCAGGCAAGAGGAAGGAAGGATTGTCTCGGGCTCTGGGGTGGTAGCCTTGGGGTTATAGCGGAGAGACAAAACATCCGGCTTGATGTTCTTGGACCCCGGCCGGTAGGAGGGGGAAAAGTTGAACTGGGTAAACAGCCCCCATTTCGCTTGCCTGGAGGTCAAGCGATTAGCGGAGCGGAGCTACTACAGATTTTTTTGTTGTCTGTACACACAATGAACAGATGCTCCTCCTCTTTAAGCCAGTGCCTCCATTGCCATCTTCTCTGCTAGAAGCTCCAGATTCCCCACATCATAATTCCTCTGTGGCGTTGAGGTGGTGGGAGAAGGCGGCGCAGGGATGCAACTTCCAATCCAGGGCAGAACATTGCGACAGAACAGTCCCCACTCCGACATCAGAAACATCTTCCTTCACCACAAACTAACAGGAAGGGTCCGGATCAACCAACATCAGAACTGTGGTGAAGCGATATTTCAGGTCCCGGAATAGCCGGTCAGCTGCCGTGGACCACGTGAACTGAGCCTTGGTAGAGGTGAGGGCAGACAGGGGAAGGCAAGGGTGCTGTAATCCCAGATAAAGTGGCGATAAAAGTTGGCTAACCCCAGGAGGTGTTGGTGGAGCGATGGAAATCGCTCCAGAATGCGCTGGAGATCCTGCTGGACATGGAGCATGTGTTCTTGGAGGGAGCGGGAGAAGACAAGGATGTTATCAAGGTAGACGAAGACAAACCGATTCAGCATGTCACGGATAACATCATTCACCAGAATGTGGACCACAGCAGGGGAGTTGGTGATGCTAAAGTGCATGAACAGATATTGTTAGTGGGCGCTGGCCGTGTTGAAAGCAGTCTTCCACTTGTCCCCCTCTCGTCCCCCTCTCGTATCCCCACCAGGTGGTAGGCGTTTCGTAGATCCAGCTTACAGTTGCCACCTGGAAAGGCTCGAAGTCCGAGGAAATGAGTGGTGGCAGATATCGGTTCTTAACAGTAATGTCATTGAGTCCCCTGTAGTCAATGCACGGGGGCAGGGTCTTGTCCTTCTTCTCCACGAAGAACAAGCCTGCGCCAGTGGGAGAGGGATGGATAAATCCTGTAGCTAGAGAGTCCCTAATGTAGTTCATAGCCTTCGTCTATGGTCCCGACAATGAGTACAGACGTTCCCGGTGCGGTGCTAGGAAGAAGGTCAATCCCGTAGTCATAGGAGCAGTGCTGCGGAAGGGAAGTGGGCCGGGACTTGTTCAAAAGCTCCCAGAGATCCTGGTACTCCGCGTGAATGGCGGAGAGGTCCGTAACCACCTACAAGGACCCAGGAAGCCTTCCCGGGGGAAGTTGTGCAGAATTCAGACAATGGTCATGGCAGAACGGACTCCAGGCCATGATAGCACCGGTAGACCAGTTGATGAGTGGATTGTGCCGTTTGGCCCAGGAGAATCCCAAAGCAGGAACTGAATGGTATCGCTGTGATTCCCTGACACCCGTAGGTTGATGAGTGGTGTTATCATGACCCAACCTACAGAGCACCTGTTCAACGGTCAAACATCAATGGGAATAAATAGTGGCTGAGTAGGGATGTTCAACTCGGAAGCTAGTGTGGGCTTCAAAAAGCTCTCATCGACCCCAGAGACAATGAGGACCCTGTCACATCTGCTCCTGCTATGCCCTCTGGTGTTCATCTGGTTTCTTCTTGAACTGCAGTTACTCTCCCATTCGCTCTCTCTCTCTGTGTATGATTGTGTGGTTGGAGAGAGGTGTGCTGAGTCAGATCCCTACCAGCGACAACTTGTTTCATAATCAAGACCTCTACAAATACTCAGTCCTGCCACTTCCACTCTGCCAGATCGAGATCTCTGCTCAGTCAGTGCATGATTCTAGCCATTTATGATTACTCAAGATACCCTGCTGTGCTTGTTTCCCTGCCTGACACCGTTTATCCTCTCATTGCACTCTGCCTCCTGTCTCCTTTTCCATCTCACCACCCAACTACCTTGTTCTGGATTTTACTCACCACTACTACCTTTGATTCCCCTCAGGACCGGTTACCCTGTTTTTCTCAGCCAACTTCAACCTCAGTCTCCACATCTATTTTTTTCTGCAACTCATCCGAGCTTCCCCGAATCTGCACTCCATATCCTTCTGTGTAACAATAAATATTTTGGTTTATTCATCCCCGTTTCCCCATCTGAGTCTGCTCTTGGGTTCCCCTGTGTCGCTCCACTTAACAGACCCCAAAAAATTTGGACTGGTTTCCCCACAGCAGAGTGAAATGATGCGAGGAAGGTGAGCAGAAAAGGTCTTCATATGGCCAACCAGAGTACTCGCTCCTGGTCTGAGCCTGGTCTTTTACCGGATACGAGGACACAAAATTACCAAAAGGCCCTCTATATAGACAACTCTTTGTGCGGATCTCGAGAGAGAGTCAAGATCAAGTGTCAAGTGGGTAACTCCCCAGCAGCAAGCTCGTCCTTTACCTCCTCCGAGACGCCATGCAGGAACATGTCAAACAGTGCTTCTGGGTTCCATGCACTCTTCGCTGCCAACATGCAGAAATCCACTGCATATTCAGCCACCCTGTGGGCATTCTACCGGAGCTGAATTAGCTTACAGGCAGCTTCTCTCCTGGAGAACGGGGCATCAAAAACCTTCCTCACCTCTCCCACAAACCACTCCAGGCTCACGCATATGGCTGGCTGCTGTTCCCATACAGCGGTAGCCCAGGTGAGAGCCCTTCCAGACATCAACGTAATGAGGTAGGCTATTTTGGAGCGAGCCGGGGGGAAGGAGGGCTGAAGCTCGAAAATGAGGGCACACTAGGCTAAAAATGTCCGACAGGTGCTCGGCTCTCCATTAAAGCGTTCTGGAGTAGGTAACCTGGGGTTCCCAGGAAGGTAGAGTGGCCGGTGCTGCTAAACGTCGAGTTACTGAGGAGCGGTGGGGTTACCCCCGTGGCAGGCTGCCCTCCAGAGAACCCGCAGATTTGCTCTAGCAGCATGTCCAACACCCGGGTATGGCTGGTCAGCAACCATAGGTGGGTCAACGGTACCAGATGGCAGGCAGGTTCAGGGTAAGGGTAGGCAGAGATCAGAAATCAAAATGGAAGCAAGAGGCAGGCAGAGTGTTCAGGTAGGCAGAGTGTTCAGGCACAGGGTCAGGCAGAGTGTTCAGGCACAGGGTCAGGCAGAGTGGTCAGGTAGGCAGAGTGGTCAGGCACAGAGGCAGGCAGAGTGTTCAGGTAGGCAGAGTGTTCAGGCACAGAGGCAGGCAGAGTGGTCAGGTAGGCAGGCACAGGGTCAGGCACAGGGTCAGGCAGAGTGTTCAGGCACAGGGTCAGGCAGTGTTCAGGTATGCAGAGTGGTCAGGCGCAGGGTCAGGCAGAGTGGTCAGGCACAGGGTCAGGCAGAGTGTTCAGGCACAGGGTCAGGCAGAGTGGTTCAGGCACAGGGTCAGGCAGAGTGGTCAGGTAGGCAGAGTGGTCAGGCACAGAGGCAGGCAGAGTGTTCAGGCACAGGGTAGGCAGAGTGGTCAGGCACAGGGTCAGGCAGAGTGTTCAGGCACAGAGGCAGGCAGAGTGGTCAGGTAGGCAGGCACAGGGTCAGGCAGAGTGGTCAGGCACAGGGTCAGGCAGAGTGTTCAGGCACAGGGTCAGGCAGAGTGGTCAGGTAGGCAGAGTGGTCAGGCACAGAGGCAGGCAGAGTGTTCAGGTAGGCAGAGTGGTCAGGCACAGAGGCAGGCAGAGTGTTCAGGCACAGAGGCAGGCAGAGTGGTCAGGTAGGCAGGCACAGGGTCAGGCAGAGTGGTCAGGCACAGGGTCAGGCAGAGTGGTCAGGCAAAGGGTCAGACAGAGTGTTCAGGTAGGCAGGCACAGGGTCAGGCAGAGTGGTCAGGCACAGGGTCAGGCAGAGTGGTCAGGTAGGCAGAGTGGTCAGGTAGGCAGAGTGGTCAGGTGGGCAGAGTGGTCAGGTGGGCATGCTAAGGGTCAACACCAGTGGGTCGAGAAAAAGAGACTTTGAAAAAGCCTGGGGCTGAGACACAAAACGCTGATTAACCTGACAAACAAGACAAACTGGCAGAAACAGAGAACACAGGTATAAATACACAGGGGCTAATGGGGAAGATGGGTGACACCTGGAGGGGTGTGGAGACAAATCACAAAGACAGGTGAAATAGATCAGGGTGTGATGATACTACTATCAACCTTTTTTTCTATTTACAAGCAAAAATGAAGCACCAGTGACTCGTCTATAATTTTTTTTGAGTCATACTACACCAGTTCTGACGCTCTTCGGATGTGGCAGGGCTTGCAAACTATTAGACTACAAAAAGGAAGCACCCCCGAGAGCTGCCCAGTGACACAAGCCTACCAGACAAGCTAAATAACTTGTGCTCGCATCGAAGCAAGTAACACTGAAACATTCATGAGGGGATCAGCTGTTCCGGACGACTGTGTGATCACGCTCTCTGCAGCTGATGTTAGTAAGACCTTTAAACAGGTCAACATTCACAAGTCCGCAGGTCCAGACGGATTACCAGGACGTTTACTCTGAGCATGCGCTTACCAAATGGCAAGTGTCTTCACTGACATTTACAACCTCTTCCTGTCAACCTCTTCCTGTCTATAATATCAACATGTTTCAAGCAGACAACCATAGTCCCTGTGCCCAAAAACACTAAGGTAACCTGCCTAAATGACTACCCACCCGTAGCGCTCACGTCTGTAGCCATGGAATGCTTTGAAAGGCTTGTCATGGCTCACATTATTAACACCATTATCCCAGAAACCCTACACCCACTCCAATTTACATACCGCCCCAACAGATCCACAGATGATGCAATCTCTATTGCACTCCACACTGCCCTTTCCCACCTGGACAAAAGGGTCACCCATGTGAGAATGCTACTCATTGACTACAGCTCAGCATTCAACACCATAGTGCCCTCAAAGCTCATCACTAAGCTAGGGATCCTGGGACTAAACCTCCCTCTGTAACTGGATCCTGGACTTCCTGACGGGCAGCCCCCAGGTGGTGACGGTAGGCAACAACACATCCGCCACACTGATCTTTAACACTGGGTCCCCTCAAGGGTGCATGTTCAGTCCCCTGTACTCTGTTCACTCATGACTGCACAGCCAGGCACGACTCCAACACCATCAAGTTTGCTGATGACAACAGTGGTAGGCCTGATCACCGACAATGATGAGACAGCCTATAGGGAAGAGGTCAGAGACCTGACCGTGTGGGGCGAAGACAACGTCTCCCTCAACATGAGCAAGACAAAGGACATGATTGTTGTCTACAGGAAAAGGATGACCGAGCATGCACCCATTCTCATCGATGGGGCTGTAGTGGAGCAGGTTGAGAGCTTCAAGTTCTTTGGTGTCCACATCACCAACAAACTAGAATGGTCCAAACACACCAAGACAGTCGTGGAGAGTGCGACAAAACATATTCCCACTCAGGAGACTGAAAAGATTTAGCATGGGTACTCAGATCCTCAAAAGGATTTACAGCCTTACCATCGTCAGCATCCTGACGGGTTGCATCACTGCCCTGTATGGCAACTGCTCGACCTGGCTTTATACATCTATAAAGCGTGTCTGGCGTGTCTGTCTATATATGGAAAAATACATTTTAACATTTAGACCAATCGATTGGTGGAAAGAGCAGGAAGACTAAGTCAACCCAGATTTTATTTCCCGTCGGGGACATCCCTAAAATCTGCTGTAGTTGTAAATCTTTTACACCTCTGGACATTATAGATTTGACACAGTATCAACCCAATAGTAGCCTTGGTGTGCAGATTTTCAATTGTGGCAGGGTGGGCACATCCATTGTAAGGCAGGATTCTCCATGTGTTGATGGTAAATGCTGATGGATACCCCAGCACAGGTGGTGTGGTACCAACTGGAGCATGTGGAGCACTCCATCTGTGAAAGTACATGTCAATCAGGCCATTGATTCCATTATATGATGTCACAGCTGAAAGGATAGCTCAGCAATCCACAATTTGGTTTGTTTAACTAGCCACTGCCATTTCATTTTAGATTAAATTATTGACCCACAATCCATTCAAGAGATGATGCAGCCATGAATGTGGCGAAGAGGGGAAATTACAATTAGCCTTTGTTGGCAGTGGCTTGTTAAAAAAAACTGAAGATTGAAGTCACTACCTGCTTTAAATGTAAGAAAACATTTAAATGATTAAAATGACTTATCCATCCCTTTAAGGTTATGAACATATATTTACTACCAAACTCAACACCCCCTTAGACCACAGTAATAGAAAGCACAGCAATTGCCTATGGCCATTGTTCATAGTGCAATGGAAATGTTTTGGGCCCTTCAAACATTGAAAGGTAAAAGTTCTTAGAGAATTGTCATGTCAACTGTGTGAGGAGTTGCAATGCAAACTCACCCAGTCTCCCCCCTCATCTGTTGCACAGAAACTGCAGTAGAGTTTCCTGTTAAGTTCTGAAAGAATAAAGGAAGCATGTCAGCTATATCACATAATGCCTTAGGATGAAAAACTATATACAGTTATTGGCAAATATATGGTCACCTTCACAATTTTCTTAAATAAATTTGTAATTTCTTCTACAAAATACAAAAATGTTTAGGTGGATTTGAGAAGTTGTCGGGCTTTGCGTCTTTCAGCAGTGGGGTCTTTGTTTACCAACAACCAAATTAATTAGAAGAAAATAACAACCTCCCTACAATCAAACATGGGGAGGTTGTTAGGTTATAGGCTACTGAGGAATTATAATGTGCTCGGTCAGCTACTTTGACATCCATGTAGGCTGAAACTACAACTAAATGTTGCCAAGTTCAAACATGTAAGGTAAAACAATAGTGCTATCGAACATTATTAATAGTCTCTTAAAGTGGGGCCAGGACAATGTAGCAACAGTAAATGAGATAATGCAGCATTGACTTGGGCTTGGGCTGCTGGCCTGTATCACCTTATTTCACACGGTAATGACACAAAGAGTAGTGTATGATGTAGACGAGGCTACAAGTCTTCAGCGTTACATTGTCAGATTGAAAAAAAGTGATAGACAATCTCACCTTTGTCCAGGATCTCTTTGGCCACCTCCATTCTGGCACCACCGATGTTAACATGCATTGGGACAGTTGGGTCACTTAGTGCCTTCTCCCTCTGCATTAACTCTCTGGCCATCTAGGTAGTACATAAAGGACAGACAATGGGATAAATATGTCTACCATCTATAGGGCCATTGAGAAATATAAGATCGTGTGAAAGCAGGTCTCCAACTGCCTTGTCATCCTAACAATAATCATCTTATTCATTGTGATAATCTTACTTTGGAAAACCTTTGTTGCTTGGCTGCAATCATGAAAACAAGGCAGCACACTGGTGATGTTGAAGCTCCACTGATTTGATGATATTACACCAACATTTAATTTAGAGTTTGTCACATAGCAACCAAGTTCTCTATTGACCTGGGTCATATTCATTAGTGGACACCATAGCACATCGGTTAGCAACAGAAGAAAATTGTTTCTCCTTGAACACATGCACATGGGTCCCTTCCCATTTCAGACCATTTTCTTAGGCGTGCACATGACAGGTGTGCAATGTATACTAATTTGTTATGCTAATCTAATCCTTTCAATGGAATGACTTTGGCTAAACCCTCAAAGATCTCTTAATGTGGGTGCATTTGCTTTTGACTCACTTTTGGGTGGCCTACCATTAAGGGTTGCGCACAGATTTCTAACATAACAAATTTCCCTACTGATTTATCCTCGGACCTATTTAGCATATGAACTCACCAGCAACACATAAACTCCACAATTGTAGCTGTCGCTTTGCTTGGTGTGCGGTATTGTCGACGCCTGCCAGGGAACATTGCTGAAAACAGATTCTGTCCCAGTTCTGCGGGTTCGTTCATCAAACCAGTATCTGTTTGGGGAGGAAAACATTCATACACCTGCATGGCTGCTCATGAATGAAAATGGGATGGCTTAACTGAAATCAATAATGCTTTATAATTCTCTTCATAGCATACAACATTCATAACATGAACACATAGGCTAATTAAGTCAATATGCAACCGGACCATAAATGTAAAAGTAGCCTCAACATTGACAACTCAACTTAACTTGTATGCCGGATATTGGATAAATGGTCCAACAATTTTTGCCTGACCATACAATAGAAGTACTCAGTTGTGGAATAGTACTGGGGTGGAGAAATCAGAATTAGCTAAGTAACATAGATCATTAAGATGCCTTATCTGCAGAACATGCTTATATAATTGAACTGTTGAACTCATCATTAGAATATCTCCTTTCCGAATCTGGTGTTGGCAGCTGCACTGCAGCTCCTCAGTCACCTTTGGCCCAGAGAGGGGAGAAGTCAGGCTTGTCTTTCACATGTCCCCGTTGCAATGCAGAATATCAGCAAGGAATATGGCAAAAAGGAGGTAAGGAAACATTGCTTCCATATGTGAACATTGCATCCTTCCCTCATGCTGCCAACATACCCTCGTAAAACTGACCATCCTACCGATCCTCGACTTCAGCGATGTCATTTACAAAATAGTCTCCATCCCTCTACTCCACAAATTGGATGCAGTCTATCACAGTGCCATCTGTTTTGTCACCAAAGCCCCATATACTACCCACCACTGTGACCTGTATACCCTTGTTGGCTGGCCCTCGCTTCATACTCGTTGCCAAACCCACTGGCTCCAGGTCATCTAAAAGTCTCTGCTAGGTAAAGCCCCGCCTCATCTCAGCTCACTGGTAACCATAGCAGCACCCACAGCACGCACTCCAGCAGGTAAATCTTACTAGTGACTCCCAAAGCCAATTATTCCTTTGGCCGCATTTCCTTCCAGTTATCTGCTGCCAATGACTGGAACGAACTGCAAAAAATAAATCACTGAAGCTGGAGACTCATATCTCCCTCTATCCCTCTAACTTTAAGCACCAGTATCTCTACTTGCACATTCATCTTCTGCACATCTACCATTCCAGTGTTTAATTGCTATATTGTAATTACTTCGCCACCATGGCCTATTTATTGCCTTACCTCCCTTATCTTACCTCATTTGCACACACTGTATATGGACTTTTTCTACTGTATGTTTGTTTATTCCATGTGTAACTCTGTTGTTGTATGTGTGGAACTGCTTTGATTTCTTGGTCAGGTCGCAGTTGCAAATGAGAACTTCTCAGCTAGCATACCCGGTTAATAAAAGGTGAAAAAAATAATAATAATAATTTGCTAACCATGTAAAGGGATGGCCTAAGTCATGGGAAACCAATCACTTGTCTCCAGGATGCTGACCTTCTAGGCAGAGTTAAAAAAAAAGCCATCTCTGTCCAGTGTCTGTTCTTTTCCCCATCTTAATATTTTATTTTTATTGGCCAGTCTGAGATATGTCTTTTTCTTTGCAACTCTGCCTAGAAGGCCAGCATCCCGGAGTCGCCTCTTCACTGTTGACCTTGAGACTGGTGTTTTGCGGCTATTATTTAATGTAGTTGCCAGTTGAGGACTTGAGGCGTCTAGTTTGACAAACAATGTACTTGTCCTCTTACTCAGTTGTGCACCGGGGCCTCCCACTCCTCTTCTATTCTGGTTAGAGACCGTTTGCGCTGTTTTGTGAAGGGAGTAGTACACAGCGTTGGACGAGATCTTAAGTTTGTCAATTTGTTCGATGGAATAGCCTTCATTTCTCAGAACAAGAATAGACTGATGACTTTTAATAGAAAGTGCTTTTTTTCTGGCCTTTTTGTACCTGTAATCGAACCCACAAAGGCTGATGCTCCAGATACTCAACTAGTCTAAAGGAGGACAGTTTTATTGCTTCTTTAATCAGAACAGTTTTCAGTTGTGCTAACATAATTCCAAAAGGGTTTTCTAATTATCAATTAGCCTTTTAAAATGATAAACTTGGATGAGCTAACACGACTTGACATTGGAACACAGTAGTGAAGGTTGCTGATAAAGAGCCTCTGTACGCCTGTGTAGATATTCCATACAAAATCTGCTGTCTCCAGCAACAAAAGTTATTTCCAACATTAACAATGTGTTTGATAAAGTTGATGTTATTTTATGTCAAAATATTTTCTTTCAAAAACAATGACATTTTATAGTGATCCCAAACTTTGGAACGGTAGTATAGTTTAAGTATAACTTATGTATAACTTATGTCAGCAAACCAGAAGGCAAGATTCTAGTTTTTTTAGAATTTACAGTGCAAGAAGCACACGCCAACACTCAGACATAATTTACAAACAAAACGTGTGTAGTGAGTCCGCCAGATCAGAGGCAGTAGTTTGAATGGGACAATTTCTGTCCTGCTCAGCATTCAAAATGTAACGGTTTTGGTGTCAGGGAAAATGTATATGGAGTAAAAACGACATATCTTTAGGAATGTAGTAAAGTAATAGTGGTAAAAAAAATGTATATACCAATGTAAGGTACAGATACCCCTAAAAACTATTTTTACACCCCTGGATTGACCATACCTGATGTGCTTAACCAGGTTCTCGCTCATATGGCTCTCTGTGTTAGGGGAACCAGTAGGGTCCAGAACAATGGCAGAGTGGGTCCTGCGATTGACATACTAAACAAACACAAGTGGTAATTCCAAGTCAGTATATCAAAATGGCCTCAAACATAACATATTCAAGAATAATACTGTCTAATCTCTCACTAAAATGGTAAATCTTGTAGAGCTTACCAAGAGTATCCAGTGGTAGTTTCCCACGTTGCAAACGCCAATCAAGCAACTGTGCTGCTCCAGATTGGTCTACAGGAATAGGAGTGAAGATGCATCTATACGGTGTGCCAGGCAATCTTTTGTCAGGCAGGTGGCAGCTCTCCCTACATTGACCCGTCTAGCCTCTTATTTAGAAACATGACACAAAAATAACTCTGCGGACATGCCTTTACCTTTGACAAGGTGTTCTTGCGCATCGCCACCTTATCCCCATGCAGGATAATCCCTGCCACAAAGTGATCCACAATAAAAACATCCTTCTCCACTTGAATGTCAACCCTCTTCAGTTGGAGGTAGAAGTCAATTACCTAAAGCAGAATGGCATATGGTTGGTCAAAGTTCACATGATGCTCAGGCAATAGTCACCTCAGTCAACAACTCTAATTGTACTTTATACCAACTGCACGCATGGAAATTTCATACAATTCAACCATAACATGTGGGGGAGCTTAACATACCTCCCCACTAAGCCACTCATTGGGCTTCAATGTAAGGAAGTCATGGAGGTGCAGGATGGCAACGGATCCCTCCAACAAAAATCGTGCGGTTGCCCTGTCCACTCCATCCGAAGACATTGCCCACAGTTGCTTCACCTACACAAACAAATTTTGGCCATCAAAAATGGGGTCCAAACTGCCTGAGTGTACAGATGCGATCAACATGCAGTAGGAAAACATGCAGAATATAACAAAAACAGACACATTCCACTTACTCTATTCTCCAATTCATCATCCCTGCTGGGGTGTTTCTCAGACAGAGACTGTTGGAATTGGTCACCCTATTGAATAATGGTTACAGTTCAGTTTGGGACAGCATTCTGCATTTTGTCTTCACGTATATACATTAAACCCATGAGGATCACATGGCTTCGTAAAAATGCTTACCATTTTAACATACCCAAATAAGAAATGTAACTAAATAGCAACACATAAGACCGACCTGTTGATGAACGGTCGATTGCTCTTCCTGTTGTTTGGTGCCCGTCTGGACATGCTCCTTGGTGGCACACTTATGGCCAGAGCGTTTTGCGGCCAGATGCCTTGTCCCCAGCTTTATTGGCATAGGACTGTCCACACTTCCGCCAATGGCCAGTACAGCTGCCAGTCGGTGGACACACCTCTGGGCACTGTCAGATGCAGAGCAGGAACACGTCTCCGTTGGCAACAGAGTAACCACATGCTGCTTGTCTGAGAAGCCCTGGTAGAGGAACGATTTGGTGCTTGGCACCAGGAGAATCCGTCCTTTTGCCACAATCATCCTGGCTAAGGCCTCCGCTCCAGTTTCTGCCATGACAACCTCTTCTTGTGCCACACAGGACTGAATGCCTTCAGCAAAAGACACCATGTCTTCCTCTGACATGTGGTAGGGGAAACTGGTGGTGGGCATTCGCCTGGAAAATTGCTCATGGCACTCAGGGGTCAGGTGGAAATTCCCTAGATTACAGTAGCCCCGCAGCACCTCCCTCAAGGCATTGGTTTGGAGTTGGTAGAGTAGATAAACCAATTTATCTACTCTGACCTTCTTCCATCCAACTAATGCCTTGAGGACAGCATTGAAGCTCTCTGAGCAGTTGTTGGTTATTCCATCTGACTGGATGCCCAAGCTGTTGAGCACGTATTGTGCACTCTTGTCCATGGCATCAGAGAGCGACTGATGGAAATAAGCCTTGAAATCAGGGCTCCAGTGAAGACACACCCTCGCCAGGGTGCATTCGTAGTCACTCCTTGATTTCGTTGCCAAGAGCTCTTTGATGGCCTGCTGGTAATCGGCCACAGCTTCGGCACCCTCTGACCCCATTTTGTGCTTCACATTGTTGGAGATGTGGTTCCAGCAATTGACAATCCTGGCTTGTGGCAGCACAGACTGGATTGCTCCCTCAATAGCCGCCTCACGGTCTGTGCAGAAGATTGCTGTTGATAGTTGGGGAAGGAATGAAAGGATGGTGCGAAAGAACTGTTTGTGATTTTCCATGTGCCTGGTGGTGTGAATGAGGAATGCCACGGGAAGGACAGGTGCCTCTTGAAATGCAACATGACGGAAAACAAGGGGTGAAACATAAAAATTGCCGAGGTCAAACGTAGTGTCATAGTGAAAAATGTGCGCACCTTGGTGTTTGCTTTTAATAACTGCCTTGGCCTCTTCAACCATTTCTGGTGCTGCCACTACCAGAAGGGTTGCGGGTCGAGTCTCCATATGGGTGACAAATCCGGGGAGAATGTCACCCATCATATGTGTTGCCACCAACTCGTCCCGGTCCAAAACAGTGACGTCCCTTGCTCGACGAATAGTGTTCTTTACTTGTGCCAAGTTGCGAGGTTGGTAAACTGGCATGAATGATGCATTTGGGGGTGGTGGTGGGTTATTGGTCATGTCTGAGTATACTTTGCCAGGTGTTTCAGCCTTTCGCCGGGACATTTCATCTATGATTGAGGTAGCCGATCGGATGAAATCCCTTGCTTGCTGCTGTTGGCTGTTGCCGTGGGGGTGGGGGACATTGGAGTGTGCCTCCTCACCAAAGTAGTGAATTAGCACAGGAGTATCAGGCTGGTGAAGCAACTCATACTCCCTTTTTTGGAACCCTGGTTCTTCCTTTCCTGCATAGTACCGCACCCTTAGTTTTGGTGAACGGCGAGGAAGGCTGTGGGATCCCTTCTGAATCCATCTTTTTTGGTCCGCTTTCCAGTCCTCACATGACAAGGAACTACCTGCAAACAGAAAAATGTCTCCAGGCTTGGGGTGGAGTGGTGGAAGGTGGGATACCTTAGTGGGATCAACCGTTTCAATCATTTCAGCTGCTTGTGCTGGTGTTAAAGGCAGCAGGCGTGTGGTGTATACTTGTTGTGGTAGTGATTGGAGGACCTGGGGTGGTGATGGGGCAATCTGGGAGACGGAGTGGGGTTGTGCATTGGCCATCCTTCCCTTACTCCATACATCATAGAGTTGACGGCGATAGCTGAAGGTATTAGACCTTTCCAGTTCAATGACTATCAAAGAAAATAATCCATTTTCCTGATGGTAGCTAGCTGCTGTAACTTCCTCTGGTGAGAGGCCTAGCCTTTCAACAACTGAGGCAATGTCATCAAAAGTTGGGGCCCTCTTTCTCTTTGGCATTCTGACAAGGAAAATTACATTGGTATAAGTATTGATATTAAGACAGTTAACTAACTATATGGAATGTTATATGGAAAAATCTCTCTAGTGCTTCAAATCGTTTACTAAGCCAGACTGGGGTACATTCAGAAAGAAATTGAGACCACTTACATTCTACATAAATTAAATAATTTTGATTTCAAATCAGCATGCAGAATTTGACATTAAAGGTAAAGGATTTAAAGTGAATTCTAACCTTTGATAAAAATTAACCATATCCCCCCTGTAATAATTTCTAAATACATGACTTGCCAAATCATGTCTAAGCAATGATTACTTCCAGGCAGGATGGAATTACGCTATCATTCATTACCAGTGGGCTGCAGGTATAAGGGACATAAGCAGTAGCTAGGGGGCCACCTACCATTATTAGGATTTATTTTTTAAAGAATTCAGTCACTTACTATTGTATTAGAATAGTAAAATACACAAGGCGAAATTGAGATTTGGTTATGAATCAGCAGTTCGTTATCAAATGGTAACATACACAGTAATACCTAACAAAAAGTTTGTTTGAAGCTCCCACAATGCAGCAATACCTAACAATAGAAAACACTTTTTTTAAAGTATGTAATAAATATCAGAACAAGTTGTGTAAGTCACATGTCAGCTACAAACATTTAGATTGGTAAGTTAGTCGCACCAGTTAAACTTCTAGTAATAATGGCCCAATTTGGATTTTGTTGGGGCGTGGGGGGCACCCCAACAAAATCTCAGTTAGGGCCCCAAAAAGGCATGTTAAGATCCAAATGAACATCAGAACATGGACAGAGGGGGACCTGGGACTTAATCCACAAATCATCTCAGAGTCAGTGCTGATCTAGGATGTGTCTAATCTTATTCTTGTTGTAAACTGCAAAACTGATCCGAGAGGAACACTTCTACTCTGAGACACTTGATACGCAAGACCCCAGGTTAGATTGAATGTTGACACTTGGTCCCTGGGGTTGAGTGGGGTTATTTGGGTATCAAACTTAATGCTAATGAATTTACCTGGAGTAGGAGTGATGAGTTATTGCTGATGCGGATGACGCAGACGCTCAAGTGTTTCCACTGTACGAGATATCTGGAATGGTACAGACAGTATACAGGTCAGAGGTAAAAAGTCTATTATATGCAAATAACACGATTGGGATGTCGAGCTGACAATAGTGGCTTGCTCAATCTTTACATATATCCCTCCTTTGTTCCTCCCTAAAAGTAATCACTGATTATAAATAACTAGAAGGGTTAAACCCATGTAGTGGAGCACTTGGTTTGACCTGCCCAATCCTGTCTAAGCAGTGATAACTTAATTGAGGGAGGAAGGAGTTTGCAAGTAATTAGTACCAAACATCTCAGTTCTCCCAAAGTGCACCCATTCAAGTCTCAGTATGTAGAGGAAATATGGTGCAAAGCCATTTTAGACCATGCATGTGCAAATCTAAATGCTTTTACACATATGGCGAATAATATTATGTGCGCCCTTCAGGAGAAGTGAGTGTTTGATATCATTAAACTGAATTGAAATCATGATCATTAGTTATTTGTTACACAGGCATCAGACCAGATTATGTAAAAATATTTACAGGCCACTCAAAACGAGAAATTAATAAAGACTACAAATTAAATGCTTCACCCACATATTAAACAGATTCAAAGTATGTCTACAAGAACAAGTACTGATATACAGATATTTGTTATTTCAGTTGTCATTGATTGGCATTTCCCCTCATCCCAATACACGTGTAATGTCTACATCGTGTAGAACCTTTCCATTTAACTGCACAGTAGGCCAGCCAACATTGGACAAGTGCTGGTGAAAAAACAGCCACATGCTAGATCAAACAGTGACATACCAAAGTTTGGCAGGATGTCATCCAGAATGTGGAAATTAAAGGGCGTATGCAAGGGGTCAAAGGTCACAATTGGGCAGAATGGGAAATATCATCAATAATCAGAGACTGGATGCATAATTAGTATATTTGTATACAGTTATGCTTAAAGACCGGCACAGAAGAGACCCGGTTCATTTTTCACGCATTATATTGATTTTTTCTACCCCAAATTGTCAGATAGTTTTAGTAGTTCATTAAAGTCTTTGTACAGGAAACTTGTGGTTAGCTAATGGGCCACTAAAGGCTAGTTTTTTGTATAAAAGCAAAAAGTTACTAAACGTTTTCTGATAGGGTATCCTACAGCATAGGAGAATGGTCCTTAGTGGTGCTGCAGACCACCAAAGTAACAGAAAACCCAATTTAAACATTTCAGTATATTTCCATAACTGTAAAGGCTAAAGATTATTAGGGTAATGCATGCATGTTTGTCTGATAATGCATTCAGTCATTTTGGTAAATTAAAGGGTATTTCACCTGCATGTGTTACTAGTGCCATTCTGGCCCTAAAGATAAGATATTGGACCGTTGACCCATTGATCCTTCTAAATTCCGGATGACCTCCACCCATACAGTGTTCATCACCCTATCATTTCATATAGCATGGATATATAGCATGGAAATTTAAGGGAAATGACAAACTGAAAAATAATTTGGTGAAATGTTTTCAATACACTACTTTTGAAATGTGAAGTCTTACATTTTAGATTGTAGGGTCACATCACTTCAATTACATGGTATCTGTATGTTAATAATATATTTATATGAATTTTGCCATGTCATGTGTAAAATGTGGTGCTATAACAAATAAACCTTACCAGTCACAACTGTGTCAATGAATTGTTGGAGTCACGTTCCAGCTTGCAGATGACTTTTCATTTATAAAAAACTACTTAATATTATTTGAAGCTCAGTAATTCAGTCACAATTCACCCTTGATCGATCACAGTCTTGATGCTCTAGAACTCAGCAAAGGAGTCAGTCTATGATTTCAAGCACTTATAATCAGCACCTAGATGACAGACACCTGTGTAGCATTGACTGCACTTCTACTTGCACTAATGTGTGGTCAATTAGACATTAATGACAAGAAATGACTAGAAACCTTGTAAATACTTTACTTAATCCTTGTGTAGTCTTAACATTCTGTTTACCCCCCTTGTCCCAAGGGTCAAAAATGACCCGCTTTCACTGAACCCTGAAAATAAGCAGCTTAATTGAATTTTAAAGGCCAAATCTATTTTGAATGAATAAACAACCTGTCATTCATCACAAACTTTGTGAATATCTGGGTTTTCCAGAAATACTGAATTTAATCAGTGGACACCACTCGTTTTTATTACAACACACCTGTCATTATTGTTTTCTTTACTAAAGCAGAGGTTTATTATTATTATTACTGCTAAAGGTATTGCAAAGGTATCAACATGTTGTTTTTCAAGAGATAGCACTTGTATAGCCTAAGACGGTAGCAGAAATGTGCAGAAAGTAGTTTAAAAATATTTTTATTGAAGGGAACAATAACAGTCTTGAGCTTTTTGGAATAAGTTGTGATATATTCTGATATACAGTACAATGAGGAAGTCTTCTATACATTTCTCCCATTTTTTTAACCATTGTCCTCACCTGCAAGGTGTATAAACCTTGTGTAGAATGTTCTTTAACAGAGTTGTGGTAACGTACTATGTCGTGGAGTAACAATATAACCCTTGTCTGCAAAAGCCAACTTTGACCTGGGGGCATGCTTTGTAGACCATTCAAAAGCGTTCCGATACCTTGTCCCCAAGAAAAAACCCACGTGTTATGATAGCTTATAGACAGTAGTAGGCAAATGAAGGGCCAAAGTTCCAATATTAAGATTTTGGAATAACATTTCTAGGGTCTATTTGTTAGTAATTGGAAACACACCTCTTTCGAATTTCGTCCCCCGTTCCTAAACACATCCATCCTATAGTGTAGGTTTTGAAGATTCCTAATCTATGTTTGTAGTCATCAAAAGAAGATTGAGGAACGGTTGGTGGACCCAAGAAGTACAAGCCCCCACACCATTCTCTAACCTCTGAAATGTTGTCCTTGATGTGTGCATTGTTAAGTCCCCCTTAACATCTTGTCTCTGTCTGTCTGGTAGAGTAGTGGTTATGGTGACAGCATCCCAAACCAGAGTTTGAGAGTTCAAATCTGAAGAGAGGATTTTTTAGAGAGACATTTTTGATGTTGCCTTTTGTGGGCTTGAAAGAGCTAACTTGAGGAGTGTAGAAGAGTAGGGGATTGTTCCCATCAAATATCAAGAAATGAATTGACACCTTGTGTAGAATGTTCTTTAATAGAGTTGTGGTAACGTACTATGTCGTGGAGTAACAATATATTATCCTTGTCTGCAAAAGGCAACTTTGACCTGGGGGCATGCTTTGTAGACCATTCAAAAGCGTTCCGATACCTTGTCCCCAAGAAAAAACCCACGTGTTATGATAGCTTATAGACAGTAGTAGGCAAATGAAGGGCCAAAGTTCCAATATTAAGATTTTGGAATAACATTTCTAGGGTCTATTTGTTAGTAATTGGAAACACGCCTCTTTCGAATTTCGTCCCCCGTTCCTAAACACATCCATTCTATAGTGTAGGTTTTGAAGATTCCTAATCTATGTTTGTAGTCATCAAAAGAAGATTGAGGAACGGTTGGTGGACCCAAGAAGTACAAGCCCCCACACCATTCTCTAACCTCTGAAATGTTGTCCTTGATGTGTGCATTGTTAAGTCCCCCTTAACATCTTGTCTCTGTCTGTCTGGTAGAGTAGTGGTTATGGTGACAGCATCCCAAACCAGAGTTTGAGAGTTCAAATCTGAAGAGAGGATTTTTTAGAGAGACATTTTTGATGTTGCCTTTTGTGGGCTTGAAAGAGCTAACTTGAGGAGTGTAGAAGAGTAGGGGATTGTTCCCATCAAATATCAAGAAATGAATTGACACCTTGTGTAGAATGTTCTTTAATAGAGTTGTGGTAACGTACTATGTCGTGGAGTAACAATAGATTATCCTTGTCTGCAAAAGGCAACTTTGACCTGGGGGCATGCTTTGTAGACCATTCAAAAGCGTTCCGATACCTTGTCCCCAAGAAAAAACCCACGTGTTATGATAGCTTATAGACAGTAGTAGGCAAATGAAGGGCCAAAGTTCCAATATTAAGATTTTGGAATAACGTTTCTAGGGTCTATTTGTTAGTAATTGGAAACACGCCTCTTTCGAATTTCGTCCCCCGTTCCTAAACACATCCATTCTATAGTGTAGGTTTTGAAGATTCCAAATCTATGTTTGTAGTCATCAAAAGAAGATTGAGGAACGGTTGGTGGACCCAAGAAGTACAAGCCCCCACACCATTCTCTAACCTCTGAAATGTTGTCCTTGATGTGTGCATTGTTAAGTCCCCCTTGACATCTTGTCTCTGTCTGTCTGGTAGAGTAGTGGTTATGGTGACAGCATCCCAAACCAGAGTTTGAGAGTTGAAATCTGGAGAGAGGATTTTTTAGAGAGCCATTTTTGATGTTGCCTTTTGTTGGCATGAAAGAACTAACTTGAGGTTTGTTGGGGGGATGGGGGTAGTTCCCATCAATTAGAAGGACTGAAGTGACACCTTGTATAGAATGTCCTTTTAATAGAGTTGTGGTAACGTACTATGTCGTGGAGTAACAATATATTATCCTTGTCTGCAAAAGCCAACTTTGACCTGGGGGCATGCTTTGTAGACCATTCAAAAGCGTTCCGATACCTTGTCCCCAAGAAAAAACCCACGTGTTATGATAGCTTATAGACAGTAGTAGGCAAATGAAGGGCCAAAGTTCCAATATTAAGATTTTGGAATAACATTTCTAGGGTCTATTTGTTAGTAATTGGAAACACGCCTCTTTCGAATTTCGTCCCCTGTTCCTAAACACATCCATCCTATAGTGTAGGTTTTGAAGATTCCTAATCTATGTTTGTAGTCATCAAAAGAAGATTGAGGAACGGTTGGTGAACCCAAGAAGTACAAGCCCCCACACCATTCTCTAACCTCTGAAATGTTGTCCTTGATGTGTGCATTGTTAAGTCCCCCTTAACATCTTGTCTCTGTCTGTCTGGTAGAGTAGTGGTTATGGTGACAGCATCCCAAACCAGAGTTTGAGAGTTCAAATCTGGAGAGAGGATTTTTTAGAGAGCCATTTTTGATGTTGCCTTTTGTTGGCATGAAAGAACTAACTTGAGGTTTGTTGGGGGGATGGGGGTAGTTCCCATCAATTAGAAGGACTGAAGTGACACCTTGTATAGAATGTCCTTTTAATAGAGTTGTGGTAACGTACTATGTCGTGGAGTAACAATATATTATCCTTGTCTGCAAAAGGCAACTTTGACCTGGGGGCATGCTTTGTAGACCATTCAAAAGCGTTCTGATACCTTGTCCCCAAGAAAAAACCCACGTGTTATGATAGCTTATAGACAGTAGTAGGCAAATGAAGGGCCAAAGTTCCAATATTAAGATTTTGGAATAACATTTCTAGGGTCTATTTGTTAGTAATTGGAAACACGCCTCTTTCGAATTTCGTCCCCTGTTCCTAAACACATCCATCCTATAGTGTAGGTTTTGAAGATTCCTAATCTATGTTTGTAGTCATCAAAAGAAGATTGAGGAACGGTTGGTGGACCCAAGAAGTACAAGCCCCCACACCATTCTCTAACCTCTGAAATGTTGTCCTTGATGTGTGCATTGTTAAGTCCCCCTTAACATCTTGTCTCTGTCTGTCTGGTAGAGTAGTGGTTATGGTGACAGCATCCCAAACCAGAGTTTGAGAGTTCAAATCTGAAGAGAGGATTTTTTAGAGAGACATTTTTGATGTTGCCTTTTGTGGGCTTGAAAGAGCTAACTTGAGGAGTGTAGAAGAGTAGGGGATTGTTCCCATCAAATATCAAGAAATGAATTGACACCTTGTGTAGAATGTTCTTTAATAGAGTTGTGGTAACGTACTATGTCGTGGAGTAACAATATATTATCCTTGTCTGCAAAAGGCAACTTTGACCTGGGGGCATGCTTTGTAGACCATTCAAAAGCGTTCCGATACCTTGTCCCCAAGAAAAAACCCACGTGTTATGATAGCTTATAGACAGTAGTAGGCAAATGAAGGGCCAAAGTTCCAATATTAAGATTTTGGAATAACATTTCTAGGGTCTATTTGTTAGTAATTGGAAACACGCCTCTTTCGAATTTCGTCCCCCGTTCCTAAACACATCCATTCTATAGTGTAGGTTTTGAAGATTCCAAATCTATGTTTGTAGTCATCAAAAGAAGATTGAGGAACGGTTGGTGGACCAAAGAAGTACAAGCCCCCACACCATTCTCTAACCTCTGAAATGTTGTCCTTGATGTGTGCATTGTTAAGTCCCCCTTGACATCTTGTCTCTGTCTGTCTGGTAGAGTAGTGGTTATGGTGACAGCATCCCAAACCAGAGTTTGAGAGTTCAAATCTGGAGAGAGGATTTTTTAGAGAGCCATTTTTGATGTTGCCTTTTGTTGGCATGAAAGAACTAACTTGAGGTTTGTTGGGGGGATGGGGGTAGTTCCCATCAATTAGAAGGACTGAAGTGACACCTTGTATAGAATGTCCTTTTAATAGAGTTGTGGTAACGTACTATGTCGTGGAGTAACAATATATTATCCTTGTCTGCAAAAGCCAACTTTGACCTGGGGGCATGCTTTGTAGACCATTCAAAAGCGTTCCGATACCTTGTCCCCAAGAAAAAACCCACGTGTTATGATAGCTTATAGACAGTAGTAGGCAAATGAAGGGCCAAAGTTCCAATATTAAGATTTTGTAATAACATTTCTAGGGTCTATTTGTTAGTAATTGGAAACACGCCTCTTTCGAATTTCGTCCCCCGTTCCTAAACACATCCATTCTATAGTGTAGGTTTTGAAGATTCCTAATCTATGTTTGTAGTCATCAAAAGAAGATTGAGGAACGGTTGGTGGACCCAAGAAGTACAAGCCCCCACACCATTCTCTAACCTCTGAAATGTTGTCCTTGATGTGTGCATTGTTAAGTCCCCCTTAACATCTTGTCTCTGTCTGTCTGGTAGAGTAGTGGTTATGGTGACAGCATCCCAAACCAGAGTTTGAGAGTTCAAATCTGAAGAGAGGATTTTTTAGAGAGACATTTTTGATGTTGCCTTTTGTGGGCTTGAAAGAGCTAACTTGAGGAGTGTAGAAGAGTAGGGGATTGTTCCCATCAAATATCAAGAGATGAATTGACACCTTGTGTAGAATGTCCTTTTAATAGAGTTGTGGTAACGTACTATCTCGTGGAGTAACAATATATTATCCTTGTCTGCAAAAGGCAACTTTGACCTGGGGGCATGCTTTGTAGACCATTCAAAAGCGTTCCGATACCTTGTCCCCAAGAAAAAACCCACGTGTTATGATAGCTTATAGACAGTAGTAGGCAAATGAAGGGCCAAAGTTCCAATATTAAGATTTTGGAATAACATTTCTAGGGTCTATTTGTTAGTAATTGGAAACACGCCTCTTTCGAATTTCGTCCCCCGTTCCTAAACACATCCATCCTATAGTGTAGGTTTTGAAGATTCATAATCTATGTTTGTAGTCATCAAAAGAAGATTGAGGAACGGTTGGTGGACCCAAGAAGTACAAGCCCCCACACCATTCTCTAACCTCTGAAATGTTGTCCTTGATGTGTGCATTGTTAAGTCCCCCTTAACATCTTGTCTCTGTCTGTCTGGTAGAGTAGTGGTTATGGTGACAGCATCCCAAACCAGAGTTTGAGAGTTCAAATCTGGAGAGAGGATTTTTTAGAGAGACATTTTTGATGTTGCCTTTTGTTGGCATGAAAGAACTAACTTGAGGTTTGTTGGGGGGATGGGGGTAGTTCCCATCAATTAGAAGGACTGAAGTGACACCTTGTATAGAATGTCCTTTTAATAGAGTTGTGGTAACGTACTATGTCGTGGAGTAACAATATATTATCCTTGTCTGCAAAAGGCAACTTTGACCTGGGGGCATGCTTTGTAGACCATTCAAAAGCGTTCCGATCAATCAATCAATCAATCAAATTTATTTTATATAGCCCTTCGTACATCAGCTGATATCTCAAAGTGCTGTACAGAAACCCAGCCTAAAACCCCAAACAGCAAGCAATGCAGGTGAAGAAGCACGGTGGCTAGGAAAAACTCCCTAGAAAGGCCAAAACCTAGGAAGAAACCTAGAGAGGAACCAGGCTATGTGGGGTGGCCAGTCCTCTTCTGGCTGTGCCGGGTGGAGATTATAACAGAACATGGCCAAGATGTTCAAATGTTCATAAATGATCAGCATGGTCGAATAATAATAAGGCAGAACAGTTGAAACTGGAGCAGCAGCACAGCCAGGTGGACTGGGGACAGCAAGGAGTCATCATGTCAGGTAGTCCTGGGGCATGGTCCTAGGGCTCAGGTCCTCCGAGAGAGAGAAAGAGAGAAGGAGAGAATTAGAGAACGCACACTTAGATTCACACAGGACACCGAATAGGACAGGAGAAGTACTCCAGATATAACAAACTGACCCTAGCCCCCCGACACATAAACTACTGCAGCATAAATACTGGAGGCTGAGACAGGAGGGGTCAGGAGACACTGTGGCCCACTCCGAGGACACCCCCGGACAGGGCCAAACAGGAAGGTACCTTGTCCCCAAGAAAAAACCCACATGTTATGATAGCTTATAGACAGTAGTAGGCAAATGAAGGGACAAAGTTCCAATATTAAGATTTTGTAATAACATTTCTAGGGTCTATTTGTTAGTAATTGGAAACACGCCTCTTTCGAATTTCGTCCCCCGTTCCTAAACACATCCATTCTATAGTGTAGGTTTTGAAGATTCCAAATCTATGTTTGTAGTCATCAAAAGAAGATTGAGGAACGGTTGGGGGACCCAAGAAGTACAAGCCCCCAAACCATTCTCTAACCTCTGAAATGTTGTCCTTGATGTGTGCATTTTGATGTACCCCTTAACATTCTTTCTCTGTCTGTCTGGTAGAGTAGTGGTTATGGTGACAGCATACCAAACCAGAGTTTGAGAGTTCAAATTCGAAAAGTGAGTTTCTTAGAAAGCCATTTTTGATGTTGCCTTTTGTGGGCTTGAAAGAGCTAACTTGAGGTGTGTAGAAGAGTAGGGGATTGTTCCCATCAAATATCAAGAAATGAATTGACACCTTGTGTAGAATGTTCTTTAATAGAGTTGTGAAAACGTATCAGTAGTAAATCTATAAATGATTTGACCTTCCCAGACAGCACAACTTTCTTGTTTTTTTATTTAAGAAATAGCCATGGGAGCACTCAGACATGATTTACATGATTTACAAATGAAGCATGTTTAGTAAGTCTGCTAGATCAGATGCAGTAGGGATGACCAGGGATGTTCTCTTGATAAGTGTGTGATTTGGACCATTTTCCTGTTCGGATAAGCATTCGAAATGAAACAAGCACTTTTTGATGCCAGGGAAACTGTTTCTTTAGAAATTTAGTGAAGTAAAATTAAAAGTTGTAAAGAAACAGAAAGAGTAAAAGTACAGATACAACCCCCCCCCAGATATAAACATAATGTAGTGGAGTACTTTAAATACATTTTTTGTTAAGTAATATACACCGCTGGACTTGAAAGGAACACAGGTATCCCATGTATATTGCCTCGCAATTTTATTTTTTTTACTGCTGCTCTTTATTTATTTGTTCATTTTAAAAATATATATTTGTTTTACTTGACACATTTTTCTTACAACTAAATAGTTGGTTTAGGACTTGTAAGTCTGAATTCCACTGTAAGGTCTACATATGTAGTATTATGCGCATGTGACAAATACTATTTGATTTGTTACACATGAAAACATGTTGTGAACCAGGTGTGACATTATTGAAACTGTGCTGACACCTAGTGGACATAAAGAGAAACAACACCATACACACACACACACACACACACACACAATAACCTTAACACAGATGGGATGCTTTACATACATTGCTCTTTTGTTTATTAGACACTAACATATATGTCCAATAAACAGACGTTCAAAAGTCGGAATGTAAAACACAAACAACTGGAAAGTTATTCAAAAGCAGGTGAATCAAGCATCGTGGGGTTACCTGAAATAGGTCAAAGTATATATTTGACATGTTCTAATTTATTTAATCTTTATTTAACTAGGCAAGATGAACTCAACAACATCGACATAGACACAAGTTACCTGCTATATTTGGGGAAAAGGATTTAACACAGAGAACTTGGCAAAATACAATGCATGCTTCTGTAGTACGAGTAGGTATATACAGTATCATCGGTAACAATTGTGTACAAGCCACCTAGCCAATAAAATACTGGGGCTTGCGGTCATTAGTTACATTTCAACCACAGCGATTCCCCAATTGAGGCGCATCAGAGTTCACCCGCAAATGCAGGAACACCGGAAATAATAACTAAACCAACGAATGAGAAATGGTGGAGGCTACTAGAACGAAGAGACATTTTTTCCGAATAAACGTGGTGAGTGAAAAACGTAGTTACATAGCTCACTCCCTACCCGGTATCTCATTCTACTGTTATACGACTCTGTATGCGTTGCTTGTTGGCAACCTTGTTATTTACGAAGTTTTTGGAACGGATTCCTGTTGGAACGTTCCACAAATTATACCCACCCACGTTACACCTTTGACCCGTAAAGTATGTCCTAGTAGGGCATAGGTTTATGGTGGATTAACGACGAATGCATGATGAACATGTTTTCTCAGTCACCTCATTAAATTGACAGATCAAATATTGTAATAGTGTTTACAAAGGTGTATGGCTGTCGTCGTTATTATTGTAATGTGTTCAGAATGAATATCAGATCATGATGATTCTTTGGGATTCCTAACATGTTTAGCCCCTTGACGACTATAAACTACATGTTATGATGGAGAGGAGCTGAAGAGAGGAACCAACTTCAGACTATAAGGACATCCCCTTTGTTTCCCTGTTATGTGTTTCAGGAATGGCCCAGTTTGAGGAAGTATCCCAGAAGTCTGCTGTCCACCCTAAACCTGTAGGGTTGGTCCTACAGTATGGTACTGCTGGGTTCCGCACCAACTCTAAGCAGTTAGACCATGTCATGTTCCGAATGGGTTTACTGGCCACACTCCGCTCCAAGAAGACTAAGGCCACCATCGGAGTCATGGTCACTGCGTCACACAACCCTGAGGTGAACAAAACATGAAGTGCATTCAGTAGCCTATTAATCATTCACTGTGTTTGTGTGGCTTCAGAGTCTCTCTTTAACTGATAGTCTCTGGTGTTTTATTCTGGTGTCCTCTCAGGGCCGATTTTCAGATATTATTAGAGGAAGGTTGTCTAGTATTGATTTGGTTTCAGGTAAACTATTGCTTTTCTGAATTACACAATATCCATGTTTCTCCCTCTCTCTCTCCCCCCCCATTTACCTCACCCTCCATTTACCTATTCCTCTCATCATACCCCTTCTTTCCGTCTCTCCACCTCTCCCTTCCTATCCACTATATCACCCCCTCCCCAGGAGGATAACGGGGTGAAGCTGGTGGACCCCATGGGGGAGATGGTGACCCCTGCGTGGGAGGTCTATGCCACCCAGCTGGCCAACGCAGAGCAGGAGGAGCTCCTCACCGCTCTGAAAGACGTCATAGAGAGAGAGGCCATCAGCATGGCCCAAGAGGCCAGCGTGTTCGTGGGCAAAGACACCAGGTACTGGGGTGTTCGCATTCTCTAGAAACTAAACTATAACCATGAATATCAATATAACGGGGTGAGTTCCTTTTGCATCACCCGGTGTCCTGGGTGGGTGGAGATTTAACTTTAGGACCAATGGAATGGTAAACTCTTTCCACATGAGGCAAATTAATGCAACCGTTCTGATTGGTCCCAGAAACCAATGGGTTGGGCCAGAACACACGTGGGTAAAGCGGCGTCTAAAAATGTGTCATTGGCTTTGATACTCTCATTGGTTAGATATGATCCAGTCACTGATGACTTTGCTTTGTACAACATTTTGACGTCACCACAAACAACTTAAGAGATGGAATTCTCCGACTGAACTATGTAGCGAACATACAGCAGAGGAAGAATTCAGTTTGAGTCGTCAGGCAACTCGATATCTTCTTAGACGTTTAATCTGATTGGTTGTGTTACTTCAGGCCCAGTAGTGACAGCCTATCACAGGCAGTACTGGATGGAGTCCATGCCCTGGGAGGCCACAGTAAAGGTGCGTTAACTCTTAGGTTTCCTTAGCTGTCTATTATGTCAATCCTTCTGTCATTCTTATTCGACTACACCGTGGTATCCCAGAAGTCTGCTGTCCACCCTAAACCTGTAGGGTTGGTCCTACAGTATTGTTGGTTATTTTTTTATTTTTTGTAAATCACTGATTGGTATCTTTCCCTGTCTATCAGACTATGGCTTGGTGACCACACCCCAGCTGCACTACATGGTATGCTGTCAGAACACCCAGGGTCGCTATGGTGAAGCCACTGTCAAAGGTTACTACCGGAAACTCTCCCAGGCTTTCATCCAGCTCACTAAGAACGTAAGACTACATCACCTCTCTGTCTGTTTGTAACACTATAATAACCTCAATTTAATAAGCATGACTATAAATAGAATACACATGTTTTATCATTTATAATCACAGACACACATTTGTAAGCAGTTATAAGCATGTATATTATTTTATAAATCATGTATACACATTTTCAAGCAGTTAAATGATTGTTCATGAAAAATAATGTTACCCATTCCGCCCCCTCTCTCCAGGTGCCTAACCGTACAGATGATCAGAAGGCCCTGCTGGTGGACGGCGCTAATGGTATCGGGGCTCTGAAGGTGTGTGAGATGGAGACCTACCTGAAGAATGAGCTGCAGCTGTCCCTCTTCAACGACGGCTCCAGCGGGAAACTCAACCACCTGTGTGGAGCCGACTACGTCAAAGTACAGCAGAGAGCTCCCAAAGGTGCGACTGCAGTCCAGCAGACCTCTCCTGGTCTCTTTTCTCTCCATGTGTGCCTCTCAATAGACCACAAATAGCATCCTCGCCCAGTTTTCTGTATTTTATTTGCACGGCATCTGTATTGCTGTGAAGAGATGGGGTAAGTCAAGTGAAAGCTATATGGAGAATATCCACTTGCAACTGTCATTTTACATTTCAGATCTGTATAGGGAAAGAACAAGAAACAAGGAGAGGAAGCTACTTAAGATTATTTACGTTAGTCATTTAGCAGACGCTCTTATCCAGAGCGACTTACATTAGCAAGTGCATACATGTTCATAATTTTTTCTCAAACTGTCCCCCGTGGGTATTCAACCCACAACCCTGTATTTGCAAGCTCCATGCTCTACCAACTGAGCTACACGGGGACTGCTGTTATTGAGGTAGGGCTCACCTCTTGGTGTGTCCTAATGCACCGTGAAGTCGACACCGAACTTTGACTCATGAGTGTGTCTCAGACTACAGGTGACTGATAAAAGACCTGCTATATCTCATTATGAAACGCAGGACAGTCAGGATAGTTATATTATAGTTTCCATGTTTGGCAACCAGAGGGAAGACATCTCAATGAGTTACATGTAATAAATACTGTAGGCCACAGCCAGACTCCTGAAGTGGATGGCTCTGACCCTTCTTCTTCTCTCTTTTTTCCTATCTCTCTCTCTCTCTCTCTCTAGGGGTGGAGATGACTGCTGGGGAGCGTTGCTGTTCCTATGATGGCGATGCTGATCGTATAGTTTATTACTACAGCAGCTCTGCAGGGAGATTCCATCTGCTAGATGGAGACAAGATTGCCACTCTCATCAGCACCTACCTCAAAGAACTGCTCACACAAGTATATGCACACACACTCACACACGTGCTGTACTTACCTTGGATGCTTTAATCTCTGGTGGGCAGACTGCAGTAAACATAAGTGGTACCGTCGATCTGTCTCTATACTATGAGCACCGTTAGCTAACGAGCAGCAATAGTTCCGGGGCTTGGGTTTTTCATCACTGGTTATTTGGACAAATCACGATTTCGCTGGTGTTAGCATCTTTTGAAATTTGGATGGGGAGGTGACATTCGGCCCATAGCTTGCGAAGACAGAGGGTGGAGCTACTCGTTCCGGTTCTGCTCCTCGTTTAGCATTTCTTCATTGCTTCTCTTAACATGTATGGACTCAGAAATGAATCGAGCAGCTGACTAATTACGCAAGACTTTAGTTCTGGGTTAACCACGATGAATGATGCTTAAACACGCCCCTACATAACACACACGGACTCTGTACCATCCTCATTCAGAAGTGTGCACACACTAACCTGTGTTCCCCCTGTGTGTGTTTGGGTTTGTGCAGGCTGGTCTTGACCTGCAGATAGCCGTGGTGCAGACAGCGTACGCTAACGGCAGCTCTACACAATACCTGGAAGATACCATGAAGGTGTGGACACACACTCCTCAGTCTTTCCAACACACACATGCGATCAGTGCTGACCTCTCCTCCCTCTTCCCAGGTAATAGTGAGGTGTACCAAGACAGGAGTGAAACACCTTCACCATGCAGCCCAGGAGTTTGACATTGGTGTTTACTTTGAGGCTAACGGCCACGGGACTGTGAGTAAGCCACATACAAATACACACTCGCACTGAAAGCACGCAATCAATGGCCCCCCGTCTGACTATGGTTATGTTGTGGTCCTGTCTCAGGTTCTGTTCAGTAAAGCAGCAGAGGAGAAGATTCAGAAGCTAGCCCAGGACTCCAACACCAACGACGAGAGGAGGAGAGCTGCACTTCTACTGCAGAACACGGTCAACCTCATCAACCAGGTATGGCCACACATTGTCAGGTCAACACAGGGTGTTTCTAAATATGCATACTACAGTACCGTGGTCCGAGCACTGAAATTGGAGCATGCATCAGTCGGAGTCCAAATAAAAGCACGGAGGGCACTTCTTGGATGCGTAATCCGCTTGTGCACATTTCTAAGCATTTAACCTTTATTTAACTAGGCGAGTCTGTTAAGAAATATAACGCAACCGCTGGTGGACATTATTTGGGCTGATGCAAGAGAAAATAAACTCTGACTTCAGAATGAAATATTGCCTATTCACATCTCATATGTTGCCTATTCACATCTCATATGTTGGCTATTCACATCTCATATGTTGCCTATTCACATCTCATATGTCTCATATGCAAATTCTCAAGATGTTTTTCTCCTAGGAGTGGTCTGATTGGGGAGAGGAAAACTGACAGCTAGCTGTTATAGACGGCTTAGCTGAGAACGTCACAAAAAATGATGTGCTTGCTTCAGTGGGGCGGCAGGTAGCCTAGTGGTTAGAGCGTTGGGCCAGTAACTGAAAGGTTGCTAGATTGAATCCCCGAGCTGACAAGGTAAAAATCTGTTGTTCTGCCCCTGAACAAGGCAGTTAACCCACTGTTCCTTGGCCGTCATTGTAAATAAGAATTTGTTCTTGACTGACTTGCCTAGTTAAATAAAGGTTAAATCCATTTTTAAGTCCATGTGTTGTTGTGATTCTGGATGACCAGATAGCTAGCAACACTGACAAGAAACTGCCATGTGGGAACGTAAGTGTTTTCTTGTTCTTGATACCTTGATTTGTTTTGAGGTGTTTTGACTGACGTCACCTCTATGCTAATATTTCAAAAATTCACTTGCTAGCTAACCAACAACTGTAACAATGTATTTCATAGACAACAAGTGCTTATGTGCAATTTATTCAATAAACATTGGAGGCAAAATATAGTTTACATGTTGTCAACAATCTAAGCCAACCCTGTTGTTTTTGCCCCATATTTGCGCACTTGTTGCTAAACAACCAACCCATCTATTGGCAGAGAGGTTTGGAATTGCCTTTATTATTGGTCCATTAACACATTTTCTGGTGATGTCACCAGGCAGGCCAAAACTCCATCCCACCAAAACAGGCTGAAATTTCAGTTCTTACGGCTCACACACATCGTACCGAATGTGGCTCTAGCGTTTGTCTGCCGATCGTTCAGCACACAGTGTTTTAGGGACCACCCGCTGTAGACGTCTGACTGTTGACATTTTTTCACGCGAATAAACTATCTGGTTAGCTAGATTATTGCTATTGACATATAGCTAGCTGATAGTTATAAAGTAAAATGTTTGCTTTGTGTATATCTTGTTTCATCTATTGGTGCCATTGTCCTGGCTGGAAGAAGGTTCAGTGAATGGGGTCGGGGTGTGAGGTAATACAGTAGGGGAAGTGCGAGTGCTTCTCAAATGTAATGTTTTATGTATTCTCCACACTCTCGTCCTCACAAGAACATACTCAAGAGAATGTCCTCTGAGAATGCACTCGGCACATGAGTGTACAGCACTGTAATATGCATATTGCGAAACACCCACAGTCAACCATTTTAGCAATTCAGGGACTACACACAATCATTGCAATGAAGGGTCAAATTCTGTGTGCATTACTTACATTTTTTTCTCTCCCTCTCTCTGTAAGACTGTAGGAGATGCTATCTCTGACATGCTGCTGATTGAGGCTGTGTTAGCCATCAGAGGGATGACAGTACAACAATGGGACGCCATCTACACAGACCTGCCCAACAGACAGCTCAAAGTCAAGGTGTGTGTTTGTGCGTGTGTGCACTCAGGGAGTTGCATCGTATGTTTCTATAAATGACTGTATATTAAAAGGAAACTAGTACATACGTTTTAACACAGTTCATCCCAGTGCCTCACAGTTGCAGTGTTGTTGTGCGGCCTATAGGTGGCAGACCGGCGGGTGATTGACACTACAGATGCAGAGAGGAGAACAGTGAGTCCAGCAGGTCTGCAGGAGGCCATAGACAGCCGGGTGAAGAAGTACAGACGGGCACGCTCCTTTGTCCGTCCCTCTGGCACAGAGGATGTGGTCCGAGTGTACGCCGAGGCAGACACACAGGTGGGACTGAGAGGCTGAGACATGGAGTGATAGTGAGCCACTCAATTCACCTTCCATGTTCACTCTCTATGCCTTTAACTTTCTTTGCACTTTCTTTTTCTGTCTCTCACTGTCTGATGGTGGTGATGGTAATGTGTTTCTGTGTGTTTCAGGAGAGTGCCGATGCCCTGGCACATGAAGTTAGCCTGGCAGTGTACCGCCTCGCTGGAGGAGTAGGAGAGGAGCCTAAATCGTTATAAAACACACACACTATGCAATTTAAGTCTAATGAAAAATCCATTAATCTCCTGAAGATGGACCACACTTCCTGAACCCAGTCCCATTTTGTATCCTTTTTATCAGGTGCCAAATCATTTTATACGGTATACTGCATTTAATACTGTATTATTGCTACTTTTCTATGAGTCTGGAAAATGTGATTGATTTCAGTAAATGTGAAGAGAGCATATGCTAAATAAGGTTAAATAAAATGTAATCCCCCTTCTTACCCAACCTTAATCCAGTCAATGTATTTGTTTTGTACTATTCCCATGTAATTATAAGTGTTTACATTACCGGTTATTATTGTAGATCAATTTAGCATTTCTGTTCATATCTGAGTAACTGCACTGCTACGAACAGATCTCAACTGGAAAGACTGTGCTGCTATGTAATTGTTCAACACCAAGAGTAAAGATATGAAAGTGAAACTGACATCAAACTTGTTCTGCATTTCTTTTTAGTTCGTATCCTCTCAAAAACCCTCCAGTTACATGGAATAAATGGCATGCATTAGTACATAGACTTAATTGCCTTATTACTTAACAGAATAACCCAAATACAGGTATATTCTCTGAAATGACCACATCAAGAGAAAATATGGTAATTGATTTTTTTTGTGTGTGGTTTTTGTTGCTTATATAGAGAGATGGTTCTAAGACACAGGGAAGTTAAAGGCTAACAGAAAGGCGGTGTGAGGCTCAGAGAGTTTAGTGCAGCCAGAGACACACAGAAGAGGACAAATAGGCGTCCTGATCCTGAAGACCATTATCCAAGGGGGTTTGGTGTAGAATACATTTGTGGGTGGAAGAGCTAGGGCTTAGGTCTAAAGGGTATTGGTCTAACATTCTAATCCTCGTCTGTGTCGTCAGCAGCTCCGGAGATGGAGATGGTGCATTCCTGTTTGTCACTCTCACACATGTCTTCTGTCTTAACTGTTCTGAGATAAAAGTCCAGGACAAAAGTGTTTTGAAAATGATACTGGGTGACACAAATATACAAATGTATACAAAAATGTACACAATTAGCATATTTTCAGATGACAAAAAAGATGACCGGTATTTCATATTTTATCGATAGAGCATAGGTTATGACCCAGGCTTGCTCTACCTGATGAGAAGAGTCTTCCGCTCAGTCATCTCCACTGACTGTTCCTCATAGCTCTCTGTTGATTTCACCTCCACTGCCCCGACAGGGGCCTCTTTGGTGTTTCCGTTATGTCCATTACTGGGGACTCTGCCCGTTCCCAGAGGCACTAACGGAGGCAGAGGCGGAGCAAGCACTCATGCTAGCACTGATGGCCATGCCCCCTCTTCCTCCACCCAGAGACATGCTCTGTGCCATGGTATTGAGACTGGTGTCCTGCCCTCGATCAGCGCCCTGACAAATACACAACCACAGAGAAGCAATGACAAAACACACGTACACTTACTAACATATCAAAAGAACAACCATATCAAAAGACATGCATTGCTGCCTTTCCTTGTCTTCTCTTTTTAATCTCCTCCACAGATCTGACAAACCCAGGATAGGTGAAAGCAATATGGATGATTCCTACTGTGAATTTGCTTTCACCTGTCCACTTCTGTCTATTCAAGAAGGAGATAAGACGCGAGAAGAGCAGAAGCCTGTTTAGACTATTGGGGAAGGTGTGATGTCACCTGTAGGTGGTGAACTCATTCTCCAGGGCCATCTTGATGTTGAGCAGCTCCTGGTACTCCCTCACTTGTTGCCCACTTTTAAAAGAGCCCTTACCTGCCGTGCTTCTTTCTACAGTAAAGATGTGTTGTGGGAGTTGCACTACTCACCAGATGTGTCTCTTCTTCCATGCGTCTCCCCACAGCATCACAAGTTGGCGAGGGGCTTGTTATCCGCACCTGGAGGAGGCGGCGAGGGGGCCCTCGAAGTGGCGGCAGAAAGAAGACATCCTTTCAGGGCTGCGACTCATGATGATTGCCTTTAAGTGTCTTCACCTTAACTCACCGCTGGAAACTAATCACAGACTTCGTTAGTAGATCAAAATAAAGGGTTGAATGAGTATACATTATTTATACAATGTATTTTATTACACTGGGTTTAAAGAATGTTTACAGACAATAATAATCTAGACTAGTTTACTCTCCTAAATTAGTGGACCATTAGTGGATGGGGTGAATGAACTGCAAAATTAGCCCGCCTCACTTTCACCCCCCTCTTCACCTTCTTCGCTAATGGGACAAAAAAAATTTGACGTCACTTCTAAGGTCATACGGGTTCTGAGGTGCTAAGTGCACTGCTGTGAAAGTTGTTTTCCATAATTTGACAGACACAATGTTGCGTCCTCTAATTATCTCTGTGTTAGGCTCATAGAAATATAATATATTTCCATTGTTAGGATACTTCGGTACAGTAGCAATATTATTTTTACTAGTTAATTTCATTGATGACAGGAGATGTGCCTTTCCCCACCATTTACTACCCCGGAACCTCTTCGCGGAACACAGGCATAGCACGCCCAGTCACCGTCAGAACAGCATTGAGTGATGCCACTGAAAATTGATAAACTGACAATTTTCTATTGGTTGTCACTAGTTACCACAGCCACAAAGTCAAAAGGCCCGCCTATTCGACCAATCAGATTATGGAGTGTGATGACACGTATGCCAGCACAGAAGGCCCACCTATCCGACCAATCAAATGAGGAAGTGTGAAGACCCGCATTCCGGTTTGCGGGAAAATACTCATTTTCGAAATGGCACGTCTTGAGTTTAAATTTGAGGACCAAATAGAGAGATCGACGGAGCAGGTGCAATGACGAAGAAGCGTAAGAATGGCGCTGTTAAAATCAGAGATTAGTGTCCTGAGTATACACCTTCGTTGAGATGTAAATGTTTTATTTAGCTAGACAAGTCAGTTGAGAACAAATTCTTATTTACAATGACGGCCTACCAAAAGGCCTCCTGCGGGAACGGGGCTGGGATTTTTTTTAAATTTTTTTAAATAGGACAAAACACACATCACGACAAGAGACAACAACATAGCATTGGCGGCAACACAACATGACAACAACATAGTAGCAGCACAAAACATGGTATAAACATTTTTGGGCAATTATGTGTACATGCCTACGTCTTCTCATTACAAACCAAGTAATATTATTTACAGGTCTTAATTCTATGTTGAGAACCTTGATGATCTTGAAATGGAGTCAGACTGCAGTGGTGAGTGCTCTGGGTTTGAGCCAGTCCAGGATGAAGTGGGGCCTACCTGCGGGGTGGATTCCTGCTTTTTGGCCTACCCATACATTGCGTCGGGCTGGGTAATTTGTTTATATATTTTTTGTTTATATATTTTGCGGGTGCTTCATTACGCGGCTCGGGGCTCAACCTGTGGTGTGCTTTGCAGGGTGCCGTTAAGAGTGGTGATCAGAGGGATAGCGTTGAGTGTAGAGGTGGATCAAATGATAAGGAATATTTCTAGTGTTTCTGACGCCCACCGTTTGGTGAGACGTGGACCCGGTGGCAATGGCAATTGAGCTTTGACACAGAGTTGATTCCTGATAAGGTTCAATTTACTATTCTGTGAGGGCCTATGCTCTGAACCCGCTTTGGTGCTTTAGGTCCCGAGGATTTGGACATGTTGCAGCAGAGTAGAAGGGAGATCCCACGAAGTGAGAAATGTGCTCCTGCAAGGCATAGTCCGAAGGAGTGTACAGTTTGGATAGAGAAAGCACTGTGTGTCAACTGTGGGGGTGCCCATGCAACTGGGGATCTGAAGTGCACTGGGAGAGAGCGAGACTGGCTGAGATTGACAGAGTTCAAGTGGGGCAGAAAGTGTCCTATGCTGATGCAGTGAAGAGAGTTGTGTATAGAGTAAGTCGACTGGGAGCCACCCAGTGAGTAGGCCTGAAGAGAGAGCCAATAAGGTTAGATTTCTTGCATTTATAGCCATGGTGATCAACTGCATTGCACTGATGGGGCAAAAATCACAGAAGATATGTGGTAGTTGCAGCAGCAGATAAATATTTGGGTGTGAGAGATTTTAGTGCAGAAAATCTACAGGAAGTTTTGAGAGAAGGGGTTCCATCCTCCCAGGCCTACAACGTGTTGTTGGCTCGTTTAGGGCCCAAGTAGTGGGGTGTATAGGTGCAGGGTTAGTTGGTGGTGCAATTACATTTTTCCCATTCCCCTTTTCCTTTAATTTCTTTGTTTTGTCACAATGTGGAATGCAAAATGTGTTTGTTTCGATGCCATTTTAAAAATAATGCAGATATTGAAGTAAACCTATTGGATGTAATAAATGTATCACTAGTCACTTTAAACAATGCCACTTTATATAATGTTTACATACACTACTCATCTCATATGTATATACTGTACTCAATACCATCTACTGCATCTTGCCTAAGCCGTTCGGCCATCGCTCATCCATATATATTTTTATGTACGCATTCTTATTCATTCCTTTACACTTGTGTGTATAAGGTAGTTGTTGTGAAATTGTTAGTTTACTTGTTATATATTACTGCATGGTCGGAACTAGACGCACAAGCATTTCGCTACACTCGCATTAACATCTGCTAACCATGTGTATGTGACAAATACAATTTGATTTGATTTTGACAAGTAACTATGAGTAAGGGCAAACATGATACGCTTGCAAGCTGAGTTTGATGAAGACATCTGATTACCACTTGCATTTAGAACGGTTGGTTTTAGAGTAATACATAGCCAAATCATTGATGGATCACTAGATAAAAGAAACGCATCTCTCGTTTTCTCCTGCAAGCCGGTTCGCACCCGCGTCATCACACTCCCTCGTCTGATTGGTCATTTCCCATGAACCATAAACCGGCATTACGCGTCATCACACTCAGTCATCTGATTGGTAGAGTAGGCGGGCCTTCTGACTTTGTGGGTGTGGTACCTAGTGATACCCCCCCATTTGGTCTTCGTTTGACAAATTTTTCAAGACAAATGAACACATTTTAAAGTTGCGTTTTCTACCTCAACTATTAAGCCATGGCGGGGAACTTCTGGCAGAGCTCGCATTAGTAAGTGTTCTGGCCAAACGTGATGTATAAGGACTGTGCATGACAAATAAACTCCTTTGTTTTGAGGACTAAGTAGTTGGCAAGCTTGCTAGCTTAGCCCGCTTCACAGTAGCTAGCTAACGTTAGCTAGCTAACAGCTAGCTAACGTTGTGTTCGCCCACTCTCATGTTAGGTCAATATTAGCGTAGCGGATAAACATTTTCAATAGCTATCAATGCAATTCCAAGGGGTAATAAGCTAGTTATGAATGCTAAGATTTCTTTATAGAGCCAGCTAATTATTGTGCCTCTGTGACAGCCTAGCCACTGGTCGTCAAGGCATTTTGTGTTGATTCGTTCTGACGCACCGCTATCAGATTTCCAATCTGCAGCGTTTTGTTATGATACTGTGTGTATGTGATCGCTCGTTGTGTAATTCATTGTCTCCTTTCTGTCATTAGTTTGCAGTGGGTCCTGGACAAACAGGACCTGATGAAGGAGCGTCAGAAGGATATGAAGTTTATGAATGAGGAGGAGTACTGGAAACTGCAGATCTTCTTTGCCAATGGTATCTAAAGAAGGCTATCTTTAACTGTATTTCTTTTGCTTCCACCTATTATGATACATCAGTGTGGTGGGAACAGTTTTTTGTGATGTAAGAATTAGCCTGAGGTCTGGTCTCGTAGCACTGTTCAATAACCAGCAATGATCTTGTTTACATATCTTATTTTATATTCTAAATGATCTATTGTCTTTTATGGTTGCTTTTTGATATGCTTGACTTATTCTGTTCTAGTCATCCAGGCCCTGGGTGAACACCTGAAGCTCCGTCAGCAGGTCATCGCTACAGCAATCGTCTACTTCAAACGTTTCTATGCCAGGTGCTTATGCCGTTTTCATGGCAAGAACACTATGTTCTATTCATTATGGAATTCTAAATGTCATTAGGGGAGCATCGGGCTCCTGAGAAAAAAATAAAAAATCGGGGCTCCTGAGTGGCGCAGCGGTCTAACATACTGCATCTCAGGGCTAGAGGCGTCACTACAGACACCCTGGTTCGAATCCAGGCTGTATCACAACCGGCCGTGATTGAGAGTCCCATAGGGCGGCGCACAATTGGCCCAGCATCGTCCGGGTTGGGCCGGTGTAGGCCTTCATTGTAAATAAGAATTTGATCTTAACTGACCTGCCTAGTTAAATAAAAAAAATCTAACTGTTTTATAATAGCTAATGGCCTCTTCCTAATATCTCCCTCTCTCTCTGTTTGCAGGTACTCCCTGAAGAGTATAGACCCGGTGCTCATGGCTCCTACATGCGTGTTCCTGGCTTCTAAAGTGGAGGTATATGGCCTGATTTCCCGTTCTTTCCGTTCCACATTTCATAGTCTGTGGGAGTAGGGATGGGGTTAACTGCTGTGTAACATAATCTGTGTGGGAGTAGGGTTAACTGTTCTGTAACATAGCCCCAACCCTACTCCCACACAGATTAACTGCTCTATAACATAACCCCATCCCTACTCCCACACAGATTATGTTACAGAGCAGTTAAGTAGGATGGGATTACCTGCTCTATGACAGCATCATCAAAGCCTCTGTCTCTTCCAGGAATTTGGTGTTGTTTCAAACACTCGTCTGATCTCTGCAGCTACGTCCGTGTGTAAGTCAGGAGACACGCTCAAGTGTTTCCATTTAGATATTGGCTTATTTTGAAAATGACAAATACACTAGTGCTGTGGTAGAAAGGCTACATTCATTCTGATGGGTTGTGTTCATGTGATTCCAAATCTAACAAGTGTTTTTTGTTTTGTGCAGTAAAAACCAGATTTTCCTATGCCTTCCCAAAGGAGTTCCCTTATAGAATGAACCATGTAAGTCTTACCTAACCTTACTATTCACTTAGGATGTGCTATATAAACAGTTCTTAGGTGTAATAATGTAGTATTTATTATACACTTATTAGATAGGATATCGTTCATTGTTGGAGCTAGATGTTACGATCATGTTGCATGGTGGTGGGACCAATCTCTTACGCAACATACACTCACTATATTGTGGAATATTTATCCACCACTATGAGTCCATTATGGTGTAGTTAGGTATCAGTATGTTGATGCCACATTCCACTAGCAATCACATGCCTATGGTGAAACTCCCATCGCCATGGGAGGTGATTTTGACTGGTTGGTGGCGTGTCCTCGCCGGGGTGCATTTCTCCCTGCGGTGTTAAGTGGAGAAGGTAAGGCAACACCGTTGGCAGCGCCAGTTATTTATCTACGGTCTTCGGAGTTACCAGGACCCCGTTGGAGCTGTCCTAACACCTTGCCTGTCCAAAAGCTGTGTAGACTATTATTGATTTGGTGTGGAGCGAGCGAGGAGATGATGGTGATTCACACTAGAGATTCAGTTAGCAGGATGCTGCTAGTACCAGATGCTATTTCTCAAAACTATAGAGGCCAATAGAGAGAAGGAGGGTTCTTAATTGTGACTATGAAACTGATATATTTACTAAACTTAATCTGCTTTCCTCATGACAGATATTAGAATGTGAGTTCTACCTACTGGAGCTCATGGTGAGTATAGAATGCTTTGTCTCTCACAATACACTCCATGCTGATCATATCATCCATTTGTTGTATGGATGGATTAACTGATCTTGTGTGTTCCAGGACTGCTGTTTGATAGTGTACCACCCCTACAGACCCTTGCTGCAGTATGTGCAGGACATGGGGCAGGAGGACATGCTACTGCCGTTGGCCTGGTATGAGTTATTCTTTGTGGGAGCATGTGTTGATTTGATATGAACTGTTGGAACACTCATGGTTTCCCTTTTCTTTGTTCTAAAGGAGAATAGTGAATGACACGTATAGGACAGACCTCTGTCTACTCTACCCTCCCTTCATGATCGCTTTAGGTAAGACTCCCTATCAGACCACTCACCTTTACTACTGCTAGATATTCAGCTCAATAAAATATAGTTGAGGTGTTACACTAAATGTCTTCCTCCTGCATCCACAGCCTGTCTGCATGTTGCCTGTGTGGTGCAGCAAAAGGACGCCAGGCAATGGTTCGCTGAGCTCTCTGTAGACATGGAGAAGGTAAGGCAACACCATACAAATGTCTTATTTCAGAGGGGAAAGCTGATTGTATGTATATAGATCCAGTTGCCTTAGGGATAATAGAGTACTTTTAGGGTGACTTTTATTCCCTGCTCAGATTCTGGAGATCATCCGAGTCATCCTAAAGCTTTATGACCAGTGGAAGAACTTTGACGAAAGGAAGGAGATGGCTGTTGTGATCCACAAGATGCCTAAACCCAAGCCCCCTCCCAACAGGTACTGAGATCTTTCCTAACCTCACCTCAATGTCCTAGTTATTGGCTGTTTACATGACACATCCACTTCCTGCCTAAACTAACGGTTTCCTGTTTGTTTGTGTACCAGTGACAATGACCAGAGCTCTAATGGGAACCAGAACAACTCCTACAGCCAGTCATAGGCAACGAGATGGTATCCATGGACAGGGTGCAGGGGGAAACTTATGTCGCACAATACCGTGGTGTGACATCAGAGACAAATCATATGTATTTCAACTGATAGAATAGCAGAAAAAACAGGGTACCAAAAAAGCCCAAACCCTCTTTTCTGATATGGTTATCCCAACCAGAAGACCAAGTCTGCACACGCTCAGTCCGCCTTTGCTCATTCGATAACTCATCAGAGAGATGGCCACAGGAATGCTGGCATCAGTCAATCGGTGCCAGCAGTCATGTGTTGCCACGTTACTCCGTCTCTCAACAGTTAACTTTATGGACCTAAACCAAACTGCAAGAAACAGGAGGATGTAGACAGGGAGGGGGGGGGACTTTGAGTTGTGATTATCCTGACATCCTTGAACTCTCTCAGGGATCAGTCATGTAATATGGAGCTCCGTGGGACCAGAGAACTTGACCATTAGTGAGTGTGTGCGCGTGTGTGATTGAGTGGCCCATTTTGATAGTTGCTTCATTCCTCAGGGATAATAGTAGTCCTTTATACTGGTATCTGTAAGATGATTGTACCCTGTACTGTTTTAGATGCGATCTGATAGGATGTAAGGCTGTTTGATTGTTACCCGATTGGATGTCCTGCTATCTGAGGTCTACATTGATTGGTTGCAGAGTTTAGCAGGTGAAGTCACGGGCGAGAATGTAAATTCCAGGGGTGCACACTAGATTCAGATGTCTTCATTTACTGTTATATCTCCTGTCCAGCCCATCTCCAGCCTTTGCAAATAGCCTTACGCATATCTTTATTCCTTTTATTTTAATCTTTTGTGTTTCGCTTGATGAGCAAATTTGCATGGGTAGAAATCATGAACTGTATTAGCTAAGTCTGCTTCAAGTAAAAGTGCTCAAATGTGTTTACTATCATGATTAAAAAAAAAACACAAAAAACATTGTCTAAGGACCACATTTATTTGTTTTTGGTGGGGAGGGAAGGTCGTATTTTAGCCTTGTTTTTTATTGCATATTGAATCTGTCCTACATTTGCCAGGTCCAGTGTTACTTATTGTCTGCACCTGCTGTCTATTACATCAAATTGAAGTGTCACAATACCTTTGTGCATATTTACTTGTGGATATTGATATATTGTCTGTGCCGTAAATAATACAGTGGGAGTGATTAGTGTTTGGGGTTGAGTTTCTCTTGTGTTATGTCTGTGTCCAGAACCAGGTGCTTGAATGCCTTACAAAATAAAGCTGCTTGTCAAGGGACTTCAGAGCACAACTGTGTCCTATTGCATGGAAGTGTCATGTTTTGGGGGGGGGGGGTGTTCATTCTAATTAGTCCCCTCTCTTTGGGGGCATTCCAATAGTAAATTCCTATATTTTGCTTCATATACCCCGATGTGAAAAGAAAGTCAAGATGAAGTCAGACTTGGTCATCCTCCATATTACTTTCACCTACTGGCTGTTTGCAAATCATTACAGATGGAGAGGAAAATAATTAGAGGAAGAAAGTTTTGAGATGATTGAGAGTTTAGTTTGGACTTGTTTGAAATGTTTAATGGTCTGGAAGTTTCTATCACACTGCACTGAACAGCTTGCATAAAAATATGTCTGTCTGCCAAAGTCACAGGCTACACCACCATTCTGAGGAAATAGGTATGTGGCTGTAGTGCGACATCTAGTGGTAAGCAGAGGTAATGCAGATGAGTTACATATAAATGCTTGCAAAGCAGACCTGTCCATTATACTGGGACTACTGAAAAACAATAAATGTAGTCTCGACAACTGCATTGACATTGGTAGGAAATGTACTATTGTCCAACTTATTGCAAAAACAGTCATAGAGCACACATAAGAGCACACATAAACATCATTAGAGCAACATGGTGTATTTATTGATGTTTTTGTCCTCCGCCTCTAGGAGCTGGTACACAAAGGTACAGCCTTCGTGACGTCACTCCTCATCCGCGGCAGAGAGAGAGAGCGGCGGCGATCCGCTGCGGAGGATGCCTACCCCGCTGCGGGGATAACCGCCAGGCGAGATGGCCGTTACTTTCTTCCTCGTCACATCCCGCACCGCGACGACCCCTCGGCACCCATGAAGCCCCCGTTGATGAAGCCAAAACCGGCCAAAGCAAGGCGGAAAGAGGCCACTGAGCGAGAGAATGTACTGGCGCGTCGGGTTCGCCTGGACGCGCTCGTGTGTGGTTGATCTTGGCCGGAACCAGAGCTTCTCCTTCGGCCTGGGCGGCTCCGATGAGCAGCTCTCGTTTTATGGGTACATCATCGCCTACCCTCTGCAGGACTACGGCGGGATCATGTCGGCCCTTGGGTCGGACTCGTGGTGGCGGAAAACGCTTTATCTTGCCGGGGGCGCTCTGCTCGCCACCGCTGCCTATCTATTGCACGAGCTGCTCGCCATCAGGTAGGCCTACCAAAAAACAGCCATGTCAATAACACTGTAGATGCAGAACACGCTTGTCTACAGTCAATTACTCGTGGCATTGATATCAATATGAATGGTTGCCGTAGTGCCTGGGCATTATTTAGGAACATCACATGTCTATATTACTGTTGTATTTTCAATATATGATATTACTTAATCTGGGCGAGTTGAGGGCTGCATGAGCGGAATCGGTTGTTAATAATAAGGATTCGTGAGTGGGTGGATTGTGAATGTGATGTAACCGCCCTCTTGAATGAGATTCCATGTTCAGTCTCGTTATGGAAAAATAAACCGATGCGTTTTGCGGGCGTTATGGCTCTTCGTATTCTAGTGATGTGCCTATTAGACGCATGTTATTAGCGATTGTTCATTGTAATTACAATAATAAGAGGATAATGTTTATTGCTGCAAAGGTTGTCTTCCAGTTATTTACAATTTCTCAAGGGCATGGTATGATAGTGCATGTGTGATATTAGTTATCTGGCTTTACCCAAGGCAAAGATGTCTCCTCGTTGTCTGTCTCTTGCAGTAGAAAAACACTGCGGTTGTGATAAAATGACCTTTACTAACCTCACACGTGAGATAATTATTAAGAGAGAAGCCAGGCCCAAATAGACAAGAGCTAACAGAAATTGGCGATCTGTTATGAACTGCAGCTTCGCCGTTGAATCCCTAGATTGTTGCTGTAATAATGTATTGACTTTGGTCGCTGCTGTCCTTACAAAACATATCGGGTTACCTGCAGCAACAATAGCCCAAGGCCTACTCAGCAATGACGTGGCGTTTGTTTTTGTTCAGCCTGTGCTCTTTCATACTTAAAAAAACTGTCATGAAGATCCATTCTACATCGATCTCTAATTAGTTACTCTGTAATTTACTCTTCCTGTATGTCATTATACCGAAGCAATTTGCACTATAGATAATGGGATCAAAACGCTTTTTTGTTGTTAGCATGTGGGCATTTCAACACCACAGCTAACTGGACAGCTCCTCGGAATTTCAGCAATGACGTTGCCCTCGCGTTTAAGCACCTTTATGAAGTTAACAACTTCCTTACATAGCGACTTAATTTCTGACCACGTTGGTTAGTACAAACGTGTAATATTATCTGTTACAGTGGCCATGTTAATGTATTGCAATATTTCATCCGGTTGTGTCCTAATTGTTTTGACATTGTAGTGTCCCGTTGGCAATGGCGCCCTTGCCCGAAGCGAGCTTCAGCCTGGGTCTTGTGCAATGCTCTCTGTGCTAGATAGCTGTAAAAACGTGACACACTATTTCACATGGGATTGATGCATAAGATGTAAGAATGTGTGTATATAATATATATATATATATATATATATATATATATATTTACAATTTGATCATTAGCCTGTAATCGACTGCAGGTGAATGTGTCATGAGCGTGTGAACTACAGCCTACCAGGGGATGCAGATATCGAGAGATAGTTAAATAGTCTACAGTGTAATTGAATTGCGACTTAATTTCCACTTATCCAAAATAAGGATGGACATACATGAGGATTGCCTTACATGAGGATGGCCATACTACATCAGAGTTTATGGTTTGTTTCCCACACACAATTCATGCATATAATTATGCCCTAACTGTAAGTTGCTTTGAATAAAATGTCTAAAGAGGAGTAATTAGAATGTGGAGCTCACACTGCCTTGTCCTGGCTGGTCCATAGGAAAGAACAGGAGCTGAACTCTAAAGACGCCATCATCCTTCACCAGTTCTCCAGGCCAAAGAGCGGTGTCCCTTCCCTCTCCCCCTTCTGCCTCAAGATAGAGACCTACCTACGCATGGTGGACCTGCCCTACCAGGTGTGTGTGTGTGTGTGTGTGTGTGTGTGTGTGTGAGAGATGTTTGGGTTGGTGCGTGTTTGAATTAGTGATTTTGATGTAATGGTTGTGTAATTTTCTATTGAAAATTGACCATTGAAATTCCTTCTCTCTCTCTTGCTCTCGCTCTACTGCAGAACTACTTTGATGGGAAGCTTTCTCCCCAGGGGAAGATGCCATGGTTAGAGTACAACCAGGAGCAGGTGTCTGGTACAGAGTTCATCATCGACTTCCTGGAGGAGAAGCTGGGCGTGAGCCTCAACAAGAACCTCAGTTCCCAGGAGAAGGCTGTGTCCCGGGCTGTCACGAAGATGGTGGAGGAACACTTCTACTGGTGAGACACTTCCAGACACTACCAAAGGACATCCACTAGAGACTGGGAAAGGATATATGATACACTGGTGAATGTGATTGTGTCACAAACCATAACATCTAATCTGTCCCTTGAATGAAACACTGAAACCCGTCGGGAGCACACGTTATATCAGCAAATAGATTTGAGATACTGTGGTCTAGGGCTCCCCCACTGGAGAATTTGGCAATTGTATTATCCCTCCCTCCAAGAGTCCGGAGCCCAAAAAAACAATGTTTAAAAAAAATAAAAATTGTTGGACATAAAAGACTGAAAAAACACAAGCAAATCAGCTCCAAGTGATTTTAATTTTGGAAATCTGTTCCAGAAATCTCAAGCATGATAGAGAGATATACTGTATGTGATCGTATACAAATGAAAGCAAGGTTTGAAACGATAATGTTTTATTCAAATATTATATCTGTTTGGGGTTCTTGTTGTAGTCTACAAATGATTTGTAATTATGTTCTGGCCCCTTGGCCATCCGCTCAAGAAAACATCGTTCCGCTGCTGAATCTAGTTGATGATCCCTGCTGTAGGCCAAATGAAAATCTCTGCTGGTCTGTATGTGATGACAGGACCATAGCGTACTGTCAGTGGGTGGACAACCTGGAGGAGACCCAGAAGATGCTGGCGGTGAGTGGGCCGCTGAGTGACCTACTCAAGTGGATCCTGAGTCACCTGACCGGCGGCATCGTGAAGAGAGAGATGTACGGCCACGGGATTGGACGGTTCACCAAGGAGGAGGTCTACACTCTGATGGAGAAAGACATGCGGACGCTGGCCACCCTGCTCGGTATGTAGAGTACACTGTAGATAATCATTACGATCACACTTAGTCCTAAAGATCATCATCCCGTCTCATTTCACAAGGTATAATCTGCAGTCTTAGAAGCACGCTTCATTTCATATCTAGGCCAGGCCTAAAGCCAGCTGTAGATTCATTTGTTGTTTTATAGATTATTTGGGTATCAGAGGAGGCTGGTGAGAGGAGCTATAGGAGGACAGGCTCATTGTAAAGATGGAATGGTATCAAACATATGGAAACCACAGGTTTGACTCTGTTCAATGTATTCCATTCCAGCCATTACAATGAGCCCGTCCTACTAAAGCTCCTCCCACCAGCCTCCTCTGTCGGGTATATAGTACTATGGCCAGTTTCAAGTGCTACATGGAACAGCCTTGTTCAACTTTGACCTCTTCTGGTGAAAGATGGATACTACACCATATGGACTAATTTCTGGTACACATTTTACCCCATCGCTCTTGTTTCCATACAGCATTCTTTTCACTCACTGATTCTTGATGTGTTTCTCTGGGTAGGTGATAAGAAGTACCTGATGGGTCCTAAGCTGTCCATGGTGGATGCCACTGTGTTCAGCCATCTAGCCCCTGCTATGTGGACCCTGCCGGGCACACGGCCAGAGCAGCTCATCAAAGGTGAGCTAACCACCAACCACATTGCCTGTCATGGTTAACATCACTCCCCAGAAAGAACATCCCAGGCAAAATGTTTTTTTAATTTGTTTTTATCTAGTTACAGTGATGAGGAAGAAACCTTGAGAGAAATCAGACTCTATAGAAGAGACTCCATCTTTAATTATTAAAATAAATAGTTTTTACCCATTCTCATCTGATCTTGTTGACCTTTGCCTCTGTGTTAACCTTTGACCCACCCTGTCCCCTCCAGGCGAGCTGATCAACCTGGCCATGTACTGTGAGAGGATCCGCCGGCGCTTCTGGCCCGAGTGGTTCGTTGATCTGGAGGACTTCTGTTACGATGACACCACAGAGGACGATGACTCCCTGTCCAAACTCCAAGACCTGGGGCTGTATTCCCGCACAGACACCTTCCAGGATGAGGCCAGTCCTCCTCACACACACACACACACACACACAATCTCCCCAGACAGTGACCGCACAGGCCACTCGCTCTACGACTCGGACATGGACACGGAGTGCTCCGAGATGGAGCAGCTCAAGTGTTGACCGCCATATGACTCACACACAACACACACACTCCGCCCCCATACAGTGCCCTCTACCTGTTGAGGAGGGAATAACTACTGGGGAGCATTTCTATTGCCAGTGGCTGTTGTTGCCTGTGCTAATGAGGGATGGTATCAGAGCTTCTACACACAATGTGCTAGAGGAACAAAAGACTGAACATTGAGATAAAGGAATAGCAAGATAGAGAAAATAAGGGTAATATAGCAATAGAGAAAGAGCCCAAGAGGGATAGAGAGAGGAAAATATCAACCTGGAAGAGATGAAAGGGAAAGAGAGAAGGATGGAGAAAAGAGTTGCAAAAGAAAGATCAGGAATTAATGACGCAATCACTGAGCAACTCCTCCACCTGGGTGATGTCAACACCTGTCGCCCAGTTTCCTGTTGTCGAGTTGCTCTTACCACGGCAACCGTGTGTGTGTTACCTGTGTTCCCCAATTGAGCTGCATTGCCCCAACCATGTGTGTTTGACATACTGACCCCCTGACTTGCATCCTTGCAAAATATGAGTCATTATATTGATATTATATATGATATGTGGGGAACTGTTCAGGCAAGATGTGAATGAGTACAGTTCAATATGAGTATAAATAGTATAGATAGCCTGCAAATTATATATATTATCCCAATGTCCTATAATGTAAATACTTTGTGTGGTTCTTCTGTACAACCTCTCAGTGCTTGTTTGATATGACCAAACTTCCTGGTGACCTTCAACTAACCCCTTGTGCTGGTCTAGGTTTTAGGAATTCTAATGCATCTATTTCTACCCAGATGACTGACACTTTGCATCTGCAGTCAGGTCTTAACCCATCATTGAGTATTTCCTCAGTCCTTTGTAGAATGGTCATTGATGTTGAGGGCGAGTTTCAGATGCTGTGGATTGAGGGGACATCTCAATAATCTAAAGTGGCTTCCTTTCCTCGTCTCCTCTCCTTCATCTGCACAGATCTGAAAACATTGGATAGGTGAAAGCAATATGGTAGATGATTACTGGAACTTTATTCCACTTGTCCAATTCTTTCACATCAGATGAAGAAGAGGAGGAGAGTCGGCTACTTGAGATCTTTAGTTGTGTGTATGTACATTCAGCCATTGAGAGCGGATGAAATAACCATGTAGAAATAGACTAAATAGACTAGATATACTTGGAGGTGCATGGCTAATAGGTGCCAATGAAAATCACACTACCCTGCTGGTTATCTGTTATCTACGTCTCTACGCTTCCCTGTTTTAATGTTTATTGTGATGCATTCTCTGTGTGTGTGTGCCTCAGGCCAGAGAAAGCTCACAAAGATGCAATAGATTGAAATAACTATTAGGCCTTTGCCCAGCCTCTCTGTTCTCATCAAATACATGGCGTGTCTACTCCCCTTTTAGAATGAATTGATTCTAGAAATAGAAGGAATAGAATGGCCATTGTTACTTATAGCATCAATTCACTCTATGCTATGCATGAAACAACTACTATAATCCACAGTGTTGATTGCCAGTCTTATTTAATAGTAGGCTACAGTATGTGGAATAGTGAAACAGTCTACTCTAATCTTTCTATTTCTAGTGCATCGCTGATGTATGATGGTGAGATGTGGACATTACAAGTGTTTGTCATTCAGCGGACGCTTGTGGGTCCTGTGTGTGCGTGTAACAGAGGGTGTAGAATTCTGTCCATATGGTGCATCAATGAGTCATCGTACCTCGTGAGTTGATTTTGAGACATACACCATTTATTCATGCTGGGTGCTAACAGCTGACCCTATACAGATACAGACACAGATACATACAGATACAGACACATACACATACAGATACATACACAGATACATACAGACAGATACCGACACAGATGCAGCCAGATACAGATACAGCCAGATACAGACACAGATAGATACAGATACAGACAGATACCGACACAGATGCAGCCAGATACAGATACAGATGCAGCCAGATACAGATACAGCCAGATACAGATACAGATACAGCCAGATACAGACACAGATACATACACAGATACATACAGATACAGACACATATACATACACAGATACCGACACAGATGCAGACACGTACAGACACGCAGATACACATACAGACACATACAGATACCGACACGGATACAGACGCAGATACAGACACATACAGACATAGATATAGACACAGATATACATAGAGATACAGACACGGATACAGACACGGACACGGATACAGACACAGACACAGATACAGATACAGATACATGGCCACAGTAGAACACACAGAGACAGGACTCTCATCTGTTCTAACGGTCGCAGCAGAGAATAGTAATGAATGAGTAGTGAAGTATTGGGTTCTCTTCAGGGCAGGTGTAGACGTTAGTATGGAAAAGATGATGATTGTAATGGTTATGAGGGTGATGTTTATGATGATACAATGAAGATCCTCTGCAGACCTTATTAAGAAGTTTACTCTCCTGACCACATCTTACTACAAAACAGAGTCACAGTGACACATAAGCCTTTGTGTGTAGACGATGCATCAGTCTGTCACTGTCTGTGCCCCTATACCCTGCCTGCATGTTTCTTGCCTTCACTTATACGAGCCATGTGAGAGACACAGCCTTATGGATTTACTGTAAGGCCTTGGTGTTTACCTTTTAAGCCAGTGAAAGCATATTATTTATGTATTTTACATGTACATTATTTATTTTCTATTTATTTGTTTTCTTTTTGTTTTGTGTATTCATGTTTATTGATTCTGTTGGTTTACATTTGGGGGTGATGTTATAATGAGGCATTATTTGACACTATTAGTAATGTAGCTATTTATTTTCTTATATTTTTGTACTTTTGTTCCATTGCTGCCAATTACTTTTTTGTTCAGATTCTCTCCTATTTGAACATGGTAAAGAGTGGAGTGTGATTGTATGTCTATGTTGTGTGCAGTCCTCTTATTCTACTGGAACTGGGTTGCCATTGGTTTGTCAGAACTATGTTATAATCTAAATCTCAACCTGAAGCAAACCTCTTAATGGTTGCCAGAATCGTGACATGTTCAATGTTTGATGAATGCTGAACTAACAATGCTGAACTGTTTGGTGAATGCTGAACTTTGGTAGTTGGGTTTAGGCTTGAGTCTAAACCCAACCACCAAATGACCTGTGAGTTTCATTGGGGCATGCTTATGTCCCTTATCTAGTACACTGGCGTAGCAAACACACCTGCAGCTTGTGGATCCCCAATCCCCCCCCCCACAAATTATTATTTTTGGGGATACTAATCTAACATATGGAATTGTTTTAAGATGGTCAAACCATGGATCATTATAAAAAATATTATTTGATAAAATGTTAAATTTGGCCCTTTCTACCATAGCCCATTGAAACAGATTAAATAACGCCTTTATAAATGACAAAAAATACAAATAATAAGGATTTGAAGTGTCTGTCCTACATCTAGGAGATATAAGAAAGCTCTGGAAATATATATACTTTATTTTCTTCACATATTTAACCCCTTATTTTTTGAGGCACAAAACTACCTTCATACTTCCATGCATTTGTATGGGTTACAGTCAGATGAGTGATGGTCCTAGAGCAAAACTAAGACACTGTCGTGTTCGTGAGAGTCTTCCTGTTCCATAGATTGGTCATAAGAGTTTGTAACCATTCGGACGCTACAGAGGTTTTCGTGAGAAGACCGATTTTTAAGACGTTTCATGATCTGATAAAGATGGCTGTACCTCGGCCACCTTCAGTTGCAGGTGCGGAAGGCAAACATGGGCAGATGTGGTTGATTGAGACGTAGCCCAGGCAGGAAACCTGATATCTCTATCTTAAACTGACAGATTTTGATGGGGATTTTTTGATAATGTGACTTAGATTGATGCACGAGTCAGTCTGTATCATGGAAAGAGCAGGGGTTCTTAACGTTTTGTATGATCAGTGTATGTCAACTCTGTCAGACATCATAAAAGGCATTTCATTTTTACAACTATTGTCCGACAAGTGTTTTCATTTGTAGAAAAAAAGAAGGGAAGCACTGCTAAGGTACACAGTAGTACATTTTGTAGACAGAAGGTGCTCTTTGGTAAAAGGGGTAAATTGGTTATCAAAAAGAAAGGAGGACCAAGGCACTCTTCAAATAATTATTTAAAATGCCTTCATTTGTATGGCATGTTCAATGGAAACAAAGATTAAAAACTCTGACGCGTTTCGGCTGCATAACCGTCCGTCAGCGAGTACAAAGATACGATAATACAATGTCCTTTTTTGAACAGCATTTTCCAATCAACCCTGATTTGAAAAGGGAGTGGTAACACAATTCATTGGACAACAACTAGTAAGCAATACTATACACATTAAAAAGTCCAATCAAAATGCAAATCAAGGCTAGAAGCATCAGAACCCCTAGAAAAGTGGTTCTAACCTTGAATATGAGCCGTCTAATTTATAGTACACTAGGTGATTTTTTTAATGTGTATAGGATTGCTTACTGGGTGAATTGTGTTACCACTCCCTCCGCAAATCAGGGTTGATTGGAAAATGCTGTTCAAAAGAGGACATTGTATTATCGTATCTTTGAAGTTTTGAATCTTTGTTTCCATTAAACATGCCATACAAATAAAGGTATTTTAATGAATTATATGAAAAGTGCCTTGGTCCTCCTAACTTTTTAGTGTTTAACAGCCTTGATTGTTTAATTCTAACATTAGATTATTCAAATATGTAATACCAACCTCCAAATTGTTTTGTTTTATAGCACTATTAAATGCTTGGCTAATTTCATTAGCATTTTGGCATGTTTTTCTAGATTTAGAACATAAAACAACATTTATAAAGCAAATATTATCCCTTAGGTCCAGCACAGCAGATACATCAATTGTTTAAGCATATGTTGCAGAACAATGATACAAATATTCTTCCAGAATATTGATAAAATAATCATATTGACTCCATCAATGACAGAGTTGACAAAGCATTGACTGAGTTGAGAACAGATACTCAAAACAGACACATTTTTGTCTTTAGATATAAAAGCTCAATACAAACATTTGTAAAATAATTTATTTAAAAATGCCCAATCAAAACAACTATTCTATAAGATATTTCAACACTTTAACAGAGTTAACGATATTGTTTGTAGAGAGAACTTTACAGACTATGAGTGGTCCTGTTGCACTACATGTAATGAGGACATGAATAAGGGGTCCTTAAGAGTATCGCTGACCCTGCTCATTCCTGATTCATTTAGGATTTTAGACAAATCTGACTGAGTACACCACATCTCCGTACACATATTTTAGGAATCACAGTTCACAGTTTTAGGAATCCCAGACAAATATTATTTAAAGTCACAGAGGGCTATTGAAAGAAACTACATTAGATCATTTTTCAGTTAATATCCATTATTGCCATTTTTATTTTAACCACTTTTTTTTAGAATGTTTGACATTTTAATAATTTGCTCCGGACAAGGGCATTTCCAGGCATAGTCGACATGGAAATTAACTATATTGAAAGTATTTTGAAAATTCCCTAAACAAATATTTTCCCTTGCAAAATTCCCCTCAATGTACATTTTAAGCTCAAATAATGCAGTAAAAAAAAAAAAAAATTTCAACTGCTAGCTTTCCAGGGTCCTCTTTTTAAAAAAACATACATTTTTTACCAACTTTTTCTCTCCAATTTCATGATTCCAAATTCTCATCGCTGCAACTCCCCAACGGGCTCAGGACAGGCAAAGGTTTATTCTTGCATCCTCTGAAACATGACCTGCCAAGCCGCGCTTCTTAACACCTGCTCGCTTAACATGGAAGCCAGCTTCCCCAATGAGTCGAAGGAAACACCAAAATCACCCTGCAGGTGCTCGACCCACCACAAGGAGTGAATAGAGCGCAATGAGTCAAGTAAGGCCCGTATGGGACTCCTGGTCACGGCTGGTTGCGGCACAGCCTGGGATCGAACCCCAGTGACACCACAACACTGCGATGCAGTGCCTTAGACCACTGCGCCACTCAGAAGGCCCCTACAGATAACTCTTAAGGTAGAAGTTGCCCATAGGCATAGATCTAGGATCAGCTTGCCTCTTCTCCAATTCTAACCTTAACCATGAGGGATGGGAACGCAACCTTGACAGTGTCTATGGGCAACTTTGTCCTTCTCCATTCTAGATAGTCAAGGTAAGGGGTTAGAGTTCAGCCCTATTGTGTCACTTTCTTGACGAGATCTGTACTATTAGATCACAAGAACCATATAGACAGGTTGCCTGATTCTGAATGGTCAGATACCTACTGTAGCAACAATGACAAGAAGCTGCCATGTGGGCAGTCTTGGGCAGATTGTTTCAGATAGTTGTATCTTGTTCTTGATACCATGTCTTGTTTTGAAGTGTTTTGACCTATGTCACATCTAAGCTAATACGGCTAAATTTAGCTAAGTAGCTAACCAACAATTGTAACAAAATATTTGATAAACAACAAGTGCTTCTTGTGCAAATGTATGTTTTCAATAAACATTTGGAGACTAAATATAGTTTACATGTTGTCAATAATCCTTTGGAGTTGACAGTTGTTTTGCCCCAGAGTTGTGCCCTCGTCGGTTTTGTTGCTAAACAAGTCAACCATCTATTACATAGTCAGTCTGTGTTGTGTGCTTAAACCAATGATGTATATCAACCCTGAATCGCTGATGCTATGTATTGGCCATTGAGAGGCTTTAAAGACACTGGTCGGCCATATTGGTACTCCCCAGTCGAAGCAGTCCTCCTTAGGAATTAATTACATTCTACAATATTTCAATTGAATGTTTGAAGGGCAAAATTGCATGTATTTAAGTATTTTGATGTTGTAGTGGGGACAGTAACATTAGTAATCTCTACAAATGAGAATTTAAGGAATATGTTTTATGTATTTTTTTTATCTAACATTTTTATGTTTAGCTCACATAATCTAATGTAAAAGTATGCATTAAGGTGCCTGTAATAGAATAGATGTGGCAAAAACGAATGACATTAAGAAATGCATTTCTAGCTCCCAAAATATTTTTACAACGGTCGGGGAGTGCCAAGATGAAGGCACGGTGATGTCAACACAGTCACCTTGTGTATTTTACTATTCTAGTGTGTATATATAGATCATTAGCTGAAACCCTTGTGGACTCAGACTGTATACTGGGTAATGTAATAGGTGAGCGAGAAATAAAAACAAAACATGTACATGAGCTACAATGAAAAGTCTGTAACATAATAGATAACTTCCTAAGAGCGTATGATAACTAGAGGTGGATGGCTGTGTGAAAATCTGTTATTCATAATATTTCATAAAAAATAGCTGTGATAATTTGACCCTGTTTTTGTTTTTATTGTGTTTTACCTCTGTGTGACATATATAGGATTGCTTACTCTCCCTGAGTGTCTATCGGTACTGTACTGTCTGACTTTCGTTATCTCTGTCTCTCTGTCTCTGTATCTCTGCCAATCTCTCTGTATCTCGCTCTCTATCTCTCTCTGTCTCTGTATTTCTGTCTTTGTCTATCTGTCTCTCTGTATCTGTCTCTCTCTCTCTCTGTCAATATCTCTCTCTCTGTCTCTGTCAATCTCTCTCTCTGTCTCTGTATATCTGTCTCTGTATCTCTCTGTGTGTCTCTGTATCTCTCTGTGTGTCTCTGTCTCTCTCTCTCTCTCTCTGTCTCTGTCTCTCTGTCAATCTCTCTCTCTCAATCTCTCTCTCGCTCTCTGTATCTCTGTATCTCTCCATCAGCATCTAGGGATCAACATCGTACAGCTCCATAGATCCCGTAGACATATCTTATCATCACTTACAGTTTTATACTTTGAGTCTATCAATGTGTGCTATCATCCACACACACATCTGTCTCTGTCCCTCTCAGTGTGCTAAGACAATACTAAGCCAACCGAACAATAAGAGAGGATTAGCCTCTTTGCCCTTTTGTTTGTGTCTGTTTGTGTGTGTGAGGGATGGCGGGTGCAAGAGAGAGGGTAAAGACAGAGCAGGGGATAATGTAAAGACAGAGCAGGGGATAATGGAAAGACAGAGCAGGGGATAATGGAAAATAGACAGAGAGACAGACAAACAAAAAAAGAAAGCCAAAGAATAAGCGCTGGAAAATAAGATTTGGAGGATTTGGGCTCATTTTCAGTCCGTAACCATATTGTGTTGAAATCCATTGAGGGTCTCTCCACATAGATGGTGGGTACTCTCATGTCCCGCCTCACTTTTGGAATGGGAAAGCCAGTTCAGACAATGGCATTGGGGCAGAACCCCTATTACTATAAAGCCCTGGTGAGTTAGATGGCATACTACAGTGCTGGAGCCAGCGGCAGAGGACTCTGAGAGTGTGTATGTGTGTTTGTGATGTGTGCAAGTGTGTGCGTGTGTGGCACGTGCCTAGGAGTGTGTGTGTGTGGGGGGACGGACGTGCTTCTGTGTATGTGTGTGCCGGAGGAGCGGAACGTGTGTGTGTGTGTTTGTGTGTGTGTGTGTGTGTGTGTGTGTGTGTGTGTGTGTGTGCGTGTGTGTGTGTGTGTGTGTGTGTGTGTTTGTGTGATATGAATAATGCAGAGGATGCCTGTAGGAGCGTGAGGGCCTGGAGCAGGGCAGATGGTCGCCTGCTGATATGCAGAATCCAGGCAGCAGGCTCCTCCAGAGAGATGGGTTTATACACACACACACACTCTCTCTCTCTCTTTCATTTTCCTGCTCTCCCACAAATACATTCACACTCCCATGCTCTTTTCTCTATTTTTTTTATTTCCCTCTCTGTCTCTCTCCTTTAAAACACAAACAAACACAAGCACACTTCTCTTTTCTCTCTCTCTCTCTCTCTCTCCCTCTCTCTCTCTCTCTCTCTCTCTCTCTCTCTCGTGAACGCATGCTTACAAACAATTAACAAATATACAGTTTTTCAAATGTGAAGGATATGGCTCATATCCTTCACATTTGAAAAACTGTATATTTGTTAATTTATTGTGCTATGTGTGGACATACATTTCCTATTGCCAATATCTAGGATATTGGGTTCCTGAGTGGTGCAGCGGTCTAAGGCACTGCATCTCAGTGCAAGAGGCGTCACTATAGTGCCTGGTTCGATTCCAGGCTGTATCACATCCAGCCATGATTGGGAGTCCCATAGGGAGGTGCACAATTGGCCCAGTGTCGTCAGGGTTTGGCCAGAGTAGGCCGTCATTGTAAATAATAATTTGTTCTTAACTGACTTGCCTAGTTAAATTAAAAAATATAAAAACTATTCTTATCCTATGAGGGCATGCTCTCTCTCTCTCTCTCTTTCTCTCAACTGCAGAACTCCAGACTTTTACAAGGAAATAAAAAGAGGGGCGAGTCAGAAGGTGAGATTATCTCTCACAGAGATGGACTTGCTCAGTGATTTAAAAAAAAGCAGCTACCTAGAACCCCAACCTAGAGCTGCACACAGTACAGTCCACTAGATGGCACTGTAAGACTGCTTCAGAGGGTGACAGAGCAGCACCCCACTTGTGTTTTGCTCAGAGGAAGCAGGACCATTGACTGTAAAAGGATAGGACACCCTAAAGCAGTCAAGGAATCAGGAATGTTTTCGACGAGAAAAACTCCTTTACAACTAATAACTAGCCTACATCACACCACAAAATAATCATATGTGCATAAGCTGACCATATAACCTTCTCAAAATGTGGAATGCTATTTAATGTATAAGCTCAAATATTAAAATGTTACTGGGGAAATCCCACCGACGGTCAGAGTAAACTTGTACTTAGTCACTTATAATTTATTTATACTTTTCCCCCAAAATGTAGTAGTCTGTATTTATTTTACCTTTATTTGACCAGGCAAGTCTTCTTGAAAGTAAAAGTTACAGAAAGTGATACCTTACCAACTACAGCATTCAATAACGCATTAATGTATTGGTTGTCGAGTATGCCATTTTTATCCGCTGAATGTGAGAATAATAGGGATTTACGTTCTAACATGTGTGTAGGCTATCCGACAGTCTGTTGAGCACTGGTCACAAAAGTTTGGTTCCTTTGTCTACATTATGTAATAGCATATTGTTTTTCTGAAATCTAATAACATTTCAGGTAAGCTATTTGGATATTTAAAAAATATATTTTAATAATCTATTTTACATAAAGACCAATATTTAGTCGAAAATCGAATTGTTTTTATAATTGTCGCAATTGTTTAATGTGTAGGCCTACATCTGTGCAACATGAGGAAAACGGTGACTGGAATTGTGGAGACAGAAATTACGTTAAAAAAACAATGTTATTCTTAGTATAGGCCTACATGTTATTGACTGGCTACTTCTGTAATGACACGATTTATTTTCACAAGACAATGTGTGCAAATCAGTGATAATATACAGTTATCGGAAACCGCTCAAGGACATTTTGTGCAACCTAGACAGATTTATAAAATCCATAATTGTAAGGCAGGCTCGCGCGGCCAAGACTATTGGTACAGCGTTGTGCGTGACAGTAGGGATCCATTCGTCAAGCTAAAAGAATATGAGAAGAATACAAAAGTATTATAAAAAAAAACAAATACATTTTAATGACAAAAAAACATAATATAGAAATTGTGCAATTATTGATTTCTTTTCCCCATTCATTTGATCAGTCATAGGGTTGGGGTCAATTTAGAATGCTTAGATAAACTCAAATCCAATACAGCATTTTGAGTTTGAATTTGAATGGTCAAGAAAAATAATAATTTACATTTACATTTGAATGACAGGAAAAACAATTCAAACCAATTTAATTTCAGCTATTCTTAAATGTATTGAATGTGCAGGCCTAATCAATTTGAATTTTCCCAGGGAGCCTTTTCAATTAGGCTTACAATTCATACGTATAGGCGTTAGATGAGTCAGGTGTCAATAAATAGGCTAAGCCTATAGGCTACATTTTCCATGCAATGATGAATGAAATAGTTGTTTTGTATATCAGTGCCACTAGGCCAGGTGAGTATAAGTGATATTGATAGCTATTTGTCACATTATCTCATTGAAGTGCCTTAGTCTACATAATATAAGTTGATGTTGTGCCTATACTTTGAGGTAAATAACGAAAATATGTAATGCTATTCAAACCAATTTGGTTCACACATATTAGCTATACAAATGATCTAATTTATGTCAGTGTGTGGAGAATTTCCCATTAATTTAATTATATTTCCTGTCATTCCATTTCAAATTTGGAGTCAGCCTCCTCCTGATTCCATTCAATTTTAAATCGAAATTCTTGAAATAATGAACCAATTTTGACTCCAGGAATTGCCAAAGTTGACCCCAACCCTGCATGCTGTCACATGTATATCACGAGTTGAGCGGCACAAGAGCACGTGCACGTACGTGTTTGTGCTTTGGCACTGGTCTGACAAGAGAAAATTCAACAAACAAACATACAAAGCGATACAAAAACAAATGTAAGTTACATCCCACGAACAATTCTTCTTGGTGAATTAATCATTGTCTAGATTAATTGGCGCCACTGAAGACAGAGCTGGTACAGATATATTCCGTTATTATCTTCTTACGAAACGAAGGCAGAGGGCAGGCTTCAGTGATATGGTATGGTCCTTACAGTCTCTCGGTCTTTCTGATCACAGGATTTTGGAAACACAAATAAATATACAAACACAAGACATAGGCTACTGTAAACAGGCGCGCAGAAATGTACACATGATGGACACGACATGAGGTGTCAAGAGAAAATTAAATTAATTTTGACCTCATACATGGTGTGTGTCTCGCAAGGTATACACAAGACACAATTATTATTACTGTATTATTATTATTATTATTATGTAGGCCTATTTTATGATATATTAAAAATTATGGATACTTTAATTTTGGGGATATTTATTTATTTATTTATTATTGGGATACAATCTGACCACATTATAGACTATAACTGACATATTGTGCCTTGGTAAATATGTTGTCTACAGTACAGGATATGCTGTGTTTACTATTGTATGGTAATTAACAAACTGCAATTCAAATATAGTTAGTTAAACTGAAACTAATCATGACATGTTGAATTGAAATGAACTTGATTCAATATATCTCAAAATACATGTCAATATATTCCATGTCCCCATGTGTCCATGCAGGCATACGTTATGACCCTGTTCTATGTAAATAAACATTAGCCTATTGCCTATAGGCCTATGCTTTGCCTTTGTCATAGAAACATGACTAATAATGTTTATTACAATAATACCTACCATGATAATAACAATAGGCCTAATAATAATATGCTGGTGATAGTATTGGCTTTTATTTAATGGTGCAGCAGGTGTATTGAGCTTCGACCGTGTTAAACCCCTGTTGCTTTTGTTATTAGGGAAAGATGGCGTTTATTTACCGACTATCGGCTGCGACTTCTATGCCTGTTTCCCGCGGGTAGGTTCGTGCACACAGCCTATACTGTCTTTATTTTTACACATTATGACATATTGGCGCCTTGACTATAAAATCGATTTGATGTCAATGATATTGAACCTTTTTTGGTTAGCACACACCAACCACGGTCCATGTAGCCAGAAATTGCGTGTCACATCTCCACTGCATGAAAACTCCCCATAGCTCTCGATTTCTGTGTGTCTGGGGTGTAGTGCTCGAGTTCTAACACTCGGTATCCCCACTGTGTTCCATATAGGTCCAACATTAGCACTGGGCTGGCTACGGTCCAATGCTAACTGGTCCGGCACAGAAAAACACAGGGGGGCATTCATATCCTTTAGGGGTCCATGTGTTATAACGGGTTTAAGGTCATTGTACCGGGGTTTGAGCGCCGTGGTGAGGTGGTGTGTCCCCATACATGTCCTCCGTTCCCGGTAACTGTCCTCCAATGGGCGTCATCCTCTTCTCCTTCTGCCGCCTGTTACAAAACCAAACCCTCACCACCTCCTTCTCCAGCTGCAGGCTGTCCGCTATGGAGGTGATCTCCGCGCCGCCTGGTTTGGGACTTTTGAGAAAATGGCTCTCCAAAGCCCCCTTTATGCCCACCTCGATGGAGGTCCTTTTTTTCCTCTTCCTCCCCTGCGCCGCGATCTTATCCAGGCTGGTGGGGCTCCCCGAGGTGGAATCCGCCTCCTCCAGCCATTTGTTAAGCAGTGGTTTGAGTTTACACATGTTTTTGAAGCTCAGTTGAAGCGCCTCGAATCTGCAGATAGTGGTTTGAGAAAATACATTTCCATAAAGGGTCCCCAGCGCCAGCCCCACGTCAGCTTGGGTAAAGCCCAGTTTGATGCGCCGCTGCTTGAACTGCTTGGCAAACTGCTCCAGGTCGTCCGAGGTCGGCGTGTCCTCGTCCGAGTTTTCCGGGTGTCCCCCTTGCTGGTGGTGAGAGAGGGACGACTGTACCCCGCCTCCATGCTCGCTCAAATGTGGGCTGTGGCTGTGGTGGTCTTCCTCTTGCAGAGAGTGGTGGTGCATCTGCTCTGGTCCTCCCAGGCCGAACCCAGACTGGGAGTACACCAGGCTCTGACCATCAGATGTAGCCATACCGGGAATGTGCGTAGAGGCCGTGCTTGTTCGCCATGCCCTGGCGTCGTGATGTGCCTGGTGCGCTAGGTGAGGGTGTCGCTGCTGCTGTTGCTGCAGACTAGCGGAATTCTGCAGCTCCTCTCGGTCGCTTTGCAGAATGGGCTTCACGTCCTGCTCTCCGAGGAGACTCGACGGCCACGGAGCCCCGTCCCCGTGCGACAGAGCCGTGATCCACTGGTGAGCGTGGCTAAGCGGATGACCGCTGCCCGGTAGCGTGTAGTCGTTCTGGAGCAGGGTGTGCGCGTCCCTATACACCGCTGCCTGCTGCATGCTCCCGGACTCCGAGTGCTGCCGCGGCGCGCTGCTGGCGGTAGTCAGGACACTGTAGTGGTTGGACGCTGCGGTCGCCATAACTCTCGGAGCCGGAGTGATAGCTCTGTCGTTAAAGGAGCTGCCTTTGACAGTTACTATTTTCCGCCACCGGGCAGCTAGCTAGGTTTCGCTCTCGATCTCCCGGGCACGGTGCCAAGGGGACGTAGAGGCGCACACCTGAGGTCCGCCTCGCTCAGCTCTTTATTGGCCAAGAACAGTTGACAGATGTTGTTACCCCTGACAGCACCACGCTCATTGGTCACGGGAGATTCTATAGAAGCCCCTATCACTCTCCCCAACAATACTGGCAGTCCCGCTGCAGACTAACAGAGCAGAGTGAAAAGCTGGTGTTGACTGAGAAAGAGTGGATAGCCTCTTAGGCCTATTTCAGTGGAAAAAACGAGTCAATAAACATTTATTCGATTGAGGTCATTTATTCTGAATAGTATTGATCTATTTATGAGAAACATCCACAAACTCGATGCATACAATGCATACATGCATTAGAGCCATGGCCTAGGCCCATGTCATTTGTGCGAATGTTTATTATTTTTTGTTTAAATATATTCATATTCACCAGGCCATAATCTTTTGACCTTGAAATTAATACAAAAAAAATGTCTTTATAGGGTTACATTTTGAGAAAACCATTGTTTTGTGTATATTTATGGTGGCTTGCGCTCGGAGCAGTGGGATATTAACTGTCACGGCCCCTCCAGCTGCCTCTCTCCTCGCGACGCTGTCCAAAGAGAAGGGGCGCATTTTTCCCTGGCCTCTGCCCCGTTGCCATAGCGAGCGCAGTGAATGGAACAACAACGCCCACGTCACAGCTGCATTCGCCTCTTCTTTTCGTTCCATTCCAAAGGACCCATTCGAGCGGCTCGCTCTGCCGACGGGACAAATAAAAGGAGGCAAGCGAAAAGGGCACATCGGGGCCAAGGAGCGAGGGGTGAATGAATAGCCTCTCTAACCCACTCGCTCGCCCACGGTGTCCCTATCTTCCGTGCCTGTTTGGTAAACCTCGGAATTCATGCGCCCACATTGGCACGCGGGTGTTTTGTGGTGGGAATACATTTCAAAGTAGGCCTACCAATAGGCTGCACACCACATACACAGTAGCCTATTAGTTCAATAAGATGAAAACGAATAATTACAAAGAATGAAAGGCAAACACCTGTGCTCCATAGTTTTCATGAACACAACGGGGGTCTGTCTATACAGGGGTTCCCAAACTTTTTCACTTGGGCCTCCCCTTCCAGCATTGGGGAACATCTCGTACCCCCCCCCCCCCCCCCCCCCCCCACACACACACACCCAAGTTTAAAGCATATTTTCTTTCAATTCTATACATTGTGTCATGTCTAATGTGTATTCATGGGATATTTCAGTGACAAAAAAAATACAACATTATGGGCTAAAAAACATAAATAAAAAACCTTATCTGACATGGACTAGTTGATCTGGACATTTCTGACAAGCTCTCTTAGGTATCCAATGACTGACATGACAAGAGGAACTGATGATGCACTACCCAATTTCGAAATTGCACCTTGTGCATTCTACTATTACAACTTTCAAGACTAAGCTCAAATCAAATCAAATTTTATTTGTCACATACACATGGTTAGCAGATGTTAATGCGAGTGTAGCGAAATGCTTGTAGAGCCGGACTGAGTACCTTAAATTAAAAAAACGAGCCCCGTGCCGACTCCTCGTGCCACCCCACAGTTTGAGAACCACTGGTCTAGAACACAGGATGGATTTGCTTTGTGATGGTAGGACTAATAGTACATATAGTTTGTATTCATAACATGAGAGAGAAGCATAATAATGTTCCATATTATGGGACACTTGCAATAAACTCTATCTGTTGGCTATAGGTGCCATCTATATCAATAACAGGGGCGACAGGTAGCCTAGAGCGTTGGGCCAGTAACCAAAAGGTTGCTGGATCGAATCCCAGAGCTGAAAAGGTCCAAATCTGTCATTCTGAACAAGGCAGTTAACTTACTGTTCCCCGGTAGGCCATCATTGTAAATGAGAATTTGTTCTTAACTGACTAGCCTAGTTAAATAAAGGTAAAGGCAAATATTGAAATATAGCCTACCATTGTTTATGAGATGGGGACTTCAACATGTGAAATAGCTTAGAAGTCACTTTCCACCCAAAACCAATTCTTTGGAGGGATGTTAGATATTATTAGGCCTATTTTGGAGGGATGTTAGATATTATTAGGCCTATTTTGGAGGGATGTTAGATATTATTAGGCCTATTTTGGAGGGATGTTAGATATTATTAGGCCTATTTTGGAGGGATGTTAGATATTATTAGGCCTATTTTGGAGGGATGTTAGATATTATTAGGCCTATTTTGCTCAACGTTTTCAACCTCCAAGAAAAAGAACCAGAGGGGAATCAGGAAGATGGCGCAAGAAACTCGATATGTCTACTATAAAAACATTCTTAAGGAATTGTATTCCCTCGTTGATATGCCTACTATAAAAACATTCTTAAGGAATTGTATTCCCTCGTTGATATGCCTACTATAAAAACATTCTTAAGGAATTGTATTCCCTCGTTGATATGCCTACTATAAAAACATTCTTAAGGAATTGTATTCCCTCGTTGATATGCCTACTATAAAAACATTCTTAAGGAATTGTATTCCCTCGTTGATATGCCTACTATAAAAACATTCTTAAGGAATTGTATTCCCTCGTTGATATGCCTACTATAAAAACATTCTTAAGGAATTGTATTCCCTCGTTGATATGCCTATTACAGATGTATCATTGACAGGGCTATTTGCATGTGTAAAGTTTACGGAATGCAACTTTAGGATACTTTTTTAGATTAAGTTACTTATTTACCATAGCTTAAATAATTGGTTAAAAGTCGTGCACTTTTCCATATATGTATAGTAGATAATCAATGGATAAAGAATCAAATATAGTAGCAGGTCTAGGGATCAGTCTATTCTATACTGAATCACCAGAATTGAAAGAACATTTGTGATGATTAGGTTGTAATTCCGAGAATTACCGAACGTGCCACCGGGGCCTCCAACAGTCGTGTGCAGAGAGAAGCAAAACATATTACCCTAATGGTGTAATATGCAAACTACTGGCCGCCCAATTACAAGACTTAATAACGCATAAATGATGTGAGTCCTGTTCTTAGGAAGGACAGACTCTGTGTTAATTCAGTCAAAGGACTGGAGCGACTGTCAACACAAGCCAGTTAGATAGGCTCTGTGTCTCTGTTTCAGGAGCCTCAGTCAACTCTCTATTCAAAACACTGAGAGTTAATGACAGAGAATCTGAGCGTTAAATTAACAGTAATTATATGTCCTGCATGCTGTAAAGATTCAATTTCTCCAACTATAATGGGCTAAGTGTCCCCATGTGCAGTGAGCTTCCGCTTTATGATATTTATAATACAGAAACACACTCGGCACGCAATTGTGTGTGTGTGTATACCGGGGTGACCACAGCATGGCCCTCCCCCTGTGGGAACTCTAAAGCAGGGGTGAGTGAGGCTGGGGGGTTCCTTTATGCTGCCGGACTCAGAGAGATAATGGCCATTCCTCCACAGCTGGCCCACACAATCAAAGAGAGACTGGCTCTGAGGATTCCAGCTTTAACCAGGCCTTTGTGTCAACTAATTACATCTGAATGCAAGACCCCAAGAACCCACCTCCCCCATCTCGACCTGTGCAGAATACCCCAAACAACCCTTCAGATAGAGCAAGAGAAACACACACACACACACACACACACACACACACACACACACACACACACACACACATACACACACACACACACACACACACACACACACACACACACACACACACACACACACACACACACACACCGCTCCCCCAGTAGGTTTCTCTTCAAAGCTCCCTGTCTCCAACACATGTGGCACTCGGCATTAGATCAGCTCTCACTCAGGAGAGAAGAGGAGGGTTTGGAGGACTGCAGGAAAATGGAAAAGACTGAAGAGCCTTGCTCCTATGCCCCAACCTCAACCTCAATCTCTATACCCCAACCCCCCACTCATATCACCATAGCTCTCCTTTGAAAACGTGTACACTCCAGCCTACACTTACACAAGCTTACGCTTCGTAATCATATTCCCATTGAGAAAACAAATGTGTAATAGCATAATGTTTGAGATTATAAGATTGTTTTTGGGGGGGGGGGCTATTTAATACTCTATACTCTGTTTTCTGGACAGGATATGATGAGTGCATGTGCAGTGTGTGTGTGCATTATTGAGCCTTCTCTATCCAAGTGCAAATACACCAAGTCTTGGTCATATTGTTCCCCCTATAGTGCAGTGTGCTTGAGTCAGTGTCTCTCTCTCTTTTTCTCTCTCTCTCTTTTTCTCTCTCTCTTTTTCTCTCTCTCTTTTTCTCTCTTTCTCTCTCTCTCTCTCTCTCTCTCTCTCTCTCTCTCTCTCTCTCTCTCTCTCTCCCTCTCTCTCTCTCTCTCTCTCTCTCTCTCTCTCTCTCTCTCTCTCTCTCTCTCTCTCTCCCTCCCTCCCTCCCTCCCTCCCTCCCTCTTTTCTCCCTCGTTCTCTCTCCCTCTCTCTGGACACAGTGTGAATGTGTGTGTGTGTGTGTGTGTGCGCGCCTGTATGTGAGTCAGGGTTAGGAGGTCTCGCTGGCGCTCAGTTTAGCATTGATTTATTCTCTTTCTCCAATTTATTTCCCCTCCGCCTGATCTGCCTCTGGAAGGACGAATGGAGGAGAAACGCCAAGCACACTCTCCGTCTCCTACACTACGTGGTATGGTACACACACACCACATACACCACGCACATGCACATGCAGCGCACATATATGCAGCACACGCACACACACACTTATACTGCCAATCACACAGATACAGCACGAACATCAGCATGGTGCAAATTCACACACAGCCGTACACACGCACACACACACGCACACACGCACACACGCACACACACACACACACACACACACACACACACACACACACACACACACACACACACACACACACGGATTGATCCATAGAATGTAGCATATAACCATCTGAAATGCTGTCTAATGTCCTGAACAACCCCAGGGTAGAGGAGCTGTACGTGTAGTCATATTTAACAGTTTTACAGAAGGATCAGTGTTACACAGTGTCATATCATGGAGGCATGTTTGTGTGTGTGTTTGTGTGTGTGTTTGTGTGTGTTTGTGTGTGTGTTTGTGTGTGTTTGTGTGTGTGTTTGTGTGTGTGTTTGTGTGTGTTTGTGTGTGTTTGTGTGTGTTTGTGTATGTTTGTGTGTGTTTGTGTGTGTTTGTGTATGTTTGTGTGTCACATCTGCTTCTGTACTTTTAGCCCCTCTCCTCCACTCCTCTTCTCCTCCACTCCACTTCTCCTCCACTCCTCTTCTCCTCCACTCCTCTTCTCCTCCTCTTCTCCTCCACTCTTCTTCTCCTCCTCTTCTCCTCCACTCCTCTTCTTCTCCACTCTTCTTCTCCTCCTCTTCTCCTCCACTCCTCTTCTCCTCCTCCTCTCCTCCACTCCTCTTCTCCTCCACTCCTCTTCTCCTCCACTCCTCTTCTCCTCCACTCCTCTTCTCCTCCACTCCTCTTCTCCTCCACTCAGATGAGTAACGGAAGAAGAGCAATAATGAAAGCGTGTAGAAAGAGAGGGAGGAGGTGTTGTTAAACCCACTTGAAAGCTCCTCCCAATCAATAGTGACGGGCCAAGCACGGATTAAACCCAGGTTAAGTCCACTCTAATCAATACTGATGGCCAACCCAGGGGTTAAAACACAAGTCATTCTCAGCAGATCCAGGCAGTAGCACTGTGGCCCATTGCACAGATAAATCTACAGCCATGGACACGACGGGTTAACATCTACACGTATTCAGTATGGATGACTCCCGCTCTGGGCTGGATCAGTGGTAAATGTAGATGTATCAACGTGGATGGGTACGTCGTACAATTGGAGAGTTAGACAGACAGTCATCATTTGTCAATGGAGATGGGCATAGCGTAGCTAAATCTGCATTGGATGGGAGTGGGTGAGACCTGATGTGGTTGGTGTGTGTGTGTTTCTGATATTGTAACAGACAGTACGGGAGAGTAAGAGAGAAAAAGCAGGAATCATGATGGACTTTTTCAGACTCGGCATAAGAGACATACGCTGGACAGCAGGACTGGCCAAATTGATCCAGCAAACACATGTGCAAGTATCAATGACCAATACTGATCAATCAATGATGAGTGATGATCAGGATTTCAATACAGGGAAGCTTATGGGCAATTCCATGGCAACGAAATGACGCTGAGACTCACATTTTCTTTCACTTTAAAATGTATGCCAAACAAAAAACATTGATTTCAAAGTTAAACAAACTGCACAACTCTATGCGCAATGACTTTGAACAATTTACACAGTAAACAAGCAAACATAGCAAAACAAGTAACATAATTGTAGTAAAACCTCCCTCAGTTTTATTCTGTTATCAAACTTTGTATCTTCACAGTTCTTCCTTTAAATGTGTTTCTGTAAAGTTCCTCAGTTTGTTCAACTTTAAAATCAATGGTTTTTGTTTGGTAAACATTTGAAAGTAAAACATCTCAGTCTCAGCGTGATTTCGTTAACATGGAATTGCCTTAACATGATCATCTGTGATATAGTGGTCATCCTGGAAAACTATGAGAAGTGCAGGTTTTAATTCCTGCCCAGCAGTAACATACCTGATTTCACTAACCAATTATTGCTGGGTTGGAACAAAAGCCTGCACTCCATGTAGCTACCTGAGACTACGGGTTGGTGATCACTATACAGTAAATGATGGTGCTGCTGAAGAGACTGCTAGCTGACAGTATATTACTCTCTGTACTGTTCCCTCTTTCCCTGTCTCAATCTGTCTTTCTGGGGCTTTTATAGATGGGGGAGGTATAGAGGGGTGACCCCCCCCCCCCCCCCCCCGCCCACACTTCCACATCTTCACCCCTTCCCTTGATCAGCAGTGGTTAGTATTTCAGTTCATGTCCATTTAATCAATTCATTTGAGGAAAAGTCTTCTGAGGAGAAACAGTACTACCTAAAGGTGTCCAAAAACAACACTCATTTTCTTCTTAAAACATTTGACCCCTATTTGCTCCTCCTAATGAACATGTCCCTCTTTTCCTTTCCTCCATCTTAGTGTGACTCCAGTCATTTATTACTGTGGTGTTGAAGAGGTCTTTAACCTTTTCTAAGTTCAAGTTTCTCTGGTGGCCATCAGTCCTGGTCTTGTTTAGTTTACCTGTCATGTGTCTTCGCCCCTCTCCCTCTGCACCTTAATGTCTACCGCAGTAAGTGTTATGTCTAATGGGCCGGGTGGGAGGGTGGAGGACTCTACTACTACTGCATTTAAAGATCCCATCCTGAAACAGGGCCAAAATGGAAACTCAGATAGACCTGGAATGGATTGAGCCAAGACCTCAGGGAGCAATAAGGGTTGTTCTCAATACGACGATAAAATCCATGGCTTCCCTCTCTTTCTCTGTCTCTGTCTCTCTCTCTCTCTTGCTCTCTCAATTCAATATACTTTATTGACATGGAAAGTAAAACACTTCCATTGTCAATGTAAGTATTTAACATCATCAAAGACAGGAATATACTAGACTGTTTGTAATTAAGCAATAATAATGATAGCGTTAATCAGATTAACAGCAATTACAAGAAATAGTAATAAAGAATAGACCAATATGAATAACCACACTATTTTTCACTTGGCTGTCCATCAGGTTGTGACAGGAGGCCACAAATCTGGCTGCCAAGAGACAGCATTTTCTGTATGTATTTAAGTTTGTCTTCATCATTTAGGTTTTCAAATTCTTCGTATTGTTTTATAATTTTGGGGGAAGAATGTATTTTCTTATGTCAGAATATCTGTCAGAAATTGATATAAAATGCCGCTCTGTCTCCATCTCTTCCTGGGGGCAGAATGAGCTAATCCTGACCTCTCTGGGCAGCCATGTTTGCCTGTGACCACCGGTCTCTATGTTTTTTTCTCTCCATTTTCTATCAGTCACAGTGGTCAGATAGTCTGCTATGAAGTTTAGTTAGATTTTCTTGTGGTGTCTTTCCAATAGGTGATATATTTACATTTTTGCTTTGTGATAATTTGGTTGGGCCAGATTTTCTGAGTGCTGTCTTGAGGCTTTGTTGGGTTGGTAGGGGTTAGTGAATTGAGCCTCAGGACCAACTGGCTAAGGGGACTCTTCTCTCTCTCTCCCTCTCTCACTCTTTCTCTCTCTACATACACCATACACACATGCAGCACACAACACCATGCAATTATCTTATTTATTGTTGTCTTTTTTCTGAGTTATGTCTCCCAGGGACTGTTGACATGCCTTTCTCCTTTACTCCTGAACACAGTTACTTCTGTTCTGACAGTTTCCTAGGTTCTAACCCAGTTTCAGCTCACCATCTCCATACTTCCTGGTTATGATTACCCCTGGTTACCCCTGGTTACCCCTGGACACAGAGATAGTCATGCGCTCATTAAAGTGTCACTAAGCATGCGGAATCTATGCTGAGCTGTAATGGGCCAGTAGACAGACAGACAGACTGTATGTGTGTGTGTGTGTGTGTGTCTCTGTGTGTCTCTGTGTGTGTGTGTCTCTCTCTGTGTGTGTGTGTGTGTGTGTGTGTGTGTGTGTGTGTGTGTGTGTGTGTGTGTGTGTGTGTGTGTGTGTGTGTGTGTGTGTGTGTGTGTGTGTGTGTGTGTGTGTGTGTGTGTCTCTGTGTGTGTCTCTGTGTGTGTGTGTGTGTGTGTCTCTGTGTGTGTGTGTGTGTGTGTGTGTGTGTGTGTGTGTGTGTGTGTGTGTGTGTGTGTGTGTGTGTGAGTTGGGTTGTAGTGTGTTCCACGATGTAGAAATGTGTGTTCAGGATCATGTTCTATCCCAACCCTACCAAACTGTTTCACTCCATAAGAGAATGGCTGAGCCACGAAAAGAGAGAAACAAATAAGTAAAGAAAGAAAAGAGGAGATAGCTTTTTTTTAAGACACAATAGCAAACATGTTCTTTCCATGCATATCAAGTAAGCTTTTTGGAGGATGGCGTGAAAAATTATTCCATGACAATAAAAAGAAAGACAAAAAACAACTCCAGCCAGCTAGCCAATTAATTTGGGCCTGTGATCTCAAAGGGTTGGTGGAGAAGTGCTTGGCTACATAGCGCTAAGCTAATTCATGTAGCATATCCCATCTGCATTAAATATATGCATGAGGCTAATTCCGTTAGCTGTAGCACGCAGTTGCAGGAGCTAGTTCCCATTAGCGGTAATCCGCCTCCAGTGAAATCAAGCTGGTCGAGGCCAACATTGCTTTTTTGCATGAAGCAAACAACATTTAATTTGCTTTGCTAAATCAAAGCGTGGCATTCTGGATTCTGGATCCTGCCTTACTCTCTTACCCCCCCCCCCCCCCTCTCTCTCTCCCTGACTCGCCTCTCTCTCTCTCTCACACACACTCATACACCCTCCCTCTCTCTCACTCACTCCCCCCCTCCATCTCTCACACACTCAATCTCTCTGCCTCAATCTTTTATGTCTTACTTTCTTTCTCTCTATCTTTCTCTACCCATACCGCTCTCTCTCTTTTTCCTCATCCTCTCCCTCTCTCTTTTTCTCTCTCTCCACCTTTTCCCTTTCTCCTCCTCCTTTCTCTCTTCCTCTTTTTCAGTGGGATAAATTACTTGAGAATCATAACAGAATAAAAATTACAGAGAGAGGGACGCATACTCACACCCTCACCCTGAGATTTAATTACATGTGTATGTGTGTGTGTATGCGTGCGTGTGTGTTGGTGTCTCAAGTGTGGCACAAACACACATACACACACACCCTCAAATGCACGCACATGCACACGCACACGCACACACACACACACACACACACACACACACACACACACACACACACACACACACACACACACACAGACAGACAGACAGAAATGGTGTGTTGGTGTGTAGTGAAATAAAAACATTCTGTTCTGATTTGGTAGATGTTTCATGTATATCTCAGAGGGACATAGCGTGTGTTTGGAGTGTGTTTCCAGGTCAGGGCTGGAGCCTATGAGACACACTTTTGTTATTGAGTGTGTGGGAGAGTGTGCACGGCTATGTGTGTATTGCTCTGTGTATGCGCAAAAGAGTAAGAGTGTGTGTGTGTGAGCTCTTTGCGGTGCAATGCAGAGCCAGTCTAAAAAAAATGCTGCTTGGTGGTTCGTATTGAACTTGACCTGCGGGCCAGATCAATGTGTGTGTATATGTGTGTTTGTTTGTGTGTGTGTGTACGCGAGCCAAATCAATGTGTCTCCATGTGTCACGGATTGAGAGAGCTCACTGATTACCCAGGGGTGGGTGGGTGGGGGAGGGGAGCGGGGAAGCAAGGGAGGGAGGGATGAGAGGGAGCGGAGGAGGGAAGGAGGGAGGGAGGGATGAGATTTAGCAGAGGACAGGGCTGAGACCAGGATCAGAGAGAATAGCATCTCATTTAATTTTATTTTCATTTCATTTCACTCTATCTGGGGGAGCTGTAATGCACAGCGTTCTCCACTGCTGGAGTTCACATCCACATCCAGATGAAGCAGTATTCTCAGAAAAACTGGATAATGTTCTACCCATCAAACCAAACAATATTTGTGCATGGGTCTGTATGCCTAGTCTGTATTTTTCTGAAAGTACATACACACACACACACACACACGCACACACACACACACACACACACACACACACACACACACACACACACACACACACACACACACACACACACACACACACACACACACACACACACACACACACACACACACACACACACACACACACACACACACACACACACACACACACACACACACACAGCTCTAACTCCCTATACACACAGCTCTATCCCCCATACACACAGCTCTACCCCCCATACACACAGCTCTACCCCCCATACACACAGCTCTACCCCCCCATACACACAGCTCTACCCCCCATACACACAGCTCTACCCCCACATACACACAGCTCTACCCCCCCATACACACAGCTCTACCTCCCCATACACACAGCTCTACCCCCCATACACACAGCTCTCCCCCATACACACAGCTCTACCCCCATACACACAGCTCTATCCCCCATACACTCAGCTCTACCTCCCCATACACACAGCTTTACCCCCCATACACACAGCTCTACCTCCCCATACACACAGCTCTACCCCCCATGCACACAGCTCTGCCCCCCATAGACACTGCTCTACCCCCCATATACACAGCACTACCCCCCCATAGACACAGTTCTACCTCCCCATACACACAGCTCTACCCCCCATAGACACACAGCTCTGCCCCCCATACACACAGCTCTGCCCCCCATAGACACTGCTCTACCCCCCATATACACAGCTCTACCCCCCATACACACAGCTCTACCCCCCATACACACAGCTCTACCTCCCCATACACACAGCTCTACCCCCCATAGACACACAGCTCTGCCCCCCATACACACAGCTCTGCCCCCCATAGACACTGCTCTACCCCCCATATACACAGCTCTACCCCCCATATACACAGCACTACCCCCCCAAAGACACAGTTCTACCTCCCCATACACACAGCTCTACCACCCATACACACAGCTCTACCCCCCCATACACACAGCTCTACCCCCCATACACACAGCTCTACCTCCCCATACACACAGCTCTACCCCCCATAGACACAGCTCTACCTCCCCATACACAATGCTCTACCCCCCATACACACAGCTCTACCCCCCATACACAATGCTCTACCCCCCATACACACAGCTCTACCTCCCCATACACACAGCTCTACCCCCCATAGACACAGCTCTACCCCCCATACACACAGCTCTACATACACAATGCTCTACCCCCCATACACAATGCTCTACCCCCATAGACACAGCTCTACCCCCCATACACACAGCTCTGCCCAGGTGAGAGTATGAGATGTCTGTGGGGTTAACGAGAGACTAGGTCTCCAGAGTTCCAGAGATAGTCAGGGGCTAGACTGGGTCCTCCGTAGCCCAGCAAGGAGCTCTGAGTGGGGCATCAGTATGCACCTCCACCAACCCCTGCTGAGCTCATCAGTGGTGTGTGTTTATGGTGAGGGCCCGAGTCGATGGATTGTGTGTGTGTGTGTGTGTGTGTCCACTGCTCATTAATGCCTAACGGTGTGTGGTCATAGTCACGGTCAAGGTTGGAGTAACTGGAGTGACACACTGTGATCAGTATCATGGCTGCAACCAATGGTCAGCGTTAAAGGGTTGTTGTCTGTGGACTAAAATATGAACAAAATGGTATTATCCATAACATAGGAATTATATCATGTATAAACATTGTATGTGTTTATTCATGATTATAATAACGAAACATGTATTTATTGTTAATGACCACTGGGATAAACAAAGGGCATCATGAATTGACCAGTTGTTAGTTTTCAATAAAACAGTCCAAGCTAGCTAAATCCTACAACAAATCTTACAGTATCAATTTAAAACATTACACTAAAAATACTTAAAGATTACATTAAAATATGTAACATTAAAATACTTAAAGATTAAAGTAAGAACAAATGGTACAGGCTGCATTTAGTAAGAGCAGGAAAACACACATTCACACAGACCATGAATCAAATCTCATTTTTGCATCGATTGCTTGTGTTTCAATAAAAATCTACGATGCTTGTCACATGTCAGGTAGGGTCAACACAACAAATCCTTCTGATTCAATTTCCTCTGGGAGGGGTGTGACTAGAGAGAGAGAGGGATGCAGAGAGAGAATGAGAGAGAGAGGGAGGGAGGGAGGGAGGGAGGGAGGGAGGGAGGGAGGGAGGGAGGGAGGGAGGGAGGGAGGGAGGGAGGGAGGGAGGGAGGGAAGAGTTGGTTATTTTGACCACCTGCTGCTGGGTTCATAAACACACACGCACACACACACACACACACACACACACACACACACACACACACACACACACACGCATACACAGTCTACTGACTACACAGGAGCATTGGTTTGTAAACAGCAGAGAGAGAGAGAGAGAGAGAGAGAGAGAGAGAGAGAGAGAGAGAGAGACATTGCTTCTGCTGTGTGTGAGTTTGCTGCATAACTGTCAAACACACAACAATAATCACAGAAACTATTGTTGTCAATTCCATTGTTGTCATATATTCTTGAGGTGGATCTTTTTTTTTTTTTTTGTCATCGGAATAGAGTTAGATAGAGGAATGACAGCTTTTTCTCTGACTTCTGATTCTAGTTGAAGTGAAAAGGTACAAAAACAGCTATAAAATGTTATACCACTTCATGTTTAATGATGGAGTGAGATGGTGACACCCAACAAGTACATTACCACCTCTTATCTTCAACAGAAAACCTCAATGACAGACAGCATAGTGGGAGTGTCTGTGATGCATCTGTCAGTATAACACACAGAGAGGACACACACACACGCACACAAGCACGCACGCACACACACACACACACACACGCACACACTCCAGTAATAACTGGGAAAATAGGCTCATGAATCCAGAAGGTTATTACAACACAAATAAACGCCCTAAAGGAGAATTATTCTGTAAATAAAACAGCAGCCCATCAGTTGTGCAGGCTTTCCCAGGCTTCGGCTCGAAGGGCTAATAGCTCAATAGGACAGTGTCAGTGTAATAGAGGAATAGTTTAAAGGGATGAGTAGTGGATTGCCATGCATACGTTTAGCACCCAGACTGGGGTAGGTCTATCACACAGATAAAGATCGGGGCGTATGGGATATTAGTCGATAGTAGATAACACACACACACTGTATAATGACCACATTTAACAACATTGTATTTGGGTATAAGTTCCCTATAAATGGTATAGAATGTTACTGTATTAACAAATGATCAACTGCAACTCTGTGCTAGGGTTAGGTTTAGGGTTAGGGTTAGGGTTAGGGTTAGGGTTAGGGTTAGGGTCAGGGTTCGGTTTAGGGTTTGGTTTAGGGTTAGGGTTTGGTTTAGGGTTAGGGTTTGGTTTAGGGTTAGGTTTAAGGTTAGGGTTCAGTTTTTGGGTTAGGTTTAGGGTTAGGGTTCAGTTTAGGGTTAGGTTTAGGGTTAGGGTTAGGGTTATGTTTAGGGTTAGATTTAGGGTTAGGATCAGGATTAGGATAAGCAGATGGTTAGTTGAGCAGTTTGTATGGGGATTATTCCAAGACAGTATATAGTGGAGGAATAGAAGGAACCAATGCCTCCCTGTTTTCTACAAAACCCCTTGCATCTCTCTTTCGCTTACACACAACGCAGTGCTATTATTTAATCATTTGATTCCAGGCCTGGACGGCACAGCGATCCATCAGAATGCAAACAGCACACAGAGCCAATCTATAGCACATCTATTTCCTTCCTGCATGTCACACCACATAGAGGGGAGTGTTTATTAAAGCCTAAACACAGGTGAGGAGGAAACACACACACACACACACACACACACACACACACACACACACACACACACACACACACACACACACACACACACACACACACACACACACACACACACACACACACACACACACTGATACCTAAAGTCAGTGTACACTAACTGGTGGGGAGGGGTTGAATGTGCCATATACACACTCTCAGACACACAAACAAACATGCACACACACTCTCTGATGCCTCGCCTGGCTCCGACCTGTGATAGATTGGCTGCACCCCCGCCGTGACAGACGAGCGATGGATAGAGCGTGGGGCAGATGAAGGGAAGGAGAGAAAAAAGAGAAAGGAGGAAAAGGGCTGAGTGCAGCCATCTCCAAGCCAGGGAGGATCTCACAGGCCAAGGAGACATTTCCTCGGCACGTGAACGTGTCATTTCCTCTAAACAAACAGCACATCTGTGTAACCGATGAGACCTTAAGGGCCACCCTGCCAACCCTCCCTCCTCCTCTTCCTCCTCCTCTTCCTATCTGCTTCTTCTCCTCCTCTCCTCTCAATCACTTCTCCACTATCTGCTTTTCAGTTTCCCTCTTCTTCCACCATCCTTTCTCATTCTCTTTCCCTTCCTCTGTTTCTCCTAGTCTCTTCCATCTTCTCTCGCACACACAGAGGTGTCAATCAATCCTGTCTAACCCCTCCCCCTCGTGGGCCCTCCCAGAGGACGTATCACCCTGCCAGCAGATGAAAACATCACCTCTCTGTCTCTACCCCTCCTACAACCCCAATATACACACACCATTTCACCCCTTAGAGCACCGGACAATCAATCCAACCCTGCAACCCTTACATCTCATGCCTCTGATAGCTTTATTGACTGGGCCAGGTCTGTGTGTGTCTGTGTGTGTCTGTGTGTGTCTCTGTGTGTGTGTCTGTGTGTATCTGTGAGTGTCTGTGTCAATGTGTTATGTCATGAGTGTTGTTTCCCTCTTACTAGCTCTGACTTTATTGAGGAAACATTTTTGCACTTTGACTGTGATACGTGGTTGTCCCACCTAGCTACCTTGAGATGAATGTTCTGAATGTAAGTCGCTCTAGATAAGAGCGTCTGCTAAGGGGTGGAGAAAATTTCACAGAATGGGTACCAGGAGGAAAATAGGGGAGGGTCATGCTTTTTTAATTTCAGTCAAGGGTTTAGTCTTTTTTAAATCGAGTCCAGGGGAGGGTCATGTAATTTGTAATTGATGAAGTTTCAATATTTCTCAGTGTTTCAGAATTAGTTGCTTATTAGACTATGTATCGATGTGTCCCCGATGCCGCCCGTCATCTCTGATTCTTCGCTGTGCCTGCAAAATCAAGAGCGCCTATAGGCTATTTAGTGTGGTCTCATTCAAATGATCCATAGCTTACAGGCTATAGGCTACGAAGTGTATGCTTGGAGAAGCACAGATCAAAGATATGTCTAAGATAGCTGCTGGGATGGTGTAAATTAAACTGGGCTGCATTACACACTGCAATGGATATTCCAACCCTGGGCCCCAGTCTACTCTGCTCTTGCTGATCAAAACCTTTTCTGTGTACTGCCTAACCAATGGCTGTGCTGTGTAGGCCCACAGTGGCCGTTCAGGGGGAGAGTCAAACGCTTCTTCCGGAAATCATTTTTGATACTCCAAAACAATGCAATATAGTCTACAGCCTGTGTTCTGTTCAGTTTGAGAAGGAGGACTAGTCTACAGCCTGTGTTCTGTTCAGTTTGAGAAGGAGGACTAGTCTACAGCCTGTGTTCTGTTCAGTTTGAGAAGGAGGACTAGTCTACAGCCTGTGTTCTGTTCAGTTTGAGAAGGAGGACTAGTCTACAGCCTGTGTTCTGTTCAGTTTGAGAAGGAGGACTAGTCTACAGCCTGTGTTCTGTTCAGTTTGAGAAGGAGGACTAGTCTACAGCCTGTGTTCTGTTCAGTTTGAGAAGGAGGACTAGTCTACAGCCTGTGTTCTGTTCAGTTTGAGAAGGAGGACCAGTCTACATACAGCCTGTGTTCTGTTCAGTTTGAGAAGGAGGACTAGTCTACAGCCTGTGTTCTGTTCAGTTTGAGAAGGAGGACTAGTCTACAGCCTGTGTTCTGTTCAGTTTGAGAAGGAGGACTAGTCTACAGCCTGTGTTCTGTTCAGTTTGAGAAGGAGGACTAGTCTACAGCCTATGTTCTGTTCAGTTTGAGAAGGAGGACTAGTCTACAGCCTGTGTTCTGTTCAGTTTGAGAAGGAGGACTAGTCTACATACAGCCTGTGTTCTGTTCAGTTTGAGAAGGAGGACTAGTCTACAGCCTGTGTTCTGTTCAGTTTGAGAAGGAGGACTAGTCTACAGCCTGTGTTCTGTTCAGTTTGAGAAGGAGGACTAGTCTACAGCCTGTGTTCTGTTCAGTTTGAGAAGGAGGACTAGTCTACAGCCTGTGTTCTGTTCAGTTTGAGAAGGAGGACTAGTCTACAGCCTGTGTTCTGTTCAGTTTGAGAAGGAGGACTAGTCTACATACAGCCTGTGTTCTGTTCAGTTTGAGAAGGAGGACTAGTCTACAGCCTGTGTTCTGTTCAGTTTGAGAAGGAGGACTAGTCTACAGCCTGTGTTCTGTTCAGTTTGAGAAGGAGGACTAGTCTACAGCCTGTGTTCTGTTCAGTTTGAGAAGGAGGACTAGTCTACAGCCTATGTTCTGTTCAGTTTGAGAAGGAGGACTAGTCTACAGCCTGTGTTCTGTTCAGTTTGAGAAGGAGGACTGGTCTACATACAGCCTGTGTTCTGTTCAGTTTGAGAAGGAGGACTAGTCTACAGCCTGTGTTCTGTTCAGTTTGAGAAGGAGGACTAGTCTACAGCCTGTGTTCTGTTCAGTTTGAGAAGGAGGACTAGTCTACAGCCTGTGTTCTGTTCAGTTTGAGAAGGAGGACTAGTCTACAGCCTGTGTTCTGTTCAGTTTGAGAAGGAGGACTAGTCTACAGCCTGTGTTCTGTTCAGTTTGAGAAGGAGGACTAGTCTACAGCCTGTGTTCTGTTCAGTTTGAGAAGGAGGACTAGTCTACAGCCTTTGTTCTGTTCAGTTTGAGAAGGAGGACTAGTCTACATACAGCCTGTGTTCTGTTCAGTTTGAGAAGGAGGACTAGTCTACAGCCTGTGTTCTGTTCAGTTTGAGAAGGAGGACTAGTCTACAGCCTGTGTTCTGTTCAGTTTGAGAAGGAGGACTAGTCTACAGCCTGTGTTCTGTTCAGTTTGAGAAGGAGGACTAGTCTACAGCCTATGTTCTGTTCAGTTTGAGAAGGAGGACTAGTCTACAGCCTGTGTTCTGTTCAGTTTGAGAAGGAGGACTAGTCTACAGCCTGTGTTCTGTTCAGTTTGAGAAGGAGGACTAGTCTACAGCCTGTGTTCTGTTCAGTTTGAGAAAGAGGACTAGTCTACAGCCTATGTTCTGTTCAGTTTGAGAAGGAGGACTAGTCTACAGCCTGTGTTCTGTTCAGTTTGAGAAGGAGGACTACTCTACATACAGCCTGTGTTCTGTTCAGTTTGAGAAGGAGGACTAGTCTACAGCCTGTGTTCTGTTCAGTTTGAGAAGGAGGACTAGTCTACAGCCTATGTTCTGTTCAGTTTGAGAAGGAGGACTAGTCTACATACAGCCTGTGTTCTGTTCAGTTTGAGAAGGAGGACTAGTCTACATACAGCCTGTGTTCTGTTCAGTTTGAGAAGGAGGACTAGTCTACATACAGCCTGTGTTCTGTTCAGTTTGAGAAGGAGGACTAGTCTACAGCCTGTGTTCTGTTCAGTTTGAGAAGGAGGACTAGTCTACAGCCTGTGTTCTGTTCAGTTTGAGAAGGAGGACTAGTCTACAGCCTGTGTTCTGTTCAGTTTGAGAAGGAGGACTAGTCTACAGCCTGTGTTCTGTTCAGTTTGAGAAGGAGGACTAGTCTACAGCCTGTGTTCTGTTCAGTTTGAGAAGGAGGACTAGTCTACAGCCTATGTTCTGTTCAGTTTGAGAAGGAGGACTAGTCTACAGACTATGTTCTGTTCAGTTTGAGAAGGAGGACTAGTCTACAGCCTGTGTTCTGTTCAGTTTGAGAAGGAGGACTAGTCTACATACAGCCTGTGTTCTGTTCAGTTTGAGAAGGAGGACTAGTCTACATACAGCCTGTGTTCTGTTCAGTTTGAGAAGGAGGACTAGTCTACAGCCTGTGTTCTGTTCAGTTTGAGAAGGAGGACTAGTCTACAGCCTGTGTTCTGTTCAGTTTGAGAAGGAGGACTAGTCTACAGCCTGTGTTCTGTTCAGTTTGAGAAGGAGGACTAGTCTACAGCCTGTGTTCTGTTCAGTTTGAGAAGGAGGACTAGTCTACAGCCTGTGTTCTGTTCAGTTTGAGAAGGAGGACTAGTCTACAGCCTGTGTTCTGTTCAGTTTGAGAAGGAGGACTAGTCTACAGCCTATGTTCTGTTCAGTTTGAGAAGGAGGACTAGTCTACAGCCTGTGTTCTGTTCAGTTTGAGAAGGAGGACTAGTCTACAGCCTATGTTCTGTTCAGTTTGAGAAGGAGGACTAGTCTACAGCCTATGTTCTGTTCAGTTTGAGAAGGAGGACTAGTCTACAGCCTGTGTTCTGTTCAGTTTGAGAAGGAGGACTAGTCTACAGCCTGTGTTCTGTTCAGTTTGAGAAGGAGGACTAGTCTACAGCCTGTGTTCTGTTCAGTTTGAGAAGGAGGACTAGTCTACAGCCTGTGTTCTGTTCAGTTTGAGAAGGAGGACTAGTCTACAGCCTATGTTCTGTTCAGTTTGAGAAGGAGGACTAGTCTACAGCTTGTGTTCTGTTCAGTTTGAGAAGGAGGACTACTCTACATACAGCCTGTGTTCTGTTCAGTTTGAGAAGGAGGACTAGTCTACAGCCTGTGTTCTGTTCAGTTTGAGAAGGAGGACTAGTCTACAGCCTATGTTCTATTCAGTTTGAGAAGGAGGACTAGTCTACATACAGCCTGTGTTCTGTTCAGTTTGAGAAGGAGGACTAGTCTACATACAGCCTGTGTTCTGTTCAGTTTGAGAAGGAGGACTAGTCTACATACAGCCTGTGTTCTGTTCAGTTTGAGAAGGAGGACTAGTCTACAGCCTGTGTTCTGTTCAGTTTGAGAAGGAGGACTAGTCTACAGCCTGTGTTCTGTTCAGTTTGAGAAGGAGGACTAGTCTACAGCCTGTGTTCTGTTCAGTTTGAGAAGGAGGACTAGTCTACAGCCTATGTTCTGTTCAGTTTGAGAAGGAGGACTAGTCTACAGCCTGTGTTCTGTTCAGTTTGAGAAGGAGGACTACTCTACATACAGCCTGTGTTCTGTTCAGTTTGAGAAGGAGGACTAGTCTACAGCCTGTGTTCTGTTCAGTTTGAGAAGGAGGACTAGTCTACAGCCTATGTTCTGTTCAGTTTGAGAAGGAGGACTAGTCTACATACAGCCTGTGTTCTGTTCAGTTTGAGAAGGAGGACTAGTCTACATACAGCCTGTGTTCTGTTCAGTTTGAGAAGGAGGACTAGTCTACATACAGCCTGTGTTCTGTTCAGTTTGAGAAGGAGGACTAGTCTACAGCCTGTGTTCTGTTCAGTTTGAGAAGGAGGACTAGTCTACAGCCTGTGTTCTGTTCAGTTTGAGAAGGAGGACTAGTCTACAGCCTGTGTTCTGTTCAGTTTGAGAAGGAGGACTAGTCTACAGCCTGTGTTCTGTTCAGTTTGAGAAGGAGGACTAGTCTACAGCCTGTGTTCTGTTCAGTTTGAGAAGGAGGACTAGTCTACAGCCTGTGTTCTGTTCAGTTTGAGAAGGAGGACTAGTCTACAGCCTATGTTCTGTTCAGTTTGAGAAGGAGGACTAGTACTACAGCCTGTGTTCTGTTCAGTTTGAGAAGGAGGACTAGTCTACATACAGCCTGTGTTCTGTTCAGTTTGAGAAGGAGGACTAGTCTACATACAGCCTGTGTTCTGTTCAGTTTGAGAAGGAGGACTAGTCTACAGCCTGTGTTCTGTTCAGTTTGAGAAGGAGGACTAGTCTACAGCCTGTGTTCTGTTCAGTTTGAGAAGGAGGACTAGTCTACAGCCTGTGTTCTGTTCAGTTTGAGAAGGAGGACTAGTCTACAGCCTGTGTTCTGTTCAGTTTGAGAAGGAGGACTAGTCTACAGCCTGTGTTCTGTTCAGTTTGAGAAGGAGGACTAGTCTACAGTTCAGTTTGAGAAGGAGGACTAGTCTACTAGCCTGTGTTCTGTTCAGTTTGAGAAGGAGGACTAGTCTACAGCCTGTGTTCTGTTCAGTTTGAGAAGGAGGACTAGTCTACAGCCTATGTTCTGTTCAGTTTGAGAAGGAGGACTAGTCTACAGCCTGTGTTCTGTTCAGTTTGAGAAGGAGGACTAGTCTACAGCCTATGTTCTGTTCAGTTTGAGAAGGAGGACTAGTCTACAGCCTATGTTCTGTTCAGTTTGAGAAGGAGGACATGTCTACAGCCTGTGTTCTGTTCAGTTTGAGAAGGAGGACTAGTCTACAGCCTGTGTTCTGTTCAGTTTGAGAAGGAGGACTAGTCTACAGCCTGTGTTCTGTTCAGTTTGAGAAGGAGGACTAGTCTACAGCCTGTGTTCTGTTCAGTTTGAGAAGGAGGACTAGTCTACAGCCTATGTTCTGTTCAGTTTGAGAAGGAGGACTAGTCTACAGCCTGTGTTCTGTTCAGTTTGAGAAGGAGGACTACTCTACATACAGCCTGTGTTCTGTTCAGTTTGAGAAGGAGGACTAGTCTACAGCCTGTGTTCTGTTCAGTTTGAGAAGGAGGACTAGTCTACAGCCTGTGTTCTGTTCAGTTTGAGAAGGAGGACTAGTTCTACATACAGCCTGTGTTCTGTTCAGTTTGAGAAGGAGGACTAGTCTACATACAGCCTGTGTTCTGTTCAGTTTGAGAAGGAGGACTAGTCTACATACAGCCTGTGTTCTGTTCAGTTTGAGAAGGAGGACTAGTCTACAGCCTGTGTTCTGTTCAGTTTGAGAAGGAGGACTAGTCTACAGCCTGTGTTCTGTTCAGTTTGAGAAGGAGGACTAGTCTACAGCCTGTGTTCTGTTCAGTTTGAGAAGGAGGACTAGTCTACAGCCTGTGTTCTGTTCAGTTTGAGAAGGAGGACTAGTCTACAGCCTGTGTTCTGTTCAGTTTGAGAAGGAGGACTAGTCTACAGCCTGTGTTCTGTTCAGTTTGAGAAGGAGGACTAGTCTACAGCCTGTGTTCTGTTCAGTTTGAGAAGGAGGACTAGTCTACAGCCTGTGTTCTGTTCAGTTTGAGAAGGAGGACTAGTCTACATACAGCCTGTGTTCTGTTCAGTTTGAGAAGGAGGACTAGTCTACAGCCTGTGTTCTGTTCAGTTTGAGAATGAGGACTCGTCTACAGCCTGTGTTCTGTTCAGTTTGAGAAGGAGGACTAGTGTACAGCCTGTGTTCTGTTCAGTTTGAGAAGGAGGACTAGTCTACAGCCTATGTTCTGTTCAGTTTGAGAAGGAGGAGTCTACAGCCTGTGTTCTGTTCAGTTTGAGAAGGAGGACTAGTCTACAGCCTGTGTTCTGTTCAGTTTGAGAAGGAGGACTAGTCTACAGCCTGTGTTCTGTTCAGTTTGAGAAGGAGGACTAGTCTACAGCCTGTGTTCTGTTCAGTTTGAGAAGGAGGACTAGTCTACAGCCTGTGTTCTGTTCAGTTTGAGAAGGAGGACTAGTCTACAGCCTGTGTTCTGTTCAGTTTGAGAAGGAGGACTAGTCTACATACAGCCTGTGTTCTGTTCAGTTTGAGAAGGAGGACTCGTCTACAGCCTGTGTTCTGTTCAGTTTGAGAAGGAGGACTAGTCTACAGCCTGTGTTCTGTTCAGTTTGAGAAGGAGGACTAGTCTACATACAGCCTGTGTTCTGTTCAGTTTGAGAAGGAGGACTAGTCTACAGCCTGTGTTCTGTTCAGTTTGAGAAGGAGGACTAGTCTACAGCCTATGTTCTGTTCAGTTTGAGAAGGAGGACTAGTCTACAGCCTGTGTTCTGTTCAGTTTGAGAAGGAGGACTAGTCTACAGCCTGTGTTCTGTTCAGTTTGAGAAGGAGGACTAGTCTACAGCCTGTGTTCTGTTCAGTTTGAGAAGAAGGACTAGTCTACATACAGCCTGTGTTCTGTTCAGTTTGAGAAGGAGGACTAGTCTACAGCCTGTGTTCTGTTCAGTTTGAGAAGGAGGACTAGTCTACAGCCTGTGTTCTGTTCAGTTTGAGAAAGAGGACTAGTCTACAGCCTGTGTTCTGTTCAGTTTGAGAAGGAGGACTAGTCTACAGCCTGTGTTCTGTTCAGTTTGAGAAGGAGGACTAGTCTACAGCCTGTGTTCTGTTCAGTTTGAGAAGGAGGACTAGTCTACAGCCTGTGTTCTGTTCAGTTTGAGAAGGAGGACTAGTCTACAGCCTGTGTTCTGTTCAGTTTGAGAAGGAGTACTGGAGGTCAACTTTGATTGCATGTTGCTACTATAATTGTCGCATTCAGGCCTACCTTCTATTGAATAAAATAGCAAAAAGCACAGGCCTGCCACTTGTTGGTTTAAGATTTTGAAAAAAATCTAACAGATCAGATTACTTAAAATTATCTATAACAGCCCTTTGGTCCACAATGCTTTATGCTAGAAACAAGCTGTACAATAAGTAAGACGTGACTCTGCATATGGGGATATCATTGTTTCGTTTATTTGACATTCAGAGGCTGAACTACAACTTTCTATAGCTGAGAAGACAAAAAAGTGACTTTGCTTGGGAATTAATCTAATTCTGTTTGTATCAATTGATTAAGCTATTCACTTTATGTACAATAGAAGATGTTTTAACCCAAACAGCTTTTTAGGGAAACACTTGTGACCTTCTCTCGTTGGGTTAAGCCACAGAAGAAGAGTAGCCAGCAGTTATAGTTTACATTTTTTTGCATCGGTAGGGCTACTCTGTCTGGGATGGAAAGGTAGGTCTACTCTGTCTGGGATGGAAAGGTAGGTCTACTCTGTCTAGGATGGAAAGGTAGGTCTACTCTGTCTGGGATGGAAAGGTAGGTCTACTCTGTCTGGGATGGAAAGGTAGGTCTACTCTGTCTGGGATGGAAAGGTAGGTCTACTCTGTCTGGGATGGAAAGGTAGGTCTACTCTGTCTGGGATGGAAAGGTAGGTCTACTCTGTCTGGGATGGAAAGGTAGGCCTTCTCTGTCTGGGATGGAAAGGTAGGTCTACTCTGTCTGGGATGGAAAGGTAGGTCTACTCTGTCTGGGATGGAAAGGTAGGTCTACTCTGTCTGGGATGGAAAGGTAGGCCTTCTCTGTCTGGGATGGAAAGGTAGGTCTACTCTGTCTGGGATGGAAAGGTAGGTCTACTCTGTCTGGGATGGAAAGGTAGGTCTACTCTGTCTGGGATGGAAAGGTAGGTCTACTCTGTCTGGGATGGAAAGGTAGGTCTACTCTGTCTGGGATGGAAAGGTAGGTCTACTCTGTCTGGGATGGAAAGGTAGGTCTACTCTGTCTGGGATGGAAAGGTAGGTCTACTCTGTCTGGGATGGAAAGGTAGGCCTTCTCTGTCTGGGATGGAAAGGTAGGTCTACTCTGTCTGGGATGGAAAGGTAGGCCTATTCTGTCTGTGATGGAAAGGTAGGCCTTCTCTGTCTGGGATGGAAAGGTAGGTCTACTCTGTCTGTGATGGAAAGGTAGGCCTACTGTGTCTGTGATGGAAAGGTAGGCCTAACCTTTGAAAGTACCATGCTCACATTCCTAATGATGTCTCAGATTTAATGATTTGCAAACAAGACACAGTGATTAGGCATTGGAGAAACATCATAAGATGAACACAATGGCTATCTCTCTCTGCATTCTTAGCCTGTCATTTTCCCTACTCTTGTCCACGGTGGTCTGCGAACCCACAACCTTCTGGCCCGCAGCCCTGTGTGCTATCAACAGATTCTAAAACTGCATAACTAAGGTTCTGGTCTGTCTAAGAAGTGAGGGTAAATGGTAGACATGAACTCTGTTAGCCATTTTATGTTTTATTTTAGGTATAGGGGAGGGCCACTTAAAAAAAAATAATAAGCTTTTTTGCTGAAGGGAGGGCCATCCATTTTCATTTCATATTTTCTCTATGTAACCCTCATTAAAAAAAACGTTCACTCCCGTAGTGAGCGTGTTAGACATGACGTGTGTGTTTTCCAACCTGAAGCGTGCCTTGTGTGTAAACCACCAATTACACATGCTGCTAATTACTGTGTTAATGACATAATTAGCACTGCCTGTTCCGCAGCTACACAAAGAAATATCCCCCACTACACACACAGAGCGAGGCAGTCAGCATACACACAGAGATCATATACACACACACATTTACTGGGAAAAACAGCGTCCACATCACAGAGATCTAAAGCTACTCTACGAAACACCATTCATTCTAATTCTGATTCATTCATTGTTTTTGCAGTATAATAAAGTGTAGAATTACCTCTCATAGTTTATTACTACTTTCTTATCGAATTATAACCGCAAAACATCCATTGCAGGGTGAAGTGGTGTAATTGTTTATGTTTTCAGCCTGGAGGATGAAAATAGCGCGGTTAGTACACTGAATGTGTCTTTTCACTTACTGGTAAACAAGCCACTATACCTTCAAACTCACAGGGAAATAGGCACAAACACACGTATACCTACGTATAGAGGAACATGCAACCTCTAGTGAGAGCATATGCACCTGAGCCTTGTGTGTGCATGTACGACTGCGTTTCTCAGCCTGTGTGTGTGAGTTTGTGTGCATGCCTGTGTTTCTCAGCCTGTGTGTGTGTGTGTGTGTGTGTGTGTGTGTGTGTGTGTGTGTGTGTGTGTGTGTGTGTGTGTGTGTGTGTGTGTGTGTGTGTGTGTGTGTGTGTGTGTGTGTGTGCGTGCGTGCGTGCGTGCGTGCGTGCGTGCGTGCGTGCGCGCGTGTGTGTGAGTTTGTGTGCATGCCTGCGTTTCTCAGCCTGTGTGTGTGTGTGTATCCAGCAGCCCCTCACTCCATCTTGCTGGCTGCTTAAGAATCCAGTCACATCTCTTGCTAGCAGGCAAGCAGTAAGGCGCTTTCACGCTCGCAGGTTTGCTTTGGTTGTCTAATACCCCCTTCTCTTTGTGTGTGTGTGTGTGTGTGTGTGTGTGTGTGTGTGTATGTGTGTGTGTGTGTGTGTGTGTGTGTGTATGTGTGTAGTATGTGTTTGAACCTGTGTGTGTCTTCTTGTGTGTGTGTGTGTGTCTGCTCCTGTGTGTGTGTATTAACCCCTCTCTTTGTGTTGGGGTGTGTGCGGGGGCTCTACGCCGGGCTGATAAACCCACTTAGGCTTGGTCCTGATCCGTCAGCCCAGGGCTGGCAGCCCTGCTTTAGCTGGGAGCTGATCTGTGACGGCCTGCCACTCAAAACCCAGCACCACAGAGACACAGCACAAAGGAGGAGAGGAGAGAGGGAGGAGGAGAGGAGGAGGAGGGGAGGTTGAGCGCAAAGAGAGGGAGAGAGGAAGCAGGAGAGGGTATCAGTGTCTTTCGGAAGCGTGCTAGCCCTCACTCTCTCTGGCTGTCTCCTTATCTCCCTCTCCTCCTCTCTCACTCACTTGCTTTACTTCTGTCTCTGTGTCTCTCTCTTTCCCTCTCTCCCTCTCTCTCTCTGGCTGCATTGCTCCATCTCCTCAAAGCTCTCTATGTCATGTTTTCTCTCTCTCACAAACACACTCACATATCTCTTCTCAGAAGGAGAGAGAAAGGGGGGAGGGGAGGAGAGGAGGGAAAGGAGGATAGTATCAGTAGTGGGATGAATGACAGGGTCGTGCTGGACAGCTATCGCAGTTGAGAAGCCCTGGGAATCTGAGGTGTGTGTGTGTGTGTGTGTGTGTGTGTGTGTGTGTGTGTGTGTGTGTGTGTGTGTGTGTGTGTGTGTGTGTGTGTGTGTGTGTGTGTGTGTGTGTGTGTGTGTGTGTGAGAAGGAGAGAGAGAGAGAGAGAGCACAGAGAAATGTCATTCTTCATATCTGTCCAGCTCTTTGTCTGTTGAGTCCGTATCTCTGGACTGCAGCTACTCAGCAAACACACACACACACCACACAAACACACACTCACACCCACGGTCATACCAGCCAGGTCACCCATAATGTAAGTCAGTATTCGACGTTCATCCATGTCTGAGGTCGTCAGGAGATGACGTGGAAACCGGCCACTAGGGGAAACAGTGAGCGCTCTGACCTTCAAGAAGGTTTCAGTTTTGCTAGGGCGTTGTGGACGGGTTGTGGATGGGTGTAGAATGTTGTTTTAGAGATTTTTGTTTTAAGCCTATCCCAAAACTTAACCCTTACCTTAATCATTCAGAGTTAATGCCTAAACTCAACCTTAAAATTTTTTATGTTTGCAACAATGTAAGAGCTAGTTGCTCACACACACACACACACGCACGCACGCACACGCACACACACACACACACACACACACACACACACACACACACACACACACACACACACACACACACACACACACACACACACACACACACACGCACACACACACACACACACACGCACACACAATGATAAGAAAAGACAGGAGAGGTCACAAGAGCGAAGAAGCAGCTATCCCTCTGCTGATATTTTGTTTATAGCTACGTAAGGTTGGGCCTAGTGTGTACTTGGATAGTAGTGCTGCTGAAAGTGGTTTTGGAGGGCCAGTCGTGGGTAGGTACTCTTCCCTTTGGTCTAAGATCTGATGGGGAAACTTACCTGCATGGAGTGCCGTCCTGTGGTTGAAACGTTACACCAAGGACCTCACTCGGTTAATGCAGGGGAACTGAACATCCCATGGCACTCATGGCTGTGTTAACCCCAGTGTCCTGGCTGTGTTTACCCCAGTGTCCTGGCTTTGTTAACCCCAGTGTCCTGGCTGTGTTAACCCCAGTGTCCTGGCTGTGTTAACCCCAGTGTCCTGGCTTTGTTAACCCCAGTGTCCTGGCTTTGTTAACCCCAGTGTCCTGGCTGTGTTAACCCCAGTGTCCTGGCTGTGTTTACCCCAGTGTCCTGGCTTTGTTAACCCCAGTGTCCTGGCTGTGTTAACCCCAGTGTCCTGGCTGTATTAACCCCAGTGTCCTGGCTGTGTTAACCCCAGTGTCCTGGCTTTGTTAACCCCAGTGTCCTGGCTGTGTTAACCCCAGTGTCCTAGCTGTGTTAACCCCAGTGTCCTGTGTTAACCCCAGTGTCCTGGCTGTGTTAACCCCAGTGTCCTGGCTGAACTCCCAATTCACAGTACGCCACCTAATTATCCCCAGCTTCTTGTTGGCACTGTAACCACTCCTTGGCTCGCCACTGCCTGTGTGCGGTGAGTGTTCTGGCACAAAATGGTTACTGTGCATCACCTAGGTGGGCAGTTCAGATTGATGTGGTGGGTTGGGTGAGTTACTTGCATGCATCAGCAGGGTGTAACACAAAGAGACAGAAACAGGGAGAGCGAGGGGGAGAAAAAAATGGCAGAGAAGAGAGAGTAAAGGGGAGCGATCCAGAAAGAGAAAGGAGAAAAACAGATAAGATAAATTATGGAAACTGAGTTGAAGAGGAGATGAGATGAGAGGGGCGAGGAAGTCAGAGAAAGAAGAGAGAGAAGACTTTAAAGCCAACTGAGAGAAAGAGTCAGCTCAGCAGTATAGAGTTAGCCCAGGGTTACTGCATAGGGCTCCTCATCAGCACCTTCTGCTGTGAATATCAGTGACGCATCGCTGCTACGGTACACTGCCCCCAGATACAGAGCCATCATCATCATCCTCATCCTCATCATTCTAACCCCAAGATGATGATCATCATCTTCCTCAATGCACTGGCCCAAATGTACTGCGCTAACCTCAGTTCTTCTTCTTCTTCATCTTCATCATCCTCACCAATGACAAAAAGCAACTATTTGCTCATTTCAACACAGTCATCTTCATCAGTTGTTATTTTAAGTTCACTGGGCAAAGGCAAGGTTTACTGGGGTTCTCTCCCAGACCCATACCCACCTGCCCCTGGCACAGACTAAAAGGGAGAATAACTGCATGTCTTCCTCTATCTCGCTTCCCTCTTTCCCTCTTTGCTTCTCATCCTCCAATCCATCCCTCTCTCCATTTTTTATTACAGTGAAGCAGAGAGCTGCAAAAACTGCTACAAATTAAACAGCCCCTGCCTCTCTCTCTCTCTCTCTCTCTCTCTCTCTCTCATTTTCCCTTCTGAGCTCCATTGGCTCAATGCCAACAGCCTGTGGAATCACCCACTTGCTGCTAAGATGAGGACACACACACACTTATTGCACACTCACAAAAATAAAAGCTCAAGCATATGTGAATGTGTGAAGTGTGTGTGTGTGCATTAGCGAACGTGTGTGTGAGGGGGAAGGCACGAGGCTGATCACCTCGCTAATGAGAGAGAACACTAATCATATTTCACACTGACATAAACACAATCACAATATCTGTATCTACTGCCTGCAACCTTACTCTTCCTCCCCTCTCCATCTCCTTCCTTCCCTCACTCCCTCTCTACCTCCCTCCCGGCTTCCCTCTCTCTCTAGGATAGAGAGTCTTGGGAATGATGATCATAATGAGTCCACTGAACAACTGAGACAAGATTAACACTGAACACCTCAGACAAGATCAACACTGAACACCTGAGACAAGATCAACACTGAACAACATACAAACTCCTTCATCCCAGGTGGCAAAACATCTCATCGCTCTTTCTCACTCTTCCCTTCTCTCTTTTATTCTCAACCTATATCCCTCTCTCGTCTTCTCTATGTCTCTCCCTCTCTCCATCTCAATATAGAGGAGTGTTTTTATTTAAGCTTGGGCTTGGGGGTGGAGGCAACACACAGTCATTTATCCACTGGTAGTCCTATCCATCACACAGACAATGTACACACTCTACTGCCATGCATCACCTGGGTCGGCAGGAGAACTGTGTGTGTGTGTGTGTGTGCTTGCATGCATGTGTGTGTCTGTGTCTGTGTCTGCGTGCGTTTGAGAAAGAGTGATAGAGGGAGAGAGAGAGAGAAGAAGGGGAGAAAGGAGATGTAGTGAGTGAATAAATGAGGAGAGAGAGCTCTAGACTAAAATAAAATATAGAGATAAGGTGGAGAACACAGTATAGAAACAGATCCAGGGAGAGAGGGACTGGAGAGCAGTAGTGGAGGACCGAGCACAGACAGAAAAAGAGGGATAGAGTGATAGCAGATAGAGAGAGTGCAGATAGAGGAGTGTAGCTGGACAGCAGGAGTGGGCGGTACATAGAAGCCCCTCTGCTGCAGTCAGGGTCTGTCACCATCCGGACGCCATTTTAAAACCATCAGATTCAGCTCCTCATAAACAAGGGCGTGACCCCGAACATGGCCCCCTCTCTAAATGGCTCTGCTTTCTGTAATGGACCCAAAATGGCTGACTGTGAGGTACAAGGGTTCGTCTGTAATGGAGCCAACATGGCTGACTGTGAGCTATGTGGTTATTCTATAATGGAGCTAAAATGGCTGACTGTGAGGTACAGGCGTTAGTCTACATGTATAATGGATCCAACATGGCTGACTGTGAGGTACAGGGTCTAGTCTATAATGGAGCCAACATGGCTGACTGTGAGGTGCAGGGTCTAGTCTATAATGGAGCCAACATGGCTGACTGTAAGGTACAGGGACACACTCTTTCCACACAATTTTGCCTGGTGGACTGTGATGTAGATCACGATGGGCTTAGATTTCAGCGCGCATATAGGTGCACACAGCATTGAGAACAAGCCGAGCACTCGCTCGAGTCCAGATCATGGAATCTATTTTCAACACACCACCTAACTACATGATAGGTGTTACTGTTTCATCGGGGAGTAACAGAGAAGAAGACATCTCATGTTCATGTTATGTTTGCTATTTCATGCAGCCACAGAATAGAAAGAAGCTAAACACATTTATATTCAAATGTTGCATTGTTTGAAGTTAAGAGATACTCTATCATCATGAGACTGGTTGTGTAAGCATGCCTCCAGAATAATATGATAAAGTTTGAGGCCTAATGACGTCACTGGGCCCTAAAACAAATAAATAAGACCAAGGACATTCAAAATCGATTAGATTAACAGTTAACGAAGACAGTAATGCTGATACCAAATTCATAAACCTATATAAAGTACCAGTAATACGTTTGGGCACACCTATGAATTTAAGGGTTTTTCTTTATTTGTACTATTTTCTACATTGTAGAATAATAGTGAAGACATCACATCTATGAATCACACATATGGAATCATGTAGTAACCAAAAAAAGTGTTAATCAAACCAAACTATATGTTATATTTGAGATTCTTCAAAGTAGCCAGCCTTTGCCTTGATGACAGCTGTAATGACCGTTGGTGGAAGAAGGTGAGGACCAAGATGCAGTGTGGTAAGTGTTCATCATTATTTTAATAAACTGAACACTAATTACAACAAGGAACAAAAGAAACAACCGAAACAGCTCCGTCAGGTGCAAAACACACTAAACAGAAAATAACTACCCACAATGTGGGCAAGAGCTACCTAAGTATGGTTCTCAATCAGAGACAACGATAGACAGCTGTCCCTGATTGAGAACCACTCCCGGCCAAACAACACAGAAATAAAAAACATAGAAAATGAACATAGAATGTCCACCCTAGTCACACCCTGGCCTAACCAAAATAGAGAATAAAAAGCCTCTCTATGGCCAGGGCGTGACAACAGCTTTGCACACTCTTGGCATTCTCTCAACCAGCTTCATGAGGTTGTCACCTGGAATGCATTTCAATGCATTTCAATGAACAGGTGTGCCTTGTTAAAAGTTCATTTGTGGAATTTCTTTCCATCTTAATGCATTTGAGCTAATCAGTTGTGTTGTGACAAGGTAAGGGTGGTATACAGAAGATAGCCCTATTTGGTAAAAGACCAAGTCCATATTATGGCAAGAACAGCTCAAATATGCAAAGAGAAACGACTGTCCATCATTACTTTAAGACAGTTAATGCTGAAAATTTCACGAACTTTGAATGTTTCTTCAAGTGCAGTCGCAAAAACCATCAAACACTATGATGAAACTGGCTCTCATGAGGAACGCCACAGGAAAGGAAGACCCAGAGTTACCTCTGCTGCAGAGGATAAGTTCATTGGAGTAACCAGCCTCAGAAATTGCAACCCAAATAAATGCTTCACAAGTACCAGACAAATCTCAACATCAGCTGTTCAGAGGAGACAGGCATTCATTGTCGAATTGCTGCAAACAAACCACTACTAAAGGATACCAATTAGAAGAAGAGACTTGCTTGGGCCAAGAAACACGAGCAATGGACATTAGACCGGTGGAAATCTGTCCTTTTGTCTGATGAGTCCAAATATGAAATTTTTGTTTCCAACCGCTGTGTCTTTGTGACATGCAGAGTAGGCGAATGGATGATCTCCACATGTGTAATTTCCACAATGAAGCATGGAGGAGGTGTGATGGTGTCGGGGTGCTTTGCTGGTGACACTGTCTGTGATTTCTTTAGAATTCAAGACACACTTAACCAGCATGGCTACCACCGATACACCATCCCATCTGGTTAGCGCTTAGTGGGACTATGATTTGTTTTTCAACAGGACAATGACCCAACACACCTCTAGGCTGTGTAATGGCTATTTGACCAAGAAGGAGAGTGATGGAGTGCTGCATCAGATAACCTGGCCTCCACAATCACCTGACCTCAACCCAATTGAGATGGTTTGGGACGAGTTGGACCGAAATATGAAGGAAAAACAGCCAACAAGTGCTCAGCATATGTGGGAACTCCTTCAAGACTGTTGGGAAAGCATTCCAGGTGAAGCTGGTTGAGAGTGCCAAGTATGTGCAAAGCTGTCATCAAGGCAAAGTGTGGGAACTTAGACAAATCAAATTATATTTGAGATTTGAGATTTTTCAAACACTTTTTTTGGATACTATATGATTCCATAAGTGTTATTTCATAGTTTAATGTCTTCACTATTATTCTACAATGTAGAAAATTGTACAAATAAAGAAAAACTCTTGAATGAGTAGGTGTGTCCAAACTTTTGACTGGTACTGCATATATATCACATTGTGTGTGTGTGTGTGAGAGAGAGAGAGAGAGATGCTCACACAAATAGCATATGTAGCTAGGTCTACTGTAAATCTCACACCATATCCTGCATATCAATGTATTTAGGCATGATGATCATTGATCATACTGACCAGAAGTATTGATTAACACATCACAGTCACTGAAAAGGGAGGGGGAAAAGATAGACTAGGGTCCGCTAATCTGATCTTGTTCATTTAAACGCAAATCATTCATCTCAGTGATTGAAAATATACAAGTAATATTGCGTGTCGACTAACCATTAGCCAATAGCCATGATCAGTATATTTCATTGATGGTACATATTGGTAAGTTTTGGGAAAACTGGTCCAGCCACTTGGTAGCTAGGTATCACTAGTTCAAATAAAGCAAAATGATGTACCAATATGAAAGTGCAATTGTAAGTTATGAAGTATAAACCACCACAGTGACATCGGTGAAGAAGTTATGAATGATGTCCCAGGCAGAGTGTTCTCGGTTGAACGTGGAGGTGCATTGAACAGTCCTTGCACTTTGAAATCCATTCCACCGGGCAGAATGGTGTGAGTGTACAGGGTTTAGTCTAATGGAGCCAAAATGGTTAATTCTGGGTACTTTACTGAAGGTCCCGGCCACACCTCCTATTAGAGGAAAACATTTGGGTATTGCCATTAAAACAAATTCAAAATAGATACAATTTGTACATTTCCATTTTTTTTGGTGTTATAATTGTATCTACAGTAGTCAGTCTGTAACGGACCCAAAATGGCTGAGAGATTGTGCCTCTCTCCAAAGCTGTAATTTCAATAAACCAGCAAGTACACCTGCTTTAAAAGGTTGAAAGTACAACACAGCGCATGGATTCCTAAGGTCCATCCATCCATCAAAAATAAGTGGCTATCATGAAATGGACATTGTGCTAATGGGGAAGTGTTAATTGTTGTTATTTCAATTAGCATACTGGCATTATTAATGTCACAATACTATGTTTACATGAAATGGGGAGAGACATTAATTGCATTTCACTGTTAGTCTACACCTGTTGTTTACGAAGCATGTGACAAATACAATTTGATTTGATTTGACAATCTATGACAGAGAAAAATGGTGTCAGAGAGAGCAAGAGCAAGAAAGACAGAGCGAGAGAGAGAGAGAGAGAAACAGAGAAAGAGAGGGGGGGAGAGAGAAAGATAGTTGATGATCTGATACTGAGTCCACACACACCATCGCAGGCAGTGGTACGGTAATGACATGGAAATTATATGGTAATGATATGGTAATCTGGCAGCGTTATTCTACTCACCAGATAAGGAGAGGGAGAGGAACAGCCACACGCTGCACACAAACACACACACACATTTACAAACTCACACACTCACACAAAGACAGAACACAAACTAACTGACTGAGTGAGAGAATATTGAGACTGGGGACTGGGGACGGGGGTGGTGATGTGTTCTATCAAGTTGTAGGAAAGGAACAGGCTGAAAGCCGTGGGGTAGGGAGGATAGTTTGAATTCTCTCTCAGCAGAAAGGTCAGTGGACTTCTAAAAAGTCCTGTTTTCAACACAATACAGCAGCACACAAACTGAACCACATCACCAGAAAATGTATTTAGCCTTACTTGTGAGCTTGAACTGAAGGTTCCTGTAGAGCGTTCCGTCTTTTCCTGTTCCTGTCTGAGGATGGTGTGGAGTCATGTGTAGAGCATACAGTGCCTTCAGAAAGTACTCACACCCCTTGACTTTTCCCACATTTTGTTGTGTTACAAGGTGGGAATAAAATTGATTTAATTGTCTTTTTTGTCAACGATCCATACTCTGTACTATCAAAGTAGATGAAAATATATATATATATTTTAAACGATTTATCTGGGCTATATAATTATCCTACCCCCTTGGTCAATACATGTTAGAATCACCTTTGGCAGTCTTTAAGAGTGTTTCACACCTGGATTGTACAATATTTGCACATTATTCTTTTTAACATTTTATTAATTTAGAAGTGCTCTTCTCAAGAGCGACTTACATGAGCAATTAGGATTAAGTGCCTTGCTCAAGGACACATCGACAGATTTGTCTCCTAGTCAGCTCAGAGATTCTAACCAGCAACCTTTCAGTTACTGGCCTAATGCTCTTAATCGCTAGGCTACCTGCCTCAGCTCTGTGAAGTTGGTTGTTGATAATTGCTAAACAGCCATTTTCAAGTCTTGCTACAGATTTTAAAGCCGATTTAAGTCAAAACTGTAAGTAGGCCACTCAGGAACATTCAATGTCGCCTTGGTAAGCAACTCTTGGTAAGTGTAAATTTAGCCTTGTGTTTTAGGTTATTGTCCTGCTGAAAGGTGAATTTGTCTCCTAGTGTCTGTTGGCAAGAACATTGAACTAGGCTTTCCTCTAGGATTTTGCCTGTGCTTAGCTCTATGCATTTTCTTTTTATCCCCCAAAACTCCTCCCTAGTCCATGCCGATGAAAAGCATACCCATACTTGATGCAGCTACCACCATGCTTGAAAATATGTAGAGTGGCACTCAGTGATGTGTTGTGTTGGATATGCCCCAAACATAACGATTTGTATTTAGGACATGGAGTTCATTTCTTTGCCACATTTTTTTTGCAGTTTTACTTTAGTCCCGTATTGCAAACAGGATGCATGTTTCAAAATATTTTCTGTACAGGCTTCTGCCTTTTCACTCTGTCATTTAGGTTAGTATTGTTGAGTAACTACAATCTTCAGTTTTCTCCTATCACAGCGATTAAACTCTGTAACTCTTTAAAAGTCACCATTGGCTTCATGGTGAAATCCCTGAGAGGGTTCCTTCCTCTCTGGCAACTGAGTTGGTAAGGATGCCTGTATCTTTGTAGTGACTGGGTGTATTGATACACCATCCGAAGTGTAATTAATAACTTCACCATGCTCAAAGGGATATTCAATGTCTGCTTTTAAAATATATATATTTTTATCTACCAATAGGTGCCCTTCTTTGCGAGTCATTGGAAAACATCCCTTTCCTTTGTGGTTGAATCTATGTTTGAAATTCACTGCTCGACTGAGGGACCTTACAGATCATTTTACGTGTGGGGTACAGAGATGAGGTAGTTATTCAAAAAATCATGTTAAATGTTACTATTGCACACAGAGTGAGTCCATACAACTTATTATGTGACTTGTTTAGCATATTTTTACTCCTGAGCTTATTTAGGCTTGCCATACCAAAGGGGTTAAATACTTATCAACTCAGCTTTCATAATTCATTAATTAAAATAAAAAATCTAAAATCATAATTCCACTTTCAAAGTATGGAGTATTATGTGTAGATCAATGACACAAAATCTCAACATAATACATTTTACATTCAGGCTGTAACACAACAAGATGTGGAAAAAGTCAAGGGCTGTGAATATTTTCTGAACTGTCAGTGCAACACTGCCTCCCTATGGTCAAACTACACTACTGCAGTGTAACAAGATGACTGATAGCTAAGAATGATCATAAAGTGGGAGATAGAGTCCGCATTCAACAAATGATATTTCTGAAATAGACCAGACAGACACACTTATGGATATGACTGTCATGACCCTATTTTATTGTTGCCTTATGAATAGAATAACAAGCTAAATACTTGGGAAGGCCTGTTTACTTAGTAATGAACAATTGTACATTTTATAATATCTGCCTGTGCCTTTTATTTTAAAATGTACCACATTTTTTAAGCATAAAGAACTGAAACACATGAATAATTCAAAACAGTCAGAAAACAAACAAGCAACATTGCCACGCTAGCACCACCGTTCTCTTTACCAGCCAGCCTCCCACTGTTCCTCCCAGCCCTCCTATCACCATTCCTCCCAACCAGCCAGCCTCCCACCGTTCCTCACACCCAGCTCTCCTCACAACCAGCCATCCTCCCAGCCTCCTACCACCGTTACTCCCAGCCAGCCAGCCTCCCAGCCCTCCTACCACCGTTACTCCCAGCCAGCCTCCCAGCCCTCCTACCACCATTCCTCCCAGCCAGCCAGCCTCCCAGCCCTCCTCCCAGCCCTTCTCCCAGCGTTCCTCCCACCGTTCCTCCCAGCCAGCCTCCCAGCCCTCCTACCACTGTTCCTCCCAGCCCTCCTACCACTGTTCCTCCCAGCCCTCCTACCACCGTTCCTCCCAGCCAGCCAGCCCTCCTCCCAGCGTTCCTCCCACCGTTCCTCCCAGCCCTCCTACCACCGTTCCTCCCAGCCAGCCAGCCCTCCTCCCAGCGTTCCTCCCACCGTTCCTCCCAGCCAGCCTCTCAGCCCTCCTATCACTGTTCCTCCCAGCCAGCCTCCCAGCCCTCCTACCACCGTTCCTCCCAGCCAGCCAGCCTCCCAGCCCTTCTACCACCGTGCCTCCCAGCCAGCCTCCCAGCCCTTCTATCACCATTCCTCCCAGCCAGCCTCCCAGCCCTTCTATCACTGTTCCTCCCAGCCAGCCAGCCTCCCAGCCCTCCTATCACATTCCTCCCAACAAGCCAGCCTCCCAGCTCTCCAACCACCGTTCCTCCCAGCCTCCCAGCCCTCCTACCACTGTTCCTCCCAGCCCTCCTACCACTGTTCCTCCCAGCCCTCCTACCACCGTTCCTCCCAGCCAGCCAGCCCTCCTCCCAGCGTTCCTCCCACCGTTCCTCCCAGCCAGCCTCCCAGCCCTCCTACCACCGTTCCTCCCAGCCAGCTAGCCCTCCTCCCAGCGTTCCTCCCACCGTTCCTCCCAGCCAGCCTCCCAGCCCTCCTATCACTGTTCCTCCCAGCCAGCCTCCCAGCCCTCCTACCACCGTTCCTCCCAGCCAGCCAGCCTCCCAGCCCTTCTACCACCGTGCCTCCCAGCCAGCCTCCCAGCCCTTCTATCACCATTCCTCCCAGCCAGCCTCCCAGCCCTTCTATCACTGTTCCTCCCAGCCAGCCAGCCTCCCAGCCCTCCTACCACATTCCTCCCAACAAGCCAGCCTCCCAGCTCTCCAACCACCGTTCCTCCCAGCCTCCCAGCCAGCCTCCCAGCCAGCCTCCCAGCCCTTCTACCACCGTTCCTCCCAGCCAGTCAGCCTCCCAGCCTTCCTACCACGGTTCCTCCCAACAAGCCAGCCTCCCAGCTCTCCAACCACCGTTCCTCCCAACCTGCCAGCCTCCTAGCTCTCCAACCACTGTTCCTCACAGCCAGCCAGCCTGACAACCAGCCTACCAGCATTCCTCCCAGCCAACCAGCCTACCAGCCCTCCTACCAGCCCCCTTCCCTGCTCTGTTTGATTGACAGGTGGCTATATTCATGCAATACCACCAGGCGCACGTTCCTACTCCCTCCCGGCCGCTCCATCCGACGGCCAAATTAACCTTCCGTGCCGACGGGAGGGGTTGCTTGGCGAGGGCCAATCAGCAGGTGATTAGGGTGGGGGTGGGCGGGGTGAGGGGTCACAGCGACTGGGCCATCACAAGCCTGATTGGTTTCAATCAGGGACAGCTGGGAACTGAGCCACAGCAGGGCACTAATCAAAGCATCCCACAGCGAAGCATGAACAGTTACACACACACACATACACACACTGAGGTCGGTGCACAAACACACACTTGAACAGATACACAGCGAGGTGTGAGGATTGGGGAGAAATGAACAGTCAAAGACAAATGGGTAAACAGAAAATCCGGTAGGCGGACACACTCACACACAAACACACAGAGAGAGAAAGAGAGAGCGAAGGGGAGAGGGGCGGAGAGGGAGGGAAAGAAAGTGTCTTGCAAACACATAACTATGTAGTAACACTGTCAGAAAGAGAATCCTCAGTAAATTGGAGGAATAATTTGGTAAGGCTTGTTAATTTGTCCACCAAAGGATTTGTTAGGGGAACATATCATTGGTTGGTGTCGCTCTGTCCCGTAGCCTACTCTGACACATTGCCCGTGTTGGTCTAACAGTGGGACAGCCCATATTCTCCATGTTATATGTCACACTGAATCTCCACTATGGTTCAGACCAAGCGTCTTTAGAATAATTCCTCTTGGTTGATTGTAAAGAGTGGTGGTCGGTGTTGTTCTCTGATTCAACACTGAATAAATATATAAACGCAACATCAAATCAAATTAAAATGTATTTGTCACATGCGCCGAATACAACCGGTGTAGACCTGAAATGCTTACTTACAAGCCCTTAACCAACAATGCAGTTTTAAGAAAATAGAGTTAAGAAAAGATTGACTAAATATACTATAGTAAAAAAGAGTAACACAATAAAATAATAATAATGAGCATATATACAGGGGGTACCGGTACCACGTCAAGGTGCGGGGGTACAGGTTAGTAGAGGTAATGTAGGTAATTTGTACATGTAGGTAGGGGTACAGTGACTATGCATAGATAATAAACACAGAGTAGTCCAAGTAGCCATTTCATTAATTGTTCAGCAGTCTTATGGTTTTTGGGGTAGAAGCTGTTATGGAGCCTTTTGGACCTAGACTTGGCGCTCTGGTACCGCTTGCCGTACGGTAGCAGAGAGAACAGTCTATGACTTGGATGACTGGAGTCAGGTTGCCCAAAAAGTGTCATATTGGGCCACTCCATTAAGTTTGCTGACGACACAATCTAGTATAGAGTATAGAGGTCCTAGATGGCAGGACGCTTGGCCCTCCTTTTCCTGTCGTCTACAATAAGCTCCTTTGTCTTGCTCACGTTGAGGGAGAGGTTGTTGTCCTGGCATCACACTGCCAGGTCTCTGACCTCCTCCCCATAACCTGAGCAGTTGTGGGTGAACAGGGAGTACAGGAGGGGACTAAGCACATACCCCTGAGGGGACCCCATGTTGAGGATCAGCGTGGCGGATGTGTTGTTGCCTTCCCTCACCACCTGGGGGCGGCCATCAGGAAGTCCAGGATCCAGTTGCAGAGGGATGTGTTTTGTCCCAGGGTCCTTAGCTTAGTGATGAGCTTTGTGGGCACTATGGTGTTGAACGCTGAGCTGTAGTCAATGAACAGCATTCTCACATAGATGTTCCTTTTGTCCAGGTGGGAAAGGGCAGTGTGGAGTGCAATTGAGATTGCATCATCTGTGGATCTGTTGGGGTGGTATGCGAAACTGGAGTGGGTCTAGGGTTTCAGGGACGATGGTGTTGATGTGAGCCATGGAACCATTTCAAAGATTTTACTGAGTTACAGTTCATATAAGGAAATCAGTCAATTGAAATCAAGTCACTAGGCCTAAATCTATGGATTTCACATGACTGGGAATACAGATATGCACAGATTCCTTCAAAAAATAGGTAGGGGCTTGGACCTGAAAACCAGTCAGTATCTGGTGGGACAGTCGTTTGCCTCTTGCAGCGCGGCACATCTACTTCACATAGAGTTAATCAGGCTGTTTTGGGAGGCCTGTGTTGTCCCACTCCTCTTCAATGGCTATGAGAAGTTGCTGTATATTGGCAGGAACTGGAGAAGGCTGTCATACACGTCGACCCAGAGCATCCCAAACATACTCAATGTGTGACATGTCTGGTGAGTATGCAGGCCATGGAACAACTGGGAAATGTTCAGCTTCCAGGATTTGTGTACAGATCCTTGCGACATGGGGCCATGCATTATCATGCTTAAACATGAGGTGATGGCGGGGGATGAATGGCACTACAATGGGCCTCAGGATCTCGTCACGGTATCTCTGTGCATTAAAATTGCACGGCACGGCTGGTCCAGGCCCTTGTGATGGTTCAAGCAGTGGAGGATGTGAACAGGCAGCCCGTGTTAGGTAACCTCACCCTGGGGTACCACATCCTGGACTCCTGCTCTAATGTCACCACAGCCTTTGAGGTGTCTGAGTCCTTCATGAGAAGAGCCATTGCAGACTGCAACCAAAACACAGTCAAGTTTGATTATCTTTAACAGCATATTATCTTTAACTCCGGATATGATATTTATGGCTGTAAATGCATTTTTAAACAAACATTACATTTAACTTATCGGTTACCATGACGTTAGATGTGGGCTTGATTTATGTATAAAGGTGGTGGAGATGTCATCATAGTCTTGTCAAAATGCATCATTGTTATTTAGCGACGTCACCAGGAAATTATTTTTCGAACTAAATGGTGGATTGTCCACAGGTGGAAACACCACAGAGCGCCCCACTCTGCCCATCCTAGCCGAGGTTACCATTCGGAGGTGTCCATGGTGGTTGCTAAGCAAATCAATCTGGAGCACATCCCACAATTAAGGCTGAGCCTCAACTAAGACCACAAACCAGCCTGCTTATTGGAGAGTAGATTTGATTATCTACAACTATAACAATTACGCTTTATGTTGAAGCCCGCAGTAATTACATAATAATGAATAAACAACTAATGACTAGATTACCCTCCCCTGACAGTGTGGTCTTTTTAGTGATGAAACTATGTTTTTGTGTATTTGAGTTGTTGTATTGAATGTGTTGTATATTTATACCGGTAGTGATATCTCATATGTTATCTGTGGTCTAAGATGAGTTACTGTTCAACGACGGGCATCCTGAGCGACCCGTTTCCACCATGAAGACCCGTTTCCACCATGACCAGTTCCTCTGTTCCCCAAAAACGTCTGTCTACTTTGGCTGGAAAGACATCTATGCCAACCTCCTGTTGGCACCGGCTGCCCTGGGGGTCCTGCTCATCCTCATCATGAGTATCATCTTCCTGGAACACTGGAACACCCCCGTGGTGCGGGCATCTGTGGGCCCCATCTTCCTCCTCATCCTCCTCTCTCTGCTGGGCACCTTCGCCAGTGTGGTGGTGTTTGCCGGTCAACCCACTGAGAGGCAGTGCCAGGCCCGCCAAGTCCTCTTTGGCCTCAGCTTCACCCAGTGTGTCTTTTGCATCCTGGTCAAGTCCCTAAAGATTGTCCTGGCCTTGGAGTTTGACCCGGATATCAAGCTGGTTCTTGAAAAGCGATACCACCCGTACGTTATCATCGATGTGTGTGTATCCCTGCAGGTTGTCATCTGTGCCTTGTGGCTGGCCCTTAAGCCCCTTCAGACTAAGTGGGAGGGCCTTAAGAACAAGCAGGAAAGACTGTTTTTTTGCGACGAGAGACTGTTCAAGGCGTTCGGGGCCATGTTGGGCTACATTGTCCTGCTGGCCCACCGCCGGCTTTAATTTCGCCTTCAAAGAAAGGAACCTGCCAGGCAGCTACAACGAATCTGAGTTAATCACCTTTGGCATGCTCATCTACTTCCTCTGCTTGGTCATCTTCGGCCCTGTCTACAACACCACTACAGGGAGGTACCATCCTGCCTTGGAGATGGTGGTCATCCTCATCTCCGCTTAGGGCATCCTGTTCTGTCACTTCCTGCTAAAGTGCTACATCATCTTGTTCAAGAAGGAAGCGAACACGCAAGGCGCATTCCAGAAAGAGGTATGGAGCTACAACTCCAGGGACGTGCTTACAGAGAGCCTGGAGACAAGGAAAAACTCTCTGGGGGTATTGGGAGGGGTGGAGAACCTGGGCCTGCAGCCGGAATCTTCATTATCATCATCTTCAACATCATCATCGTCCCTGTATAAAGACAAGGATTTGTTGAACACCCCCTCGCTCCTTGTTCCTCCTAGCAGGTAGCAGTCCCAATCTAAACCCCAGCACATTAAGGAATAATGAGATCATGAAGCTAACAGAGGCCCAAAAGGTCTATGAGACATATGTTCGTGTGCTGTGATAAGTGTACAATGGGCTGAATGAAATCAGCAACAACAACAAAAATTCATAGGGGTGAGCTATTCCTTTAAACTTCATACTACCGACTTGGGTCATTTTGAACCCAGAGGCATATTTTTGGGTCCTAGCCAAGAGGAGTTAAATTCTTCAAAATTTTCATGACTTTGTCAAAGAACTTGTTCTTAATAAATCTAAATCAACATGGCATTTCTTTTTAAAATCATGTCCCATTTGGGTCATTTTGTCCCCAGCCAAAAACACGTAATTCCTTCTACAGTAATTTGATAGATAGGACTTGGAGCAGTTTTAGATAGGTTTTGGAGCAGTGGCTTCTTCCTTGCTGAGTGGCCTTTCAGGTTATGTCGATATAGGACTCGTTTTACTGTGGATATAGATACTTTTGTACCTGTTGTCTCCAGCATCTTCACACGGTCCTTTGCTGTTGTTCTCTGAGTGATTTGCACTTTTCGCACCAAAGTACGTTCATCTCTAGGAGACAGAACGCGTCTCCTTCCTGAGCGGTATGACGGCTAAGTGGTCTCATGATGTTTATACTTGCGTACTATACAGATGAACTTGGTACCTTCAGGAGTTTGGAAATTGCTCCCAAGGATGAACCAGACTTGTGGAGGTCTACAATTTTTTTCTGAGGTCTTGGATGATTTCTTTTGATTTTCCCATGATGTCAATCAAAGAGGCACTGAAGGTAGGACTTGAAAGTTTGAAGGTAGGACTTGAAATTCATCCACAGGTACACCTCCAATTGACTCAAATGATGTCAATTAGCCTATCAGAAGCTGTTTAATGGCACAGTCAACTTAGTGTATGTAAACTTCTGACCCACTGGAATAGTGATACAGGGAATTAAAAGTGAAATAATCTGTCTGTAATCAATTGTTGGAAACATTACTTGTGTCATGCACCAACTTGCCAAAACTATAGTTTGTTAACAATACATTTTTGGAGTGGTTGAAAAATGAGTTTTAATGACTCCAACCTAAGTGAATGTATTCAACCTGTATTTGGGTTGCTATAACATTTGGTTTGAAGTTACTTTAAGGTTTTAGACATGCTTTTTGAAGCATCCTGCCATGGGCCCTACCACGTCCATTGTTTCACTAGCACTGATGCTAGAAAATATACTGAACAAAAATATTAACACAACATGTAAAGTGTTGGTCCCATGTTTCATGAACTGAAATATAATATCCCAGAAATGTTCCATACGCACAAAAGTGTATTTTTCTTAAATGTTGTGCACAAATTTGTTAACATCCCTGGTAGTGAGCATTACTCATTTGCCAAGGTAATCCATCCACCTGAAAGGTGTGGCATATCAATAAACTGATTAAACAGAATGATCATTACACAGGTGCATCTTGTGCTGTGGACAATTAAAGGCCACTCTAAAAAGTGCTGTGTTGACACACAACACAATGACAAAGTTGTCTCAAGTTCTGTGGGAGCATGCAATTGGCATGCTCACTGCAGGAATGTCCACCTTTATTTAACTAGGCAAGTCATTTAAGAAAAAATTCTTATTTACAATGACAGCCTACCAAGGAACAGTGGCTTACTGTCCCAACACTCTAACCACTAGGCTACCTGCCACCTCATTATCTGTTGCCAGATAATTCAATGTTAATTTCTCTACCAACGTTTTACAGAATTTGGCAGTACGTCCAACTGGACTAAACACTGCAGACCACGTGTGTAACCATGCCAGCCCAGGACCTCCACATCCGGATTCTTCATGTGCAGGATCGTCTGAGACCAGCCACCCGGAGAGCTGATGAAACTGAGGAGTATTTCTGTCTGTAATTAAGCCCATTTGTGGGGGGGGGGAACTCTTTCTGATTGGCTCCCCAGTGGGTGGGCGTATGCCTTCCCAGGCCCAGCCATGGCTGCACCCCAGACCAGTCATGTGAAATCCATAGATTAGGGTCTAATGAATTTATTTCAACTGACTGATTTCCTTATATGAACTATAACCCAGTAAAATCTTGTTGCATGTTGTGTTTATTTTTGTTCAGTATAAATACAACTATGTCATATTTTTGTTAGTTGTCTCAGGATAAATTTACAGAATATGCCAATTACTGTAATTTTGCTAAAATAAGAAAATATATTTTTTATAAAATGTTATTTACATGTCTAATGATGTTTCGATAAAAATTAAGAAGATATTCTGCCATCATTGTTGCTTTTTCCAATAGTTTAATTTTGAGGTCTAAATGACCCCAGTTGGTAATCCATTAATGTAAATTATGTTGGCAGTATACAGGTTAAGGGTATTTTTAAAATGTATTTTATTTAACTTTTTTTTTAACCAGGTAGGCCAGTTGAGAACAAGTTCTCATTTACAACTGCGACCTGGCCAAAATAAAGCAGCGCGACAAAAACAACAACACAGAGTTACACATGGGATAAACAAACGTACAGTCAATAACACAATAGAAAAATCTGTATACAGTGTGTGCAAATGAAGTAAGGAGGTAAGGCAATAAATAGGCCATAGTGGCGAAGTAATTACAATTTAGAAATTAACACTGGAGTGATAGATGTGCAGATGAGGATGTGCAAGTAGAAATACTGGTGTACAAAAGAGAAGAAAAACAAAAACAAATATGGGATGGGGTAGGTAGGTAGGTAGCTGGTTGGATGGGCTATTACAGAGATCGGTAAGCTGCTCTGACAGATGATGCTTAAAGTTAGTGAGGGAGATATAAGTCTCCAACTTCAGGGATTTTTGCAATTAGTTCCATTCATTGGCAGCAGAGAACTGGAAGGAAAGGCGGCCAAAGTAGGTGTTGGCTTTGGGGATGACCAGTGAAATATACCTGCTGGAGCGCGTGCTAGGGGTGGGTGTTGCTATGGTGACCAGTGAACTCAGATAAGGCAGAGCTTTACCCAGCAAAGACTTATAGATGACCTGGAGCCAGTGGGTTTGGCGACGAATATGTAGCGACGACCAGCCAACGAGAGCATACAGGTCGCAGTGGTGGGTAGTATATGGGGCTTTGGTGACAAAATGGATGGCACCGTGATAGACTGCGTCCAATTTGCTGAGTAGAGTGTTGGAAGCTATTTTGTAAATGACATTGCCGAAGTCAAGGATCGGTAGGATAGTCAGTTTTACGGGGGTATCTTTGGCAGCATGAGTGAAGGATGCTTTGTTGCGAAATAGGAAGCCGATTCTAGATTTAATTTTGGATTGGAGATGCTTGATATGAGTCTGGAAGGAGAGTTTACCGTCTAGCCAGACTCCTAGGTATATATCGTTGTCCACATATTCTAAGTCAGAACCATTCAGAGTAGTGATGCTAGTCGGGCGGGCGGGTGTGGGCAGCGATCAGTTGAAGAGCATGCATTTCCTTTTACTAGCATTTAAGAGCAGTTGCAGGCCACGGAAGGAGTGTTGTATGGCATTGAAGCTCATTTGGGGTTTGTTAACACAGTGTCCACAGAAGAGCCTTATGTATACATGTATCTTTATCAAATAGACATTTTCAAAGAAAAAAAATGACATTGTCAGAGCGCACAATAACCTCATGACTCAATCAAGTCATAGTGTTGATGTATTTATTTATTGGTGAGAGGTAGTATGTAGGAAGCATACTGCCATGGGATATCCTTTTGTTCATTCTCAATCAAGATACTTATGAACTTTGACATGTCTATTAGGACTATGAGTTACTTACTGTCTTCCAGGAAAATGTTGTTGTTTTTCTGTCCTGTCATCATTACCTATTTACAAAATCTGATCCTAGGATTCCCTCAGCTGGTTTCGGTTTCATGTTCGTAGGATAAAGAAGTTTGAGGAAGTACTACTTCAGTTATTTCTTCCTGTTCTTTTGCAGATAATTATACTTAACACTGGTCTGTTCAGTTCCAAAAAGGTGCACACACACACACACACACACGCTCACACACACCCACACACACACAGTTGAAGAACACTCAGAGCATATGGCCAGTGCATTTACTTGTTCAGACCATATGGCCAGTGCACCAGGCAGGTGGAGGTGGAGGAGAACAGTCTCAGGAGCAACTCAAGTGCTTGTGAAGGTTCCTCGGCGTACACATCACGGACAAACTGAATTGGTCCACCCACATAGACAGCGTCGTGAAGAAGGCGCAGCAGCACCTCTTCAACCTCAGGAGGCTGAAGAAATTTGGCTTGTCACCAAAAGCACTCACAAACTTCTACAGATGCACAATCGAGAGCATCCTGTCGGGCTGTATCACCACCTGGTATGGCAACTGCTCCGCCCACAACCGTAAGGCTCTCCAGAGGGTAGTGAGGTCTGCACAACGCATCACCGGGGGCAAACTACCTGCCCTCCAGGACACCTACAACACCCGATGTCACAAGAAGGCCATAAAGTTCATCAAGGACAACAACCACCCGAGCCACTGCCTGTTCACCCCGCTATCATCCAGAAGACGAGGTCAGTGCAGGTGCATCAAAGCAGGGACCGAGAGACTGAAAAATAGCTTCTATCTCAAGGCCATCAGACTGTTAAACAGCCACCACTAACATTGAGTGGCTGCTGCCAACACACTGACTCAACTCCAGCCACTTTAATAATGGGAATTGATGGAAATTGATGTATATATATATCACTAGCCGCTTTAAACAATGCTACATAATATGTTTACATACCCTACATTACTCATCTCATATGTACAGTGCCTTGCGAATGTATTCGGCCCCCTTGAACTTTGCGACCTTTTGCCACATTTCAGGCTTCAAACATAAAGATATAAAACTGTATTTTTTTGTGAAGAATCAACAACAAGTGGGACACAATCATGAAGTGGAACGACATTTATTGGATATTTCAAACTTTTTTAACAAATCAAAAACTGAAAAATTGGGCGTGCAAAATTATTCAGCCCCCTTAAGTAATACTTTATAGCGCCGCCTTTTGCTGCGATTACAGCTGTAAGTCGCTTGGGGTATGTCTCTATCAGTTTTGCACATCGAGAGACTGAATTTTTTTCCCATTCCTCCTTGCAAAACAGCTCGAGCTCAGTGAGGTTGGATGGAGAGCATTTGTGAACAGCAGTTTTCAGTTCTTTCCACAGATTCTCGATTGGATTCAGGTCTGGACTTTGACTTGGCCATTCTAACACCTGGATATGTTTATTTTTGAACCATTCCATTGTAGATTTTGCTTTATGTTTTGGATCATTGTCTTGTTGGAAGACAAATCTCCGTCCCAGTCTCAGGTCTTTTGCAGACTCCATCAGGTTTTTTTTCCAGAATGGTCCTGTATTTGGCTCCATCCATCTTCCCATCAATTTTAACCATCTTCCCTGTCCCTGCTGAAGAAAAGCAGGCCCAAACCATGATGCTGCCACCACTATGTTTCACAGTGGGGATGGTGTGTTCAGGGTGATGAGCTGTGTTGCTTTTACGCCAAACATAACATTTTGCATTGTTGCCAAAAAGTTCAATTTTGGTTTCATCTGACCAGAGCACCTTCTTCCACATGTTTCGTGTGTCTCCCAGGTGGCTTGTGGCAAACTTTAAACGACACTTTTTATGGATATCTTTAAGAAATGGCTTTCTTCTTGCCACTCTTCCATAAAGGCCAGATTTGTGCAATATACGACTGATTGTTGTCCTATGGACAGAGTCTCCCACCTCAGCTGTAGATCTCTGCAGTTCATCCAGAGTGATCATGGGCCTCTTGGCTGCATCTCTGATCAGTCTTCTCCTTGTATGAGCTGAAAGTTTAGAGGGACGGCCAGGTCTTGGTAGATTTGCAGTGGTCTGATACTCCTTCCATTTCAATATTATCGCTTGCACAGTGCTCCTTGGGATGGTTGCCCTATAAAAACATTCACAAAATTGAGTTTGCTATTCACAAGAAGTATTGCCTGATGTGAACCATGCCTCAAACAAAAGAGATCTCAGAAGACCTAAGATTAAGAATCGTTGACTTGCATAAAGCTGGAAATGGTTACAAAAGTATCTCTAAAAGCCTTGATGTTCATCAAGCACCCAACGTCCACGGTAAGACAAATTGTCTATAAATGGAGAAAGTTCAGCACGGTTGCTACTCTCCCTAGGAGTGGCCGTCCTGCAAAAATGACTGCAAGAGCACAGCGCAGAATGCTCAATGAGGTTAAAAAGAATCCTAAACGGTCATCTAAAGACTTCCAGAAATCTCTGGAACATGCTAACATCTCAGTTGATGAGTCTACGATACTCGTTCATCACGGAAGAACCCACTGCTGTCCAAAAAACCCATTGCTGCACGTCTGAAGTTTGCAAAAGTCCACCTGGCTGTTCCACAGCGCTACTGGCAAAATATTCTGTGGACAAATTAAACTACAGTTGAGTTGTTTGGAAGGAACACCCAACACTATGTGTGGAGAAAAAAAGGCACAGCACACCAACATCAAAACCTCATCCCAAATGTAAAGTATGATGGAGGGAGCATCATGGTTTGGGGCTGCTTTGCTGCCTCAGGGCCTGGACAGCTTGCTATCACCGACGGAAAAATGAATTCCCAAGTTTATCAAGACATTTGGCAGGAGAATGTGAGACTATCTGTCCGCCTATTGAAGTTCAACAGAAGTTGGGTGACGCAACAGGACAACGACCCAAACCAGATGTAAATTAACAACCAAATAGTTTCAACAGAAGAAAATATGCCTTCTGGAGTGGGCCCAGTCAGAGTCCTGACCTCAACCCGATTGAGATGCTGTGGCATGACCTCAAGCAAGCAGTTCACACTAGACATCCCAAGAATATTGCTGAACTGAAACAGTTTAGTAAAGAGGAATAGTCCAAAATTATTACACTATTTTTTACAAATTTGCATCACTTTCATTGAGGGACATTTATTTTGAAGGCCAACTGCAAATTCCACCATTTTATGACTAGCTTCACATAGGCTAGCTTATTATGGCTAGCTTCATATAGGTCCAGTGACACAAGGAACAAGATCTTGTTGTTGATCTAACATTGGTAGAGAAAATAAAAGATTGGTCAGAAGTCAGTGATATAGGGAAACTGGTTGACAATTACATTGATAAAGGCTTTTCTGCATTTTTACCACTTTTTACAGATGGACCTAGATAGTTGGCGCACAGGAGCAGGTGGTTACGTTCCTGAATTTGATTTGCAGATATATAGAAGACTAACAGATGAACTGTCAGTATACTCAGTTGAACTGTTGGCAATAGTAGTTGCCCTCCAGTGGGTGGAGGACGTACAACCTGTCAGAATTATAGTGTGTCTCAAAGATGTCTAAGAAACTGGACATTATTGTGGCTGCGGCAGAAAAGTTTTTAGGACCTAAGAATTTTACATCTGATTTTCAAGGGGTACTGGCACCGGGTTCCCCTTGAGACTGTGTAGGGATCAGATCTGTTGTATTTTTTTAACAGAAACATTTTTGTTTTATTTTTTGGTAGTTTGTTCAGTTTTTTTAGGGGGTATCCTGTTTCCATCCCGCATAGTAGGTGGCGGGATGTACATTACATTGTGCGATCCCCAATATACCATAGAAAAAGGAGTGATTATTGCAGTAGCGGTAAATGTGGATGTGGAGCAATTGCAGTTAAATTCCTGGTGTTTGTGACACCGGATGTTTTGTGTGACTTAGACCAGGTGGGGAGTGTGGTGAAACACAAGAGTCATTGTCAGTTTTTTTTGTGAGTTTTGAGTCTCTACCGAACATATATACACATATACAGTGCCTTGCGAAAGTATTCGGCCCCCTTGAACTTTGCGACCTTTTGCCACATTTCAGGCTTCAAACATAAAGATATAAATCTGTATTTTTTTGTGAAGAATCAACAACAAGTGGGACACAATCATGAAGTGGAACGACATTTATTGGATATTTCAAACTTTTTTAACAAATCAAAAACTGAAAAATTGGGCGTGCAAAATTATTCAGCCCCTTTACTTTCAGTGCAGCAAACGCTCTCCAGAAGTTCAGTGAGGATCTCTGAATGATCCAATGTTGACCTAAATGACTAATGATGAAAAATACAATCCACCTGTGTGTAATCAAGTCTCCGTATAAATGCACCTGCACTGTGATAGTCTCAGAGGTCCGTTAAAAGCGCAGAGAGCATCATGAAGAACAAGGAACACACCAGGCAGGTCCGAGATACTGTTGTGAAGAAGTTTAAAGCCGGATTTGGATACAAAAAGATTTCCCAAGCTTTAAACATCCCAAGGAGCACTGTGCAAGCGATAATATTGAAATGGAATGAAACCAAAATTGAACTTTTTGGCAACAATGCAAAATGTTATGTTTGGCGTAAAAGCAACACAGCTCATCACTCTGAACACACCATCCCCACTGTCAAACATGGTGGTGGCAGCATCATGGTTTGGGCCTGCTTTTCTTCAGCAGGGACAGGGAAGATGGTTAAAATTGATGGGAAGATGGATGGAGCCAAATACAGGACCATTCTGGAAGAAAACCTGATGGAGTCTGCAAAAGACCTGAGACTGGGACGGAGATTTGTCTTCCAACAAGACAATGATCCAAAACATAAAGCAAAATCTACAATGGAATGGTTCAAAAATAAACATATCCAGGTGTTAGAATGGCCAAGTCAAAGTCCAGACCTGAATCCAATCGAGAATCTGTGGAAAGAACTGAAAACTGCTGTTCACAAATGCTCTCCATCCAACCTCACTGAGTTTGAGCTGTTTTGCAAGGAGGAATGGGAAAAAAATTCAGTCTCTCGATGTGCAAAACTGATAGAGACATACCCCAAGCGACTTACAGCTGTAATCGCAGCAAAAGGTGGCGCTACAAAGTATTAACTTAAGGGGGCTGAATAATTTTGCACGCACAATTTTTCAGTTTTTGATTTGTTAAAAAAGTTTGAAATATCCAATAAATGTCGTTCCACTTCATGATTATGTCCCACTTATTGTTGATTCTTCACAAAAAAATACAGTTTTATATCTTTATGTTTGAAGCCTGAAATGTGGCAAAAGGTCGCAAAGTTCAAGGGGGCCGAATACTTTCGCAAGGCACTGTATATATATATCCTAACATTTGAGTCATGTTAGGATATATCAGTTTTCCAGTTAGAGATTTTGTGCAGAATCCACTGAGCTGTTTCAGGTGTAACATTTATGGTCACGTTTCAGCAGTGTGTAGGAGGGAGATTCCAAGATGTGGGAAGTGTGCAGGATTGTGTAGTTTTGGTATATTAAGTTGTCTGTGTAAACTGTAGGGGTGCTCATGTTTCTGGGGATTGGAAGGGGTTCAATGTGAGAGAGGCAGTTTGAAGTGGCCAGAGTCAGAGTAGTGCAGAAGGTGTCATATGCAGTGAAGAAAGTAGAGGGGGATGAGTCAAGGGATCCTGAGTGGATCCCAGTGAGTAGTAAATGTGTGCCAGCACCGAGGGATAGGGCAACGAATGATTTATGCTTCAGTAAGGTTGGCTTCTTAGCGTTCATAGCAATGGTTATCAACTGTAACATAAATCACAGAAAGTCGGGGTTGTAGTGGCAGCTGCAGAGAAGTTTTAGGGTATACAAGATTTGACTTCAGAAGAGTTACAGGATGTGTTGAGGGGTGCTGTCCCATTCTCCCAGGCCGTTGGCATGGTGCAGGAGCAGATTGGTTTAAAGTAGTGGAATAGGGTAGTGGGTTTTTACTTAGTGTAGGTGGTGGTGTCTTGGAACAGGACGAATGAAGATGATTTAATGTAAGTAGGCCATGACTGGGCTCACACTCCAGTACAGTAGGAGGCGGCGTAGGCATTTAAAAGTTCGAATCGATCCGCCAACCAAATCCTAAAGAAGAAGTTCCAGTGACCACAACCTTGTTGTTCCTATCTGTGTTATTACCGCTAAAAGTTTTGTCCCCGTAATTTCGGGTATCAGAGGCTGTCCCAGGTATGTATGTCTTCAGAAGTCTTGCCAAATCAGGTTGATGCAATTTAAATCGTGTTGTAACATTTGGAGACGAGACAAAAACCATGAAAGGCGGAAGTTAATGTTGCCACTTGTTTTAGCAACCACTAGACTATATGCACTAGTTTAGCTTGCGTTTTAGGGATTTGTCAACTTTTCGCTGTCTCAAACTATTTTTATCATGTGTTTATGTCTAAGTTATAACAGGGAAGTAATTACAATGTATAGCTAGTTAGCTAACTACGTGCTAGCAAACATTACGTGAAGCTAACAGCTGTTCAGGGATTGACCCGCGTGACACACTGTCAATGAGATGATATATATTTAACCTAATTTCGGAGATACAAAATATTGCTCTCACTGATAAAAATAAAGGTTGTATTTGTAATGTAATGCTCAGTCTCCAATACTTGTCTATCATTTCGTTGAACTGACACATTGTAACATGTAACATTGTGATACAATCTTGATATGAACAATGTTTTTTATTCAGCTGCTGTGATGTCCACTTGGTGGGGGCTGGTGAAAAATGGCAGTGCACATCATGTGGACAATAGCAGTTGTTTCAGCTCCACAGAAAGCACCGTCCTCAAGGGAAACAACTTTGGAGGGGTGCCTGTTGTACTGCTGCTGGACTTCAGCTTCTTCTTGGTGTGTGTGTGTGTGTTGCATTAACTGACACTCATACTGAAACTCATATGACCACATAAGGGTGATTCCAAACCCTAATAGGATAGCGTTACACAACACATGCACACAAATCAAGCCATTTCCTCATTCTGTTGTTGTGTACTTATCTCAGGCGTTGCTGATCCTCTTCTCCGTCATCAGGAGGAAGCTGTGGGACTATGGCCGCCTGGCACTGATCTCTGACAGGGAAGGGTCCGTTATGACATCAAACAGTATAATTTCCGGTTGAAACCTGAGAAAAACAATATAAACACACCTACCTAAATTCTGCAGTGGGTGTTACTGCCTGCCAATAGTTGAATTAATTGTCTATAGAGATAAGTGTCCTATTGACCCCGACCCGCCTGCCCTGTCCCAATGATGATGACCTTAGCCGTCTGTGTTTCAGGTTCAGTGAGACATCACACCGCCGCTATGGGAGAATGTCGTCCTGTGTGTCCAACGTGGAGGAGCCGGAGCACGAATTGGTGAGGGAGATGTTGTAATCATCACCATCATCAACTCCATCTAATAGTCATCTTTATCTTTCTTTTTCCTCTCTAGGGATGCTGCTCCTGGCTCCCCTACATCATCAGAATGGAGTGAGTATTCTTGCTCTCTCTCTTTCTGTGGGTGGGTGGGTGGGGCGGGCGGGCGAGGCAGTCATTGTTTTCGTATGTTGAGGTTGCACCCTCAATTTGTGTTTCTTTTTCCAGTGAGGAGATGGTGAAGGCGCGTTGTGGGATCGACGCTGTCCACTACCTGTCCTTCCAGCGTCACCTGATCACCCTCCTGGTGCTGGTTACCATCATCTCCGTGACTGTCATCTTGCCTGTCAACCTGTCTGGTAACCTGCTAGGTGGGTGTGACACACCATGTCAACACAACGCTAATATAATGCAAACACCACCATGTCAACACAACACTAATATAATGCAAACCCCACCCTGTCAACACAACATTGTTACAAAACTCTCAATATTGCTGTATAAGAACCTTACTGTATTACACTCTCACAATGCAATGTGAACCCAAACACAACACTGCCAGGCAGTGCTTCATTATAAATGTAACAACGACATTACTTACAACAACTCAAACTTTACTCACACATAACAGATGTATAAACAGTGTTTAACATAACACTCTGCCATGCTAATCACTCTGTACACACAACATTGTTTCGTTGCTATGTCTCACTTTTGCCAGCGCGAGACCGAGAGTATAAACATCCTCTTTTGTACGACATTACCTACCACCGATGTGTGGCAGTGAAAGTTAATCTCTTTCAACACAATGGTGTTACTTACCACTGACTGAAGCATAACTATTGCAGAGTTCTTTTACATTTACTCTTTCAACATTGTAATCAACAACAATATTGCTGTCAGTTTTCTTATCCTGCTATAATTAAATGTTTTAACAGTCTCAGGAAATTTAAGTGTGATATGTTATTTTTTTAAGGAAATGACCCGTACAACTTCGGAAGGACTACTGTGGGTAATCTTCAGAAGGAGTAAGTGTGTGTTCGTGCATGCATGTGTCTGTATGTATGTGTGGTTCTTTCATTGTATATAATATGAACTTCCATTATAATGGTTCCTTAATGCTTTAGGTAACCGTTTGTTTGTTATGATTTCCTCAGTAATAACCTGCTGTGGATACACACAGTGTTTGCAGTCATCTACCTGATCTTGACAGTGTTACTGCTTAGGCGACACACCTCCCAGATGAAGGGCATGGGCAGAGGGCTGGTCAGTTCCTCTGTTCCATCTGTCACAAAACCAACAGTTCATCCCCTCACTAGTAGTTATTACTGATACTGATGAGTGTGCTTTGCTCCCCCCGTAGACCAGAAACACACTGTTTGCGTCTTCCATCCCCAAAGAAGCCAGTGAAGAGGACATCAGGACCCACTTTACGTAAGTAGACTGGACCGCACCATTCTCCCAACATGGGGGGTCCACACTCACCCAATAACCCTGTCTTCTGAACATACACCCACACCTGTGGTGTCTTTGTCTTCACCATGGTAATAAAAGTGATTCAGTTTGACTAGTGATAACTTGCCTGAATGGGCAGACAATGGCTTACAAGGATGAACATTGGACATACATGTACCTGTATATATTTAGACCCTGTGCCTTATCCTCACCTCTATTCTCCCCTTGCCTGTTCTGCAGTGAGGCCTACCCTACCTGCCGTGTGTGTGAAGTGCACTTGACATATGATGTGGCCCAGCTGATGCACCTGGACAAGGAAAGGTCGGTGCTTTGGCAAGCTGCCCTGGTAACGTCACGCAGCCCTGGTAACGCCACGCTGCCCTGGTAACGCCACGCTGCTCTGGTTATGTTACGCTGCCCTGGTAATGTCAAACTGCCACGGTAACGTCACGCTGACCTGGTAACGTCACGCTGCCACGCTGCCCTGGTAACGTCACGATAGCCAAGTAACGTCACGCTGCCAAGCTGCCCTGGTAATGTCACGCTGCCAAGCTGCCCTGGTAATGTCACGCTGCCAAGTTGCCCTGGTAACTATCGTGAAGATAGCCAAGTAACGTCACGCTGCCCTAGTAACGTCATGCTGCCAAGCTGCCACGGTAACGCCACGCTAAAGAAATGCATAGCGTGTAGTTCTTTCTGATTTGACATGTAGTCAGATATAGCAGTCTGGATTGACTGACTGATCCTTCCCTACCTTTCGTTTACACTAAATCCTGTTGTTTTCTGTCTCTCAGGAAGCGAGCAGAGAAGAACCTGCACTACTACGAGCGGGTACTTCAGCGAGGGGGCCAGAGGGAGGTGATCAACCCCCGTCTATGTGGTCACCTCTGCTGCTGCCGCACCCGCAACTGTCAGGAGGTGAGAGGGACAATACCAAGAGAAAGCCAGGAGAGGGGTTGCGGGATCTGGGCTGTGTTAGGAGTAGTGAGATTCGGTCGGTGTATCCAGATGGGTGTTTCAGTCTGATGGGGCTTGTAGTGAGTGACTGTGGAGCAACGTGTCAGGCATTTCACACAGATGATACTCTCTCTGTTGTTCCTAAGGTACTATTTTTGAATGTTTGTATGTTTTCTTGACTGTAATGTGATATTATGCTTTGTCCAGGTGAGTGATACAGAATGTGTATCTATGTGTCTGTGTTTATATATATATATATATATATATATATATATATATATATACACTGCTCAAAAAAATAAAGGGAACACTTAAACAACACAATGTAACTCCAAGTCAATCACACTTCTGTGAAATCAAACTGTCCACTTAGGAAGCAACACTGATTGACAATCAATTTCACATGCTGTTGTGCAAATGGAATAGACAACAGGTGGAAATTATAGGCAATTAGCAAGACACCCCCAATAAAGGAGTGGTTCTGCAGGTGGTGACTACAGACCACTTCTCAGTTCCTATGCTTCCTGGCTGATGTTTTGGTCACTTTTGAATGCTGGCGGTGCTTTCACTCTAGTGGTAGCATGAGACGGAGTCTACAACCCACACAAGTGGCAAAGGTAGTGCAGCTCATCCAGGATGGCACATCAATGCGAGCTGTGGCAAGAAGGTTTGCTGTGTCTGTCAGCGTAGTGTCCAGAGCATGGAGGCGCTACCAGGAGACAGGCCAGTACATCAGGAGACGTGGAGGAGGCCGTAGGAGGGCAACAACCCAGCAGCAGGACCGCTACCTCCGCCTTTGTGCAAGGAGGAGCACTGCCAGAGCCCTGCAAAATGACCTCCAGCAGGCCACAAATGTGCATGTGTCTGCTCAAACGGTCAGAAACAGACTCCATGAGGGTGGTATGAGGGCCCGACGTCCACAGGTGGGGGTTGTGTTTATACAGCCCAACACCGTGCAGGACGTTTGGCATTTGCCAGAGAACACCAAGATTGGCAAATTCGCCACTGGTGCCCTGTGCTCTTCACAGATGAAAGCAGGTTCACACTGAGCACATGTGACAGTCTGGAGACGCCGTGGAGAATGTTTTGCTGCCTGCAACATACTCCAGCATGACCGGTTTGGCGGTGGGTCAGTCATGGTGTGGGGTGGCATTTCTTTGTGGGGCCGCTTTGTGGGGCCTCCATGTGCTCACCAGAGGTAGCCTGACTGCCATTAGGTACCGAGATGAGATCTTCAGACCCCTTGTGAGACCATATGCTGGTGCGGTTGGCCCTGGGTTCCTCCTAATGCAAGACAATGCTAGACCTCATGTGGCTGGAGTGTGTCAGCAGTTTCTGCAAGAGGAAGGCATTGATGCTATGGACTGGCCTGTCCGTTCCCCAGACCTGAATCCAATTGAGCACATCTGGGACATCATGTCTCACTCCATCCAGACTGTCCAGGAGTTGGCGGATGCTTTTGTCCAGGTCTGGGAGGAGATCCCTCAGGAGACCATCCGCCACCTCATCAGGAGCATGCCCAGGCGTTGTAGGAAGGTCATACAGGCACGTGGAGGCCACACACACTACTGAGCCTCATTTGGACTTGTTTTAAGGACATTACATCAAAGTTGGATCAGCCTGTAGTGTGGTTTTCCAATTTAATTTTGAGTGTGACTCCAAATCCAGACCTCCATGGGGTGATAAATTTGATTTCCATTGATAATTTTTGTGTGATTTTGTTGTCAGCACATTCAACTATGTAAAGAAAAAAGTATTTAATAAAAATATTTCATTCATTCAGATCTAGGATGTGTTATTTTAGTGTTCTCTTTATTTTTTTGAGCAGTGTATATACAGTGGGGCAAAAAAGTATTTAGTCAGCCACCAATTGTGCAAGTTCTCCCACTTAAAAAGATGAGAGGGGCCTGTAATTTTCATCATAGGTATACTTCAACTATGACAGACAAAATGAGAAAGAAAATCACATTGTAGGAATTTTAATGAATTTATTTGCAAATTATGGTGGAAAATAAGTATTTGGTCACCTACAAACAAGCAAGATTTCTGGCTCTCACAGACCTGTAACTTCTTCTTTAAGAGGCTCCTCTGTCCTCCACTCGTTACCTGTATTAATGGCACCTGTTTGAACTTGTTATCAGTATAAAAGACACCTGTCCACAACCTCAAACGGTCACACTCCAAACTCCACTATGGCCAAGACCAAAGAGCTGTCAAAGGACACCAGAAACAAAATTGTAGACCTGCACCAGGCTGGGAAGACTGAATCTGCAATAGGTAAGCAGCTTGGTTTGAAGAAATCAACTGTGGGAGCAATTATTAGGAAATGGAAGACATACAAGACCACTGATAATCTCCCTCGATCTAGGGCTCCACGCAAGATCTCACCCCGTGGGGTCAAAATGATCACAAGAACGGTGAGCAAAAATCCCAGAATCACACGGGGGGACCTAGTGAATGACATGCAGAGAGCTGGGACCAAAGTAACAAAGCCTACCATCAGTAACACACTACGCCGCCAGGGACTCAAATCCTGCAGTGCCCCTGCTTAAGCCAGTACATGTCCAGGCCCGTCTGAAGTTTGCTAGAGAGCATTTGGATGATCCAGAAGAAGATTGGGAGAATGTCATATGGTCAGATGAAACCAAAATATAACTTTTTGGTAAAAACTCAACTCGTCGTGTTTGGAGGAAAAATAATTGCATCCAAAGAACACCATACCTACTGTGAAGCATGGGGGTGGAAACATCATGCTTTGGGGCTGTTTTTCTGCAAAGGGACCAGGACGACTGATCTGTGTAAAGGAAAGAATGAATAGGGCCATGTATCGTGAGATTTTGAGTGAAAACCTCCTTCCATCAGCAAGGGCATTGAAGATGAAACGTGGCTGGGTCTTTCAGCATGACAATGATCCCAAACACACCACCTGGGCAACGAAGGAGTGGCTTCGTAAGAAGCATTTCAAGGTCCAGTCTCCAGATCTCAACCCCATAGAAAATCTTTGGAGGGAGTTGAAAGTCTGTGTTGCCCAGCAACAGCCCCAAAACATCACTGCTCTAGAGGAGATCTGCATGGAGGAATGGGCCAAAATACCAGCAACAGTGTGTGAAAACCTTGTGAAGACTTACAGAAAACGTTTGACCTCTGTCATTGCCAACAAAGGGTATATAACAAAGTATTGAGAGAAACTTTTGTTATTGACCAAATACTTATTTTCTACCATAATTTGCAATAAATTAATTAAAAATCCTACAATGTGATTTTCTGGATTTTTTTTTCTCATTTTGTCTGTCATGTTGAAGTGTACCTGTGATGACAATTACAGGCCTCTCATCTTTTTAAGTGGGAGAACTTGCACAATTGGTGGCTGACTAAATACTTTTTTGCCCCACTGTATGTATGTATGTTTTCTGTGGCTCTAGGTAGATGCCATAGAGTACTTCCGTGGTCAAGCGGCAGGTCTGTTGGAGGAGGTGAGGACGCAGAGAGAGCTTGTGCCACAGCACCCCCTAGGGATGGTCTTCGTCACTCTGCAGTCTGAGGCAATGGCCACATAGTGAGTTTCTCATCTCTGGGGCTGGTGAGGGGCTAAGTGTCATATTGATGATAATGATAGAAATGATTCTCCAACCTTAGATTGCGTCTCTCACCATCCCCAGCTCTAGAGAGCTTCAGGGAGTGCAGGCTTTTGTTCCGACCCAACAGGAAAATTAACATGGAATTGATGACTGTACCATCATTAGTGGAAACAATATTAGTTGATGTATCCACTTTCTTGGGTTATGTAAACATGATGATTGACAGCTGTCACTCACTCCCCTCAGCATTCTGAAGGACTTCAACGCCCTGGACTGTGGAAATGGGGACAGTGCAGTGAGGTGTGGGTGTGGCCGAGAGCCCCAGCCTTCGTCTTGTAGCGCGACTCTGAAAGTGAGGAACTGGAGGGTTGACTATGCCCCTCATCCCAGAAATGTGTACTGGTGAGTCCCCCTATAACCTAACCTACAGTGTGCTGTTTGATAACAATGGTACAGTATATTCTATTATGTTGAAAATAACCTCTCTTCCTGTTTTTCTGCTCTGTTTTCTCCTCTCTCTCCTCCCTCCATACCTCTCTCTCCTCCCTCCATACCTCTCTCTCTCCTCCCTCCATACCTCTCTCTCTCCTCCCTCCATACCTCTCTCTCTCCTCCCTCCATACCTCTCTCTCTCTGTCCCAGGGACAACCTTTCAGTGCAGGGCTTCCGCTGGTGGGTCCGATGCCTGCTGCTCAACTTCTTCCTCTTCTTCCTCCTCACCTTCCTCACCACTCCCTCCATCATCATCAGCACCATGGACAAGTTCAACGTCACCAAGCCCATCTACTACCTCAACGTGAGTCACTATCTACTAGAATAAAATAGAATATAACTGTATTTGGTTGGTTGGTGAGGTGAGAGGAATGCTGGTGTGGCGAGGCCAGAGGAATGCTGGTGTGGCGAGGTGAGAGGAATGCTGGTGTGGCGAGGTGAGAGGAATGCTGGTGTGGCGAGGTGAGAGGAATGCTAGTGTGGCGAGGCCAGAGGAATGCTGGTGTGGCGAGGCCAGAGGAATGCTGGTGTGGCGAGGCCAGAGGAATGCTGGTGTGGCGAGGCCAGAGGAATGCTGGTGTGGCGAGGCCAGAGGAATGCTGGTGCTCATTTAACCTTTATTTAACTAGGCAAGTCCGTTAAGAACTAGTTCTTATTTTACAATGACTGCCTACCTCAGCCAAATCCTCCCCTAACCCGGACGAAGCTAGGCCAATTGTGCGCTGCACTAATGGACTCCCGATCAAGGCCGGTTGTGATACAGCCCGGGATCGAACCAGGGTCTGTAGTGACACCCCTAGCATTGAGAAGCCGCTGTGCCACTTGGGAGCCATTTGCTGTGTATTCAATTAGTGTTGATTTGTATGCTACAGTGTAATGTATTGTTTGTTTGTTTGTATGTGTGTGTGAGACAGAGTGCTGTGGTCAGTCAGTTTTTCCCCACTCTGCTTCTGTGGTCCTTCTCTGCCCTGCTGCCCACCATAGTGTACTACTCAACTCTGGGAGAGTGCCACTGGAACAGGTACACATACACAGTAACTTCACTGACATACTGTATCTGTACAAATACTTTAAAGTACTACTTAAGCCATTTTTTGGGTTATCTGTACTTTAATATTTGTATTTTTGGCAACTTTTACTTCACTACATTCCTAAGGAAAATGATGTACTTTTTACTCCTTACATTTTCTCTGACACCCAAAAGTACTCGTTACATTTTGAATGCTTAGCAGCACAGGAAAATGGTCTAATTCACACACTTATCAAGAGAACATCCCTGGTCATCCCTACTGCCTCTGATCTGACAGACTCACTAAACACAAATGCCTTTTTTGTAAATTATCTGAGTGTTGAACTATGCACCTGACCATCAGTAAATTTCATATTTAAGTAAAACCAAATACTTTTAGACTTTTACTCAAGTAGTATTTTACTGGATGATTTTCACTTGAGTCATTTTCTTTTACAGTATCTTTACTTTTATTCAAGTATGAAAATTGGGTACTTTTTCCGCCACTGTTATCTATGTACTGTAGGTCCAGAGAGCAGTTGATTATGATGCACAAGCTGTACATCTTCCTCCTGTTCATGGTTCTGATCCTGCCCTCTCTTGGACTCACCAGGTAATTAATTACCCCGCCCTGATCACTTAATGATCAATCCAGATAATCAATGAAATATGAAATCATGTTTTTGTTTCTGTAATTGTACTACATTTACAGTGCCTTGCGAAAGTATTCGGCCCCCTTGAACTTTGCGACCTTTTGCCACATTTCAGGCTTCAAACATAAAGATATAGGTATTTTTTTGTGAAGAATCAACAACAAGTGGGACACAATTATGAAGTGGAACGACATTTATTGGATATTTCTAACTTTTTTAACAAATCGAAAACTGAAAAATTGGGCGTGCAAAATTATTCAGCCCCTTTACTTTCAGTGCAGCAAACTCTCTCCAGAAGTTCAGTGAGGATCTCTGAATGATCCAATGTTGACCTAAATGACTAATGATGATAAATACAATCCACCTGTGTGTAATCAAGTCTCCGTATAAATGCACCTGCCCTGTGATAGTCTCAGAGGTCCGTTAAAAGCGCAGAGAGCATCATGAAGAACAAGGAACACACCAGGCAGGTCCGAGATACTGTTGTGAAGAAGTTTAAAGCCGGATTTGGATACAAACAGATTTCCCAAGCTTTAAACATCCCAAGGAGCACTGTGCAAGTGATAATATTGAAATGGAAGGAGTATCAGACCACTGCAAATCAACCAAGACCTGGCCGTCCCTCTAAACTTTCAGCATATACAAGGAGAAGACTGATCAGAGATGCAGCCAAGAGGCCCATGATCACTCTGGATGAACTGCAGAGATCTACAGCTGAGGTGGGAGACTCTGTCCATAGGACAACAATCAGTCGTATATTGCACAAATCTGGCCTTTATGGAAGAGTGGCAAGAAGAAAGCCATATCCATAAAAAGTGTCGTTTAAAGTTTGCCACAAGCCACCTGGGAGACACACCAAACATGTGGAAGAAGGTGCTCTGGTCAGATGAAACCAAAATTGAACTTTTTGGCAACCATGCAAAATGTTATGTTTGGCGTAAAAGCAACACAGCTCATCACCCTGAACACACCATCCCCACTGTCAAACATGGTGGTGGCAGCATCATGGTTTGGGCCTGCTTTTCTTCAGCAGGGACAGGGAAGATGGTTAAAATTGATGGGAAGCCAAATACAGGACCATTCTGGAAGAAAACCTGATGGAGTCTGCAAAAGACCTGAGACTGGGACGGAGATTTGTCTTCCAACAAGACAATGATCCAAAACATAAAGCAAAATCTACAATGGAATGGTTCAAAAATAAACATATCCAGGTGTTAGAATGGCCAAGTCAAAGTCCAGACCTGAATCCAATCGAGAATCTGTGGAAAGAACTGAAAACTGCCGTTCACAAATGCTCTCCATCCGACCTCACTGAGCTCGAGCTGTTTTGCAAGGAGGAATGGGAAAAAATTTACAGCGACTTACAGCTGTAATCGCAGCAAAAGGTGGCGCTACAAAGTATTAACTTAAAGGGGCTGAATAATTTTGCACGCCCAATTTTTCAGTTTTTGATTTGTTAAAAAAGTTTGAAATATCCAATAAATGTCATTCCACTTCATGATTGTGTCCCACTTGTTGTTGATTCTTCACAAAAAAAATACAGTTTTATATCTTTATGTTTGAAGCCTGAAATGTGGCAAAAGGTCGCAAAGTTCAAGGGGGCCGAATACTTTCGCAAGGCACTGTATCTTATGTGATTGGCTCTCTTTTCTAACCACAGTCTGGCTGTGTTCTTCCGCTGGCTGTTTGACAAAGAGTTTCTGGCTGATGGGAAGCTAAGGTTTGAGTGAGTGATACACTTTTATCTATGCCTCTGACCTGCCTCTCTTTCTCTCCCAATAACTAGTATCTCATTTACTGTGTCCATGTATAATAACTAGTATCTCATTTACTGTGTCCATGTATAATAACTAGCATCTCATTTACTGTGTCTGTGTATAATAACTAGCATCTCATTTACTGTGTCCATGTATAATAACTAGCATCTCATTTACTGTGTTCATGTATAATAACTAGCATCTCATTTACTGTGTCCCTGTATAATAACTAGCATCTCATTTACTGTGTCCCTGTATAATAACTAGCATCTCATTTACCGTGTCCATGTATAGTAACTAGCATCTCATTTATTGTGTCCATGTATAGTAACTAGCATCTCATTTACTGCATCCCTGTATAGTAACTAGCATCTCATTTATTGTGTCCATTTCTCTATCTCGTTCTCTCTCCCTTGCCTCATCTCCCCCCTCCTCCTTCAGGTGTGTGTTCCTGCCTGACCAGGGGGCGTTCTTTGTGAATTATGTCATCACGGCGGGCCTGGTGGGCTCTGGGATGGAGTTGCTGCGGTTGCCAGGGTTACTGCTCTACACCATCCGCATGGCGCTGGCTCGCTCCGCCGCAGAGAGGAAGTATGTCAAACAGGTGAGACTAAGACTCCGCCCCTGTATCAATCAGGGCTCAACGTTACAGGAAGTTCAGATCGAGATATACAGAACAGAAATAGACAACAATCTGTCATCCATGGTTAGTATGGAATGATCAATGTTGACCTTTTTTATCTACGTAGTCATGGATGAAGTTCAGATGATGTGTGATTTAACCTTGTCCTGTCTGCAGAACCAAGCGTATGAGTTTGAGTACGGAGCCATGTACGGGTGGACCCTGTGTGTGTTCACTGTCATCATGGCTTACAGCATCACCTGCCCTGTCATAGTGCCTTTCGGTGAGTGATGGGCAACACACACACACACACACTGCTGACCTTGACCTAAAGTTACATTCCCTCTCCTCTGTGTGTCCAGGTCTGCTGTACCTGATGCTGAAGCATCTAGTGGACAAACACAACCTGTACTTTGCCTACTTGCCCGCCCGCCTGGACAGACAGGTGCACCTGGGAGCTGTCAATCAAGCCCTGGCTGCACCCATCATCTGCCTCATCTGGCTCTATTTCTTCTCCGTCCTCCGGACAGGTAACGCACACGCCTGGATGTTTACTGGAGCTCTCATACATAGAAGGCTTACTTATGTCCCTTCTTCTTCTTCTAACTTGGCTGTTTCCCTGGAGTTACCTGCTCGAGTTAAAGCACCATTTTTAACGTATCCTCACACTTCTGTATGTGTTTTTGGGTCAGGGTTCATGGCAGACACATCTCTCTTCACTCTGGTGGTCCTGTGTGTAACTGTCTGCATCTGCATCAGCTACACCTGCTTCGGACACTTCAAGTACCTCAGCCCTCACAACTACAAGGTGTGTTGTTCGTGTGGTGTTCTTGTGGTGTTCGTGTGGTGTTTGTGTGTTAGTGACACTAACAGTCTCTGTTCTGCCTGCAGTTGAAGGAGGATGAGGATCCCTTGGATGGATTGGCGGACAGCAACATGGTCAGTAACAGGTTTATTCCTTCACCATGAATTTATAGACGGAAGTTAAAATCTGTTTGGAAGGGGCGAAGCAATATGGTGGTACCCCTCCCAGTTCTTTCACAAAAATGAGGATATGAATCGTAGAAACAAAAGCCAACTTAAGAGTTTCAGAACATATCGTATATTATTTCTGTCTCTCAATCTAGGCGGCAGATAGCTTAGCGGTTAAGAGTGTTTGGCCAGTATCTGAAAGGTTGCTGGTTCGAATCATTGAGCCGGCAAGGTGTGAAAAATCTGCCGCTCTGCCCTTGAGCAAGGCAGTTAACCCCCAACAACTGCTTCCCCTGTGGCGATGACATTGATTTAAGGCAGCCACACAAACATCTGATTCAGAGGGGTTGGGTTAAATGTGGAAGACACATTTTGGTTGAAATAATTCAGTTGTGCAACTGACTAAGGAATCCCTTTCACCCTCTCCCTTCTGCACATGTACAGTACCATAGTTTGGATGTTTTCACTATTGTTCTGCAATGTAGAAAATTGTAAAAATAAAGAAACCCTGGAATGAGTAGGTGTGTCCAAACTTTTGACTGGTACTGTCTCTCTGTGTCCACAGGTCTACCTTCCAAGGGTGCTTAGAACCGAGTCCCCTGAGTCCCCCGCCACATCACCAGATGGGTGTAAAACCCCCCAGTCATATGGGACGACAGACAGCAGCCCATCCTGTCAGAGCCCAGTAGATGATGAACTGTTGATGAACCCCTGAACTTAAAATATCTTCCCCTTCTTTTTGATTTTTTTCCATGAGTCCTGGAGGCATCCAGTCTCAGAACTGAGGTGATGGCATAGGGGAGTTTATCCCCAAATCTATTGCTGTACCATCCAACACAGGCCCTTCAAATACCCCTAAAATGCATCCTTTCTCTCTCCTTTCATCAAGCTTAGCATGTGTCTGATATCAATATATTGGTCCAAGTAGAGCCTTTGCTTTCACTTATTCAATAGTGCTCCATCAGTGATTCTTTCCAGGAGGGGAGGAGAGAATAAATTGTTACGGGCCTCCTGAGACAACTCTGCCAAGGCTCCACTGAGAGCTGGCAGCCACTCAGGAGCCAAGCCTTCTGTCAGAAATGCCCAAATCTGACCCTTTTCCTAAGACCTTCCTATGAGGACTGCCTTGGCTAAAGACTATTCAGCACCAATACAGTTTTTTTTTGTTAACCAAAATTGCTTTTATAGCATAATGTTGGGAAAAACTGCCATGCCATGCATTTCCACTGAGTTTGCGTTTTAATATCCAGGATGCCAGAATAGAAGGCATTTTGGTTCTCTGACCAACAGAGGGCACTCTTGTTGCATGGCAGTTAGTGTCCACCTTAAATTACTTGTACTGAACCAGGGCCTTTCAAATCTGGACCTCAAGGTCTGATGATACAAAAACTATTTTTTACAAATAGTTTTTGTATTATTAGGCAAGGAACTTTTATTTCATTTTGACTGAATCATTTTAACAAATGTTTTATATTAAGCTGATATATTTAACATATTATAGATGTTTTTATTTTTTATTATCAGGATTTTGAACCATAACACAATCTGAACATGAATTGACATAACTATTGACGATGAATGAGAGTAGGCCTATTTATGTGAATATGAACAGCATGAAACTTCTCAGTGTTAAATATATTGCTTTAAAATGTTAAATGGTTGTTGCATTATGAGAGTTTGTTGGTCATAATTAGTGTTTGAGATTTTGTGCCGAATAAGTTAATATGTAAGTAACTATTAAGTGTCCATAGCCATAGGGGGCACTGCATGACAGATTTTCTATTAGGATTTAGCAGTAGCTTCAACAGTGTCTTGTTACTACAGGACTTTTTTTTCTTTGATCCCCTTGCATCCAGCCTTCTCTCACACCAGGGTGCCTCAGTTTTCAAAAGGACATGTTTTTTAGTACATGTGATTGGCCGATTAATGAAGTGCTAAGCCCGCCAGATATCTGGGTGGAGGCTTTTCACAGAGCAGAAAAATAGGGTTTTGTTATTAGATTAGGATCAGTGTAAATTCACCTTGTTTTGGGGGTGAAGAATGGAAAATATCAGGAACAATAGCGGGCTGCAAAAGTGGTTCTTATTGGCTTACTTCAAATTGGTACGTCCTGATTTTGTAGTTTTATCTCTGACACTTAATTCACTGTTAATTAGCTGTGACATACATACACACACAGAAGTACATAATATAGTTCAGTTCCGCCAAAAGCCTCTTAAACCAACAGAATAATCTGAAAAACAAACTTTAGTCCAGGGGTGATCTGGAGCGCTCAGCTCTGCAATCAATGGCTCTCAATCATGGACAAAGAGACAACGTAAAGCAGGGCGAGTTCACCATGTAATCACAGATTGTGTAACAGGCAACTCTAGAGACGTGGAAATAACTTTTGGCAGTATTAAGCTTTGACACCATTTCCTCACCCCTAGCACATGTACTGAACAAATGTGAATAACTACACACAAACAGGCATACACCTTTACTTAGGGGGCCCTTAAGACATTATACTGTTGGACGCTCAAGGAGCACATGGGTTATCAGGTTTGTTTGGTGGTGTTTGTTGCACAGAGATTTTCAGTTGCACAAGAATTAAAAACATTTTCCCTCGTTATGTTAAGGTTGTGTGTGTGTTGGTGAATGAGAAAGGGAGAGTGTGGGTGAGTGGGTAATAAATAGTAGATTTCATCAGAATGGATTACTGGTGTTAGCCTGTACCTCCTTGGAGTGTGGTTGGGTAATTGGATAGCTAAACACCCAGAAGGCAATTAAAGAGCCATTGAGACTACAGGCAATAATTTGCTTCAGCAACTCATAATAGCAAATGTGCTTAACTACCAGTGAGATCTCTATGCCTGTTTATGACACTCACACACGAGAAGAAACATGAGTTTTGGGACAGTGAGAGAGTTTGCGGGGGCTCTAATTGCTTGCAGGTCATCTTCAAGCTCTACGGATGAATTGGGAAAGAGATGTGTGTGAGAGTGGACTTCTGTTGTCTGGTGTGTGTCTTTCCCCCTTGGAGAGGTGTTATACTCTACCGGCTCTCAAGTCAAAATTAGACGTTCATCCATGTTTCTCAACGTCAAAGTGTTTAAGGTTCAGTTTAGGCATTAATTCCAAATTCTTAAGGTTAGACATTAACTCTGAATGGTTCAGGTTTGGGATAGGCTTAAAACAAAAATATAAAAACCAACTTTCTATCGCTGGATTCACACTCGCAACCTTTGGAATCAGAGGCCGGCGCTTACACCCATCCACCATCACGGCCTACAACCAAAACCTACTTGAAGGTAACATCGCTCATTCTTGCCCTAGTGGCCAGTTTCCACCTCATCTCCTGACATTCTCAGACATGGATCGATGTCAGATACTGACTTGTATCACGGGTGACCTTGCTGGTTATGCTTGATATGTGTGTTTGTAGGTGCATGTTGTGTGTGTGATAGTCGGTATTGCTGGTGAGCAGAGAGGAAAGCACCAGTTGTTTGCCAGCTCAGTAGAGCAGAAGTAATCTGGAGTTAGGAGCAAAGGAGCCTGGGAACCTGCCTACTCCAGACCCAGCAGTCAAGAAGCAGTCCAAACATCACAGTGAGGACTAATCAGCGGTCAGACCGCAAACACAGTGCCTCGGTTCTGACACAGTAGGGTTTGGGCTGCAGCAGAAGGAGTGTGTGAAAGTGTGAATATGTCAATGTGAGAATATTTTTCAAAAGTTTTTCAATCAATTTAGCTGATCATACTGAAGTGGGATATGGACCAAAGCAGAGCCAAAAGACTCTTACACCCACACACAATCTCTTTGGTAATGAAGGAGAGGAAGCCATTGATTTAGAATATTGAGACACAGCCCATGTTGCTGTGTTTAATCTGTAGGTGTCGGGCAAGGCCGTATCATTCACCATGTAAAGGGGATCACAGAGCATTTGAGACTGGGCTACAGTCCTAGTCTGGATCAAGACATTTATCCACTGCTAATCCAGATTTACTGCTGCAAGGAGTGTGTACGCGAGTACATGCAAGTGTGTGTACATTCGCACATGTGCTTATGTACTTGTGTGTGAGACAAACCCATCGAACCCAGGGCCCTCACCACATTCTTGGCATTGTGTATTTGTGCTTCATTACACCACAGCCACTTCTTTAATAAGTAATCTCTCTCCCTCTTTCTCTTTTCTAGCTGTTTCTGTCTTCTCTCAGCTCAGGGCAAAGAACTTACCCATGGCCTATCGCAAGATAGACGGCTTTCTTCCGCAATCTTTGAATGCTTCGTTGCCTATAGGCTTATGTTTCTCCAAGGTCGGGGACATGGGAGAGTAATTGCAAGATGGAGGGTTGGTGTGTGTTGAATGGGTATAAACCATGTTAGTTCCATGGGGGGATCACTCTTCCTTCATGTCACCGCAATGATCGATGGATCTGACCTCTGACCCTGTGAGTTTCTATCTAAACTTAGTTCCAACCAATCAGGTGATCGCGTGGCCCAATGCCAACCAATCAGATACTACAGAGGCATCGTATTCTACACCCTTCCCACCTTTTGTCCCTCAGGATTAGTTCCTTGGCAACGCTGGTCGCCTGGGAGGTGAGGTTCCCAGAGGAGTGGGACCACAGCCCACCAACACCAAGTTCAGGGAGGTGGGGGCGATGTTTCATTTAGCAGACACTTTTATACAAAGCAACTTACAGAATTTGTTTTATGTAAGGTTGGCCTCGGGAATCAAACCTTCAATCCTGGCATTGCACGTGCCATGCTCTTCCAACTGAGCCATAGGGAGTTTTCGTTAGTGTGTTTGGGTATGACTGTGTGTGAGCAACTGCTCATTTGCATGTACAGTATGCAGAATGTGAAGCTGCACCTGTGTATATATTTGTGTAAGTTTGTGTGAGAGTGTGTGTGCACATGCACGGCTGTTCTGTGGGGACAAAAGGAAAAGGAGAAGTCACCCCACTCGGTCTCTTTGTGTTCTCTGGCTGCGGTCGGGGCCAGGGGGAGGACAAGGAATGGGGTGAGGGAGGGGGCTGAAGTCTCCAGTCTCCACCGAGGCGGTAGCATGTGATTCCGGCCTGCCAGGTCCTTTTGTTCGGCAATTACACCAAACACATAGATCCCTGGAAACGGTAATGTTCTGGTGGCCCGTGGAAGGCATGGGAACAGCCAGCCAGGAAAGAAGGGGAAGCGAATATAGAGCAGGATTTATGAGAACAGGGTTACCTACTTAGCCTTAACAACTGCTTCAGAGTCAGTTCTGTTGCTCGGCTTGTGATGGTAAAGGTTAGGAGAGATGTAGGGAGGGCTGAGCCTAAATCAGTATTGAAAGAAAGAATCAAGTGATTTAAGGGGGCATGTTCAGCAGGAATGAGAAGATAGCGTTCTTGTTTTTAAGAGAGGGTGTTTCAATCTAATCTCTGCTATCAGGGGCATGTACCCCTGCTACCTAAGGGGGCCGCTGTTGTAGCACTGTTCCCACAGGGTTGCCAGATGTGTAGAACATTAACATTCACCAAGACAGAGCAGTCTGAAGTTACAGTGCTGCAACATCCCACAGTGCTACAACTTCAAATTATTTGAGTGTCTATTTCCTCCCTCTATCATCCATCCCACATTCTTCATGTTTCCTGCTACTCCTGCTACAAAAAGCTTCCCTGCAGACTTCCCTGCTTTATCTCCATATAGTATCTCTCTCTTCTTCTTTATCCCCACTCTTCAACCCCTATCCCTCTCTTCCCATCTCCTCCCTAATACCTCTCTTCTTCCTTTCTGTTACATCCTCTCTGCTCTCTTTCCGGTCCCAAATGCACCTCACGAGATCTCAGACAGACTCAGGGGTGAGAGAATGAGAAGCTGTCTTGAGCTGGTAAGTTATGACGAGTTAGGGTCATAGAGTGCTCTAACTCATGAAGGCCCTCTCAGCTCCTGTGCTGCTGTTATGGCTTATGGATCTAAAGACATCTGTATAAGAAAGTGTACCTTTGGCATTGAGAATTCCCCATCTTCCATTATAAAGTTACGATGGTGGGAAAATATGGCAATCCAATAATATATATAAAATACGGGCTATATACACATACTTATTTATGTACATGACATGAATCTTATATAAGTACGTAAGTACACAGATCGAGGGACATGAACCCATTGATGCACGCACACACATAAACACACACAGTAACATTATTGACCCCCTGTCCCATGTGCTCAGGATTCAAAGTGGTATAATCTCAGTTCCTATATCCATAAAGTCCTATCCTCCTTTGTGCCAGCTGTGCACTGGGTCTAAGGTCTCTCTCTTTTTCTCAATTAAATTTAAGCACTTTATTGGCATGGGAAAACACATGATTACATTGCCAAAGCAAGTTAAATAGATAAAACGAAAGGGAATTAAACAATAAAAAAATGCACAGTAAACATTACACTCACACATGTTCCAAAAGAATAAAGACATCTCACTTTGTCCTCTCTCACTGTCATTCAATCCACAGCTAAATGGGTGAGAAACAACTCATACTGACAGACCCATTCATCAGAAAGCATTGGGAAACCTCACAAGAGCTCAGAAGAACAGGTTTCTGGCTGTGACTTGAAGTAAAGGCCTTGGAAATCTACCCCATTCTTTACTCTCAACACTGAAATATCTGAAGTAGCTAAGACTGTAAATTAGAAAAATATGAGATGAGGATAGGTAGCCTAACAGACAAGTACGTGGCAGATTGTTGCTGAATTAGAGCCAAGTGTTGAAGATCAGATCGAGAATTCAACTAATTCAATCTGTAGCTAATTTGTGCAGCTCAACTGCTTTGTCGACGGGGAGCAATCCGCAGTTGCTATGACTACACGTAACTAAGGAGATTTGTTGACATTGGCAACCGGACGTTCTTGGCAGCTGTCCCCACGTAACCTAGATACCAAACATTTAGCCTTTTTATAGAAAAGTATTTACTTTTCATTGAGACACGCTTTATATATGCAATGGACTCCAGTACGTTATACTACTCCTTGGACCTCGTTTCTGGTAGCGGTTTAACTTTGAGCAGTGAGCAAAAAGCTTTCCTGCAGACTTCCCTGGTCATTCTGAAGAGGAACAACAAATTCAATCGTGTCCTGTTTTGGGGCAAGATTCTGGGCATAAAGGGTGACTATTTCATTGCTCAAGGGGTTTCAGAGGATGAGATGACGGATAAAAAGAGCCTTTACAGGTAAGAGGTGCAAATGAAATAGTTTTAGAGCCTCTAGTCTATTTTACTACAGGCATATTATTATAGCTAGCCTGCATTTTGCTGTTGTCACTTGTGGCTTTGGAGTTGTGAACCATTCTCCTATTCAATATGTTCTCTCTCTCTATGTGTGCCCTCTTGCACACGTGTTTGTGTCTTTTCCCTACTCCAGTTTCAACTGTGTGGACTGGCACTTGCTTCCCCCTGCCACTGAGGCAATGCTAGCGGAAGTTTCTGCTACAGCAAAGGGTCGCTTCGTGGGAGACCCCTCACATGAGTATGAGCACACCGAGATACGGCGGCAAGGGGAGGGGGACGAGGCTGTGGAGGAGGAAGTCGTGGTGGGGACAAGTGTGACGAATTATATTGTTTAATTTTGAGCTTATTGTGTTTTGTTTATTAATAAGTGTCAGTGATTAATGTACAGTGACTAGATTCATATGACCGTCGTGACTGTGTGTGGTATTATTGCAGAAGAGTGATGACTAGTTTGTTTGGGTGTTGTGACAGATGTTTGGTAATGGCTGTTTGGTTTGTGTTGCAGGTTAAGGTGAAAGAGGAGAAGAGGCTGGCCTCCACTGTCCACACCATTGATAAGGAGGTGTCTGTGGTCCCGCGCGGTGCCTTCATCAAGAGTCCCCATGGCCTGGTGCAGACCAATCGCAGCTTTGAGGGTAAAGCTACTTTTCAAAGTTATTAATGAAATGGATGGCTCCACGTAGAGTGTGGTGGTTCCTAGTTGAGAATGTGGTCTGACTGCGGAGACTAGTAACCGGAAGGTTGCAAGTTCAAATCCCCGAGCTGACAAGGTACAAATCTGTCGTTCTGCCCCTGAACAGGCAGTTAACCCACTGTTCCTAGGCCGTCATTGAAAATAATTATTTGTTCTTAACTGACTTGCCTAGTTAAATAAAGGTAAAATAAAAAATAAAAGATGGGACACAGCTGTGTGTGTTACTGGCTCGAGAGGACGACTCAGCTGTGTAGCTCAGTGTGTTGGAACCAGAATCCAGACCGTCATTTATCTCACACTGTACATTGTACATCTATAGAGTACACACATTTGTGTGTTTTCTTTTTCATACACATACAGAATCACATCATACTATCAGTTACTGAGTGAGTGAATCTGTTCTGTCTATTCTGTAGGTCTGTCCTCATTGGAGGCAGGTAAACTCAGCTACTTCCTGCACTTCACTGAGCCGCAGAAACTGAAGAAGAAATCCATCCTGGAGCTGGCTGACCTCAACCCCTCCATTGATTTCCTGGATCCTTTGAGTGAGGATATCCCCAAAGGTAACAGAGTTCCAAATCTCTCACTACACCACTCCTTTACAGTTATCCTACCGTTCCCCCCATGGGTGGGGTTTCTTTCCCACATGTTGTCTGTCTTTAGAAATATAACCAGTTCCTTGAAAGTACCACCCATTTGTGGGAGACAAAAATGTAATACGAACATGACATTACTAATGTTTGGCATGCTCTGATTTTTTATTTATTTAACTTTTATTTTACCTGGTAAGTTGACTTAGAACACATTCTCATTTACAGAAATTACCTGGGGAATAGTCCAATGGTCACTCTCTATTATACTAAACTAGCCTTTTAATTGGTGCTAATGATAATTTGGGTTGGCAGTTGAGAGCCCAGTTTATCAAGGCATCCTCCTCTGCAGGGCCGGCTCTAGCCTTTTGGGGGACCTAAGCAGGATTTGGTTTGGGGGGCCCACCACACTGCAAAACATTTGTGGCCCCCCTTTTGTCGATGGAGAGACACATTTTAGTTTTAAAGTTAATTTCTTGTAATTCTATACATTTTGCTATGGAGTGGAGAGAAAACAGCAATTTTATAACACATTTCATGCAATTCTACTTGTTTTGCCATGGGGCAGATTTTTCTTTGCAGTTTTACAGCAAATTTCCTTCAAATTCTACCCATTTTGCCATGGGATGGAGATTTTTCAGTTTTAAAGCACAGTTCCTGCAATTCTACACATTTGGTAATAACTTATGCCATGTTAATATGATATCTGAGTGAGAATGACTAACAAAATCAATGGGGTTCTCCTGAAGGTCAGGGCCCCTGGGCACGTGCCCTGTGTGCCCGGTCCATATTCGGCCATGGTTTTATTTCTACATGTAAGTCAATTAAGAACAAATTCTTACTTACAATGGTGATTTGTTAAACACACCAATAAACAATTACACTATACATATCTATATACACATCAATTACACAATACATAAGAAAGCAAACTCAAAATACGAAAATAAAAACACAATCATATGAAACAAATACATTCTTCAGTAAAAAGGCCCTCTAACATCCATCTGAATTGCCTTAGAGGCACCAAATCCAACAACTTTAAAGGACTTCTGGAGATCATGTCACATTATAGGTGTCAAAAAAAATGAATGCAGATTTACCTAACTTGTGGAGATTGAAGGGAAATCCAGGGTAAGCCATCCCGATGGGTATTTGGGTATTTGTTCACTCAGGTTCCCTTTGTCTAATATTAGGTTTTGGTTGAAGATCTGATAACATTCAGTATCAAAAATATGCAGAAGTAGAGAAAATTAGAAAGGGCGCAAATACTTTTTCACAGCACTGTATTTATAAGAGGGGCACCATCCAAAGTATGTATGCATACAGTACCAGACAAAAGTTTGGACACACCTACTTATTCAAGGGTTTTTCTTTAGTTGGACTATTTTTTACATTGTAGAATAATAGTGAAGACATCAAAACTATGAAATAACACATATGGAATCATGTAGTAAGCAAAAAAGTGTTAAACAAATCAAAATATATTTTATATTTGAGATTCTTCAAATAGCCACCCTTTGCCTTGATGACAGCTTTACACACTCTTGGCATTCTCTCAACCAGCTTCATGAGGTAGTTGCCTGGAATGCATTTCAATTAACAGGTGTGCCTTGTTAAAAGTACATTTTTGGAATTTCTTTCTTTCTGAATGCATTTGAGCCAATAAGTTGTGTTGTGGTAAACAGGAGATAGCCCTATTTGGTAAAAGACCAAATCCATATTATGTCAAAGAACAGCTCAAATAAGCAAAGAGAAACGACAGTCCATCATTACTTTAAGACATGAAGGTCAGTCAATCTGTAAAATTTCAAGAACTTTGAAAGTTTCTTCAAGTCGCAAAAACCATCAAGCGCTATGATGAAACTGGCTCTCATGAGGACCACCACAGGAAAGGAAGACCCAGAGTTACCTCTGCTGCAGAGTATACGTTCACTAGTTAACTGCACCACAGATCTCAACCCAAAAGAATGCTTCAGAGTTCAAGTAACAGACATCTCAACATCAACTGTTCAGAGGAGACTGTGTGAATCAGGCCTTCATGGTAGAATTGCTACAAAGAAACCATCACTAAAAGACACCAATAAGAAGAGACATTAGATCGGTGGAAATCTGTTCTTTGGTCTGAATTTGAGTCCAAATTTGAGATTTTTGGTTCCAACCGCCGCGTCTTTGTGAGACAGAGTATGGCACACTTAATCAGCAAGACTACCACAGCATTCTGCAGGGATATGCCATCCCATCTGGTTTGCGCTTAGTGGGACTATCATTTGTTTTTCAATATGACAATGACAAAACACACCTCCAGGCTGTGTAAGGGCTATTTGACCAAGAAGGGGAGTGATGGTGCTGCATCAGATGACCTGGCCTCCACAATCACCGACCTCAACCCAATTGAGACGGTTTGGGATGAGTTGGACCGCAGAGCGAAGGAAAAGCAGCCAACAAGTGCTCAGCATATGGGAACTCCTTCAAGACTGTTAGAAAATCATTCCTCATGAAGCTGGTTTAGAGAATGCCAAGAGTTTTCAAAATTGTCTTATGGCTTTATTTTTTTTTTTGACCCTTTCCTCCCCTTCATCTACACCGATTTAACAAGTGACAACAATAACATCATAGATTTCCCCTGGTCAGTCTGTCAGTTTATATCTGGATGATATCAAACTGTAGTTTGTCTAAACAGACATATATCACAATTTGTTTGTGGTGTGGGTGCTGTGGAAAAGTGAGAGGCTCTGGGCACACAGCAGTATCTGTCTAAAACATCACAGCTGTTCATTTCAAAGGGATGAGCATCTCTGTGGTGTGTGAATGTGTGTGCAGCTTTCCCAAACCAGCTTACATTACACAGCTGTCCCAGTGACAGCATCACCCTCACTGAGAACTTAACGGCCAGGCCTCAAGCCTTTGCTGAAGGGAGCGAGAGACCCAGACTAAAGACAGTTTAAGGAGAAAATGATGGATCTCCATCGAAAGTGCTTTCCTCTGGTATCTCTGAGTGAAGCTACCCCTCTCACCACAGCGATCCTCTTATCGACTTCTGATTTATGCCAATACTCCTTCCATGCCTGTTCTCCCATTGGGTTCCTCCCTATGCCACGTGTGAGTTTGAAACCGCCAGTGTGTTTCAGTGGAAAGTATACTTATCTGGACACCATCACTGAACAGCTTCTCAAATCACGTCAACCTGGCAGGAGTGTCTTTGGGTCATGGAAGATGAATCTCTCCCAACAGACAAAGAGCCATTGTGAAACACCTCAAAATAGACCCTATTTCTGGAATCTCTGTTTCTAGATATCTCTTGCAAAAGGTTTCAATTAATTTCCCGCCCCATAGCATTGTGAAACTGAAATATGAGAGAAAAACAGTATCAGAACAGCTGACACAATTTACTGGAATTGCTGTTCCTAGATAGCTCTGGCACAAGGTTTAATTTCATGTTTAATGCTTTGATAATTGGGGAGGTTCCAGATGAATGAATTATTTCCAAGACGTCCTGGAGCCTCCTGATTAATGGTGCAGTGAATCTGCGGTGAGAGAATTCTGCTAGGCTCCCATTCAGCATGAACAGTGTTCTCTGGCTATGGGTGATGGCCATGAGCAGACAGCTGCTCCACCAGGCCACCCTGATATTTAGAGTCAGGGAAAGGACTTACTAAACCCTTCTAAATTATTGAGCTATCAGCCAACTGTTACCTTTTTCTGTGTAGACTTCTTTACATAGGGAAGAGTGGATTCAGTTAATGAGGGAGTAATGTGAGACATGTACACGGTCTCTGTTTATGAAAGGTCATGGACGAGCAGCAGTTTGTGTGATCAACTTCATAATCCATATACTTGTGTGTGTAGGGTCGTGGAGCTTGCAGTTTGAGCGTGGCAGCACAGTGTGTGTGATCCGTAGCATGCTGTGGCTGGGCCTGACCTCCTTCCATGTACCCATGACCCCCCAGCACGGATACATCTACATGGGCGACGGACTGAAGAACCTGGACCTGCCCTTCATGCTTTAAAGAGCCAGTGAGATCCAGAGCTGGAGAGCCAACACCTACCACTTATCTAAACTGAGAATCATCATCAACCTCTCATCTGAGCAAGCAGTGTTTCATCCCCACCCAAAACAGTTCTATTTAGGCAAGAGATGTTTCTTTACTGTTATTTAAAGTAAATAAACAAACTAAAATAATTAATTATTTGTGATTTACCTCCACATGCACTTGGTTCATTTCTGTCAATAGGCCCAGTAAATGCTTACTTCCACACTCATGCAAACACACATGGTGGAGGGAGAAAAAGCAAATCCGATTTATTTGCACATCTGGGTTGTCTTGAAGTACAACATCCCACCTACATCAAAACAGTGTAACACTGACCCAATTGATCTTACAGCAAGGGCTCTAGTCAATCTGTATTGCTGAAGCGTTACAGATTCCGCAATAGAAATGTAAAGGTAATGCCCGATTGAGCTGACATATGCAGTGGTTACCGTGAATGCAGTCTCTGGTAAAGCTGGAACATTGCTTTTAAAATGTCAATCACGCTGTAAAGCTGAACTGCCGCGATGCGGATTGAATAGAGCCCCTAAATGTGGAGTTTAATAGTTTTGTTGCAGGGCATCTTCAAAAAGGTCAAATGACAGAATGGGTTTCCAATGGGCAATGTCCACCAATAGATAAAAAGGCTGGACAAATACAGATGCTCCCCCAGCTTTTCCAATGGCTAGTTCTCGAAGTCAATGGAGCTCCAAATGGGCCAGGAGTACTATAAGGAAGGACGTCCAATAGAACTGTTGTACCCCATCTCTGTCCCGCCCACACTGACTCCTGCTGCTGTGAGTTGACATGCCCCCAGGTCATCAATGTTTCAGGTAGAGGATTTTCTTGCCGTACTGTACGTTGTTTCCGAGAGCTGGGTGGCCGACAGAGTTGCGGTTTTTACACCACTTCAGCCCTGTCCTATAGATGGGCTTCACTGAATCAATGGACCAGCGAGTCAGATAGCTGTGATGCAACAACACAGGTGTGAGTTAGTCAGAGAGAGGATTCACAAGAGTTAGTTGAAAGGTGTCATGACGTTGGCCTGGGGGTAGGTTTATGACAGTCATAAATATCTCTTCCCCCCTTTTTCCTCTCTCTACCCTACTGATGTTACATTTGAAAACCCCTTGGTTAACAGAGAGTCTGGGAACATCAGATGGTGGGGGGAAATGAACTATATTCTGGTAATCTGACCAATTGAACATATGTAGTGGTACTTAATGAATATGATGTCAGTTCGGTTGTCACTTGAGACATTCTCATCAATGATAAGATGACAAACTCTACAGTGTAAAGTCTACACATCAGAGTTATCGGATTCACATGGAATTGTTGTTCAATTTAAATGTCTGAATATGAAATTATTTATGATGGGATGAAATGTGATTTTAGCTTCTAAAATGTGAGAATTGGGTTTTCATGAGTGAATTAGGCCCGACCTCAGTGGCCCGCCCACGTGAAGAGACATAGGTTGTAAACTATGAAACACACCCCTTTTCTCCCTCCACTATATAAGCCCTTGACGAGGATGTGAGGACGACGGTCCGATGTCAGAATGGTTCAGATAATAACTACAGAACGAAGCCAACATCAGCGTGAGCTTTGGTTGCGAATGGTATGAACTTTGAACTCTTATTCACTACAGAAGTGATACCTCCTAGCCGTTGAGTTAGCAACAGCAGCTGCAAACGAGGGTTAGGAAGGAACAGACAGAGTATCCCGTCTATCACACAACAACGTTACTACAACGTATCCAATTGACCACCAGAGACATTCTGCAAAGGACAAAGGTCTCGGTTTGGCAACACGGCCTTCCATCTACCACCAACCTACCGAAGCGCAGCTCAAAGTAAATATTTATTGCATTTTCCTTTTCCAAATGGGCGGTAATTTAGAATGCATAAAATACTGTATTTACGAAAGCACAGCTTCTTCCTTTGGTCCTCAGTCTTCCCGCTCTTTCACTCAAACCCAGACCTTTTCTTTTGTGTAACCAGCTGTCATATCTGTTCCGCCCGCTAGGGACGTTTTCCCTTTATGACGTAATTTGTAATCAAGGTATAATTCATTCTGTATATATGTAATTCTGTGTGATTAGTTAGGTACTTAGTAAATAAATAATTTAACCCAATTTTGTATTGCTGATTCAAGTTGTTAGCCAGGGATTGTTAAGATATCTGAAAGTTGGAAATTCTTGGTTAAGACTGAATTAAGGTGACGATTAATATTGACTGCTATTGATGTAAAATATTACTAGGTCTTTAAGAGTTTATTCAGAAGATAACAGCTCTATAAATATTATTTTATGGTGCCCCGACTCTAGTTAATTACATTTACATGATTAGCTCAATCAGGTAATATTAATTACGGAGAAATGATTTTATAGTATAGCATGTCATATCACTTAATCCGGCATAGCCAAAGACACGACAAAGGTAATGTCATGAGAGGTCTAACAAGAAACAATACAGGTGTGAGAGGGTAGATACTGATGGGGTCAAACACACTCGTTACCTGTTGAGCTGTGGCTTGGGCTTCTTTGGGATGTGTCCCTCTGGTAGTGTTGGTTTGTGATCTGGGAGCAGACCTGGAGTAGAAAAGAGAGTACTTTTACCACTTTGAAGAGAATACATTTCATAATAGTTGTGCATCCAGAGCAGACACACACAGCATCATACCTGCTCTGTGAGCCATCTGCACACAGATGGCGATCTTGCGGTGCTCCTAGGCACAGAGACCAGTGACTCTACGAGGCAGCATTCCTCCATCAGACCTGATGAACTGACTGAGCAACAGGACATCCTAACAAATACAAACACAGGGAATTACTGTCTATGAGCTCATAGAACAGGCACACATATTGACATAAAATGCATGAGACATGGCAGATGTGAGTGTGGACCAGCACTGTTCATCTCACTCTGTTATTCTGGCAGAACAGTCGAGAGGCAGTAAAAATGCAGTCAGGTATCACTGAAACACTTACTGTGTAGTTGTATTTGTTCTGCAGGTTCCATCGATAGATGGGGCACTGGGCTGTGGCATTGGGTGGCTGTGGTCCACTTGGGGTATCCTCAGTTGTTCCCTCAATCTGAGAAAAGAATGCAATGCTTGTCAACGAATAAATAAGCACCACACAAATACTTCCATCAATCTACTGTTCACACAGTTCACATTTACTAGCCATCTAGATAAGTGTTCATACTTAACACAATGGTATAGAGCTCGTCTTATATTTTATATCCTGAAGTGTGTGGATACTGTATTGACTAAAATGCGAGATAAAAGTAACCCATCGCCACTCAAACAGTGTACAATGATGAACCAACAGGTCAGCAAGCTTGTCACTTACTATTGTTGTTTTTCATTCTTTCTTTTCCACGACTGTAAACACAAACAACATAATCAATGTCAAAGTTAGTATAGCTACAATCCAGGGCATGTCATTCAAGCAGTGTTTCATAACAAACCGGTGTTGTGCTGAAAAGCTTCCCCGTCGTGCTTTTCCCTATTATGGCTTTTCCGACATTTAAAAAAATATATTTCTGTTTTAGTTAAGAATGTAGATACAGTAGTAATAATAAAATAATAATAACAATAATAAATAAAAAAAATGTGTACTCTGGGCAAAAAATAAAGTTCAAATATGTAAGTCAACATGAGTGCAGAGGAAATGGGGCAAACTAGATCCCAACTATCTCGGCCATACACGATTTGAGGTCTCGAAGGGAAAAGCGCGGACTTGGAAGATGACAAGGGGGTTATCTGCCCTAAAATATGCGTGGAACACCAGAGGCCTCATATAGAGGAGACTCGTCGGAACACTCATAAAATAAAGTCAGCAGCCTCCAGAACCACCACACCAGCAGGTTTAAAAAAAAAAAAAATTTTATTTAACCTTTATTTAACCAGGTAGGCTAGTTGAGAACAAGTTCTCATTTACAACTGCGACCTGGCCAAGATAAAGCAAAGCAGTGCGACACAAACACAGAGTTACACGTGGAATAAACAAGCGTACAGTCAATAACACAATAGAAAAAAAAGAAAGTATATATACAGTGTGTGCAAATGGCGTGAGGTGGTAAGGCAATAAATAGTCCATAGTAGCGAAGTAATTACAATTGAGCAGATTAAACACTGGAGTGATAAATGAGCAGATGATGATGTGCAAGTAGTGATACTGGTGTGCAAATGAGCAGAAAAGTAAATAAAAACAATATGGGGATGAGGTAGGTAGATTGGGTGGGCTATTTACAGATGGACTATGTACAGCTGCAGCGATCGGTTAGCTGCTCAGATAGCTGATGTTAAAAGTTAGTGAGGGAAATGTAAGTCTCCAGCTTCAGCGATTTTTGCAATTCGTTCCAGTCACTGGCAGCAGAGAACTAGAAGGAAAGGCGGCCAAAGGAGGTGCTGGCTTTGGGGTTGACCAGTGAGATATACCTGCTGGAGCGCATGCTATTGGTGGGTGTTGCTATCGTGACTAGTGAGCTGAGGCGGAGATACCTAGCATAGACTTATAGATGACCTGGAGCCAGCGGGTCTGGCGACGAATATGTAGCGAGGACCAGCCGACTAGAGCATACAGGTCGCAGTGGTGGGTGGTATAAGGGGCTCTGGTAACAAAATGGATGGCACTGTGATAGACTTGGCGGTAAGTTTGGCGGCGTGAGTGAAGGAGGCTTTGTTGCGAAATAGAAAGCCGATTCTAGATTTGATTTTGGATTGGAGATGTTTGATATGCGTCTGGAAGGAGAGTTTACCGTCTAGCCAGACACCACACCAGCGGCCTCCACCCCAGCGGCCTCCACACCAGCGGCCTCCACACCAGCGGCCTCCACACCAGCGGCCTCCACCCCAGCTACTGATAAACAAATGTATGTACAGTGGGGCAAAAATGGCTGAAAATGGCTAAAAGTATTTAGTCAGCCACCAATTGTGCAAGTTCTCCCACTTAAAAAGATGAGAGGGGCCTGTAATTTTCATCATAGGTACACTTCAACTATGACGGACAAAATTAGAAGAAAAAAAATCACATTGTAGGATTTTTAATGAATTTATTTGCAAATTATGATGGAAAATAAGTATTTGGTCACCTACAAACAAACAAGATTTCTGGCTCTCACAGACCTGTAACTTCTTCTTTAAGAGGCTCCTCTGTCCTCCACTCGTTACCTGTATTAATGGCACCTGTTTGAACTTGTTATCAGTATAAAAGACACCTGTCCACAACCTCAAACAGTCACACTGCAAACTCCACTATGGCCAAGACCAAAGAGCTGTCAAAGGACACCGGAAACAAAATTGTAGACCTGCACCAGGCTGGGAAGACTGAATCTGCAATAGGTAAGCAGCTTGGTTTGAAGAAATCAACTGTGGGAGCAAATATTAGGAAATGGAAGACATACAAGACCACTGAATCTCCCTCGATCTGGGGCTCCATGCAAGATCTCACGCCGTGGGGTCAAAATGATCACAAGAACGGTGAGCAAAAATCCCATAACCACACGGGGGGACCTAGTGAATGACCTGCAGAGAGCTGGGACCAAAGTAACAAAGCCTACCATCAGTAACAGACTACGCCGCCAGGGACTCAAATCCTGCAGTGCTAGACGTGTCCCCCTGCTTAAGCCAGTACATGTCCAGGCCCGTCTGAAGTTTGCTAGAGAGCATTTGGATGATCCAGAAGAAGATTGGGAGAATGTCATATGGTCAGATGAAACCAAAATATAACTTTTTGGTAAAAACTCAACTCGTAGTGTTTGGAGGACAAAGAATGCTGAGTTGCTTCCAAAGAACACCATACCTACTGTGAAGCATGGGGTGGAAACATCATGCTTTGGGGCTGTTTTTCTGCATAGGGACAGATCCGTGTAAAGGAAAGAATGAATGGGGCCATGTATCGTGAGATTTTGAGTGAAAACCTCCTTCCATCAGCAAGGGCATTGAAGATGAAATGTGGCTGGGTCTTTCAGCATGACAATGATTCCAAACACACCGCCCGGGCAACGAAGGAGTGGCTTCGTAAGAAGCATTTCAAGGTCCTGGAGTGGCCTAGCCAGTCTCCAGATCTCAACCCCATAGAAAATCTTTGGAGGGAGTTGAAAATCCGTGTTGCCCAGCAACAGCCCCAAAACATCACTGCTCTAGAGGAGATCTGCATGGAGGAATGGGCCAAAATACCAGCAACAGTGTGTGAAAACCTTGTCAAACGTTTTCTGTAAGTCTTCACCTCTGTCATTACCAACAAAGGGTATATAACAAAGTATTGAGATAATCTTTTGTTATTGACCAAATACTTATTTTCCACCATAATTTGCAAATAAATTCATTAAAAAGTATACCTATGATGAAAATTACAGGCCTCTCATCTTTTTAAGTGGGAAAACTTGCACAATTGGTGGCTGACTAAATACTTTTTTGCCCCACTGTATGTAATCTTGTCAGATTGATCCATTTGTATCTCTCAGTACACTTACAGGTACATTTTTCCAGGTGTTGCAGAGGCAAATATGTATATGTGCTGTTGTCTAGAATCGGCCCATATACATTTATCACAATCAACAGAACTGGTCCAAATATGGAGTTGGAACGTGAGGTAAGACTGTTGCACATACAGTGTTTACATATACTGTGTGTGTGTGATTAATCTGTGTATTTATGAGGAAAACCTAAATTGTTGTTTTTCCATGTAAACAGGATTTACCTTCATTGTCTTTTTTTCTGTCAGACCATCACCATAACATTTATATGGATCTTTCATCTTTGATCCAACTTCTGACTAGATGGCCACTAAAACACATGTATTTAAATAATTGTGTTACAAGAAACCTATACTATTCCCTTGTTCCTGCTTGCTCTGAAAAAAATACATGTAAAAGATCTATAGACTACTTGACATTATGTTTTGCTAAATGACCTGAGTCAACTGTGGCACTTCTGTGGGAAGGTGGACAATAATGAGGAAGACGCTAACTGGGCAATTGCTTGTTCACTTCTGAAGGCACATTTTTACGAGTACGAATTTGTATAAGCAGTCATATTTCTAGAGGTAGTATTATCCACTTTGTCTGATAATGAAACACTTGTAATTCAAGAAATGTATTTAATGTTTTAAATATATGAATATTTTTCATCATAAATTTCAGATTGGTTGGTACGCGTCCAGTGAGGGGGGGGGGGATTCTGGCAGAGGGGGAGCTTTTCGGCACAACACCGGCGAGCTAGTTTAGATGATATACTGCTAGTTCATGCAACTGCAACATGGTCGTTCAAATGATCGAACTTATTATCAACTAGCACAATTATGCCTTTAACCTTTGATGCCTTAAATAATCATTTTCGAAGGGCAAAGATTACTAAATGGATGCGCTATTTTAGCTAGCTACAATTTCCAACGCTAACAGAGTGAACTGTCATATGGCTACAACAGGATCCAACAAGAAACTCACTGTGTCGAATTCCTCTGCTTTGAATATTTCCAAAAACCAAGAGCTGAGGGCAACTTGTTTTCCTCTGAAAGGCACTCATATTGCTGCAGCTGGCTACACATTTAAACCCAGAAAGAGAGATCCATATGTACCCAAGCACACAGCGCGGTGCCATCTTGGAATGTTGACCTTTTTCTTCTTCTCTGCTATAATGGCGTTTGCAGAAATGCAACGTGCATTCCGCCACCTACTGTACGAGTAGTGAACAGGAAGAAAAGAGGATTGCGGTCAGAATGCAGTATAACTGCACTATGCGGCAAATACTGCTTCGAAAATAACACCGTTTTTTTATTGCAGTAATTTTGCAATGTAACTGGAATTAGAGTGCAGTATAACCACAGTTCAGTTATTCTGTAATTACTGCATCCAAAATACCACAGTCGACTGCAGTTACTTCATTTTTACTGCACTTTCAAAACTGCAATCTTTTTTTGTAAGGGAATGGAAAATGGATAAATCATAAACCTATCCCATTCCTTCAGTCACATTCCATTCAAGATAACATCCCACAGGCTCAAGGGCCTGGGAGGGGCAAACATCTTCTGACAGTATTCCCTGCAATGTTTCAGCTGTTACCCATCTAGCACATTTGGTTATTTGGAAGTTGTGGGAACGTATGTATTTGGTTTCACATTGGTTGTGGAAACAAAGCCATACCTTTCCTGACCGGTAACACTGAAAATGTTTTAAACATTCGGAGAACACAAGTGAAAATGTTGCCTGTTCTGGTAATGTTTATTTTTAGTTTGCAGGGATGTTCTTAAAACGTTTTACTCTGGTTCCTTGAAAGCTTTCCTGGGAGGTTCCCAGAATGTAGTAAAAAATGATAGTAAATAGAACCACATGGGAACTTGTGTGGAATGTTCTGTGGAAATACTGAAATTACCACAGACAAACATTGTTTCTTAACGTTCTTGGAACAATTTGAGAACATATCTTTAAATAGAACCATACGTTTGAATTTATTTTTATTTAACCTTTATTTAACTTAGCAAGTCAGTTAAGACATTTGTTACAATGACAGCCTACCAAAAGGCTTCATGTGGAACGGGGGCTGGGATAAAAAAAAATATATATAGGACAAAACACACATCACGACAAGAGAGACGCCACAACACTACATAAAGAGAGACCTAAGACAACAACATAGCATGGCAGCAACACATGACAACACAACATGGTAGCAAAAACACATGACAACAACAACATGGTAGCAACACAACATCACAGCAGCACAAAACATGGTATAAACATTATTTGGCACAGACAACAGCACAAAGGCCAGAAGGTATAGACAACAATACATCACGTGAAGCAGCCACAACTGTCAGTAAGAGTGTCCATGGTTGAATCTTTGAATGAAGAGATGGAGATAAAACTGTCCAGTTTGAGGGAACTGAAAAGAGGAGCGACCCAGGGATGTGTGCTTTGAAGACCTTTAACAGAATGTGACTGGCAGAACGGGTGTTGTATGTGAAGGATGAGGGCTGCAGTAGGTATCTCAGATAGGGGGGAGTGAGACTTAAGAGGGTTTTAATAAATAAGCATCAGCCAGTGGGTCTTGCGACGGGTATACAGAGATGACTAGTTAAAACTTCTTAGGGCTGCAATCCCGTTAACGGGATTGATATGACAACAGCCAGTGAAAGTGTAGAGCGCCAAATTCAAACAACAGAAATCTCATAATTGAAATTCCTCAAACATGCATGTATCTTATACCATTTTAAAGGTAACCTTGTTGTTAATCCCACCACAGTGTCCGATTTCAAACAGGCTTTACAGAGAAAGCACCACAAACGATTATGTTAGGTCAGAGACACAGAAAAACAGCCAAAGAGAGGAGTCACAAAAAGCACAAATAGAGATAAAATGAATCACTAACCTTTGATGATCTTCATCAGATGACACTCATAGGACTTCATGTTACACAATACATGTATGTTTTGTTCGATAAAGTGCATATTTATATCAAAAAATCTCTGTATTCATTGGCGACATGTTCACTAGTTCCAAACACATCTGGTGATATTGCAGAGAGCCACATCATTTGACAGAAATACTCATTATAAATGTCAAGGAAAATACAATTGTTAGACATGGAAATATAGATACCCTTCTCCTTAATGCAACCGCTGTGTCAGATTTCAAAAAGGCTTTACGGAAAAAGCAAACCATTTAATAATCTGAGTACAGCTTTCAGACAACAAAGCAGCCAAAAACATATCCGCCATATTGGGTAGTCAACATTAGTCATAAATAGCATTATACATATTCATGCATTCCCAGGAATCCCAGTTCCACATTAAATGTTTGATTTGTTCGATAATGTACATCATTTTTGAGTTACTTTTGTTAGCACGTTTGGTAAACAAATCCAAAGTCATGAAGCGCGTTCCCCAGTTGCAGACGAAATGTCAAAAAGTTCCGTTACTGTCCGTAGAAACATGTCAAACAATGCATGGAATCAATCTTTAGGATGTTTTTAACATAAAACTTCAATAATATTTCAGAAAAGCAAAGGAACGCAGCTACCTCTCATGTGAAATGCGCATGACCAGCGCGTGACTGCTGGCAGACCTCTGACTCATTCCTCTCTCATTCGGTCCCACTTCACAGTAGAATCCTCAAACAAGTTTCTAAAGACGGTTGACATCTAGTGGAAGCCTTAGGAAGTGCAACCAATAACCAATATTCCACTGTGTATTCAATAGGGGCTGGGTTGAAAATCGACCAACCTCAGATTTCCCACTTCCTGTTTGGATTTCTTCTCAGGTTTCTGCCTGCCATACGAGTTCTGTTATACTCACAGACATCATTCAAACAGTTTTAGAAACTTCAGAGTGTTTTCTATCCAGTATGCATATGTTAGCAACTGGGACTGAGGAGCAGGCAGTTTACTCTGGTCACCTTTCATCCAAGCTACTCAATACTGCCCTTGCAGCCATAAGAAGTTAACAGAGGAGTATTGAGTGCAGTGATGTGTCCTATAAGGAGCATTTGTGGCAAATCTGATGGCCAAATGGTAAAGAGCATCCAGCTGCTCGATAGCACCCTTACCTGCCGATCTATAAATTACGTCTCCGTAGTCTAGCATGGTTAGGATGGTCATCTGAATCAGGGTTCCTTTGGCAGCTGGGTGATTACAATAGAGGAAACCGAGTCTAGATTTAACCTTACCCTGCAATTTTGATATGTGCTGAGAGAAGGACAGTGTACCATCTAGCCATAGTCCCAAGTACTTGTATGAGGTGACTACCTCAAGCTCTAAACCCTCAGAGGTAGTAATCACACTGGCGGGGAAAGGGGATTTCTTCTTGCCAAACCACATGACCTTTGTTTTGGAGGTTTTCAGAACAAGGTTAAGGGCAGAGACACTAAGAAATCTTTGTTGTAGAGCGTTTAACACAAAATCTGGGGAGAGGCCAGAGACACCAATAATCCTTATCTGGCACACAAGAATGGTATGGTCTACCATATCAAAAGCTTTGGCCAAATACAAATAGCAGCACCACATTGCTCAGAATCAAGGGCAATGGTGACATCATTTAGGACATTTAAGGTTGCAGTGACACATCCATAACCTGTTTGGAAACCAGATTACATACCAGAGAGAATACTATAGACATCAATAAAGCCAGTTAGTTGATTATTGACAGGTTTTTCCAACACTTTTGATAAACATGGCAAAATAGAACAGTTAGGATCGGCCTGATCTCCCCCTTTAAATAAAGGCTGCCTTCCAAGCAATGGGAACCTCTCCGGAGAGGAACGACAGGTTAAAAAGGTCAGAGATAGGCTTGGCGATAGGTACTGCAACCTTAAAGAAGAAAGGATCTAAACCATCTGACTCAGATTATCTTTTGGGGTGAAGTTTAAGGAGCTCCTTTAGCACCTCAGACTCAGTGACTGCCTGCAGGGAGAAACTTTGTAGCGGGGCAGGGGGAAAAGAGGGAGGAGCATCAGGGCTAGTCGCATTAGAAGGGGTGGGAGATGAGGTCGGGCAATGAGGCATGGCTGAGTCAAATAGGAGTCCTGACTTAATGGTGGTGATTAAAAAGTGAACCTGTAAGAAACGTTATGCTGACGTACTGAAATTCCCACAGAATAACATTGATTCCTTAGCATTTTCTGAACTATCTGAAAACATTCCCAAAGCCAAACCAGTTGTAGAACATTCCTAGAACATTACCGAACACACCTTGATATCTTTGTTTGGGTCGTACAGGGCTAGCATGGGTGTGGTTGTCAGATCCTCCTTCAGCACTTTGAAGGCTCTAACTTTTTTTTCTTTGAGAGTAGGTCTCTGAGAGGTTTGTCCTTGTCTGATATTGAGGGATGAACTTTCCCAGTTGGTTCACCAGTCCTAGAAAACTCTGCAGCTCACTGACATTGGATGGCTCTGCCATCTCCTTGACAGCCTCTGTCTTTGTCGGGTCAAGCTGTACTCCTTTGTCCAAGATAATGTCGCCCAGGAACTTCACTTCCTCCTTTGACCAATCACACTTGTCCATGTTCAGAGTTATGCGGCATGAAGTCTTGCATCGTGCTCTTCCTGTGTTTGGCCCCAGACCAACACATCACCCATGTGACAGACCACACCTTCCAAGACTTCAGTGATCTCTGTCACCATTCTGTTCTGGAAGTGTTCAGGTTCTGAAAACATGCCAAAAAGAAGAACGGTTGAAGTAGTAATGTCCGAAAAGTGTGATGAAGGTTGTTAGCTTAACCGACTCCTTGGCTAGCGGGATCTGCCAGAAGCCCATGTTCGCATCTCTACACACTGATTCATTGAGACTGGTGTAATAGACACATATCCGCACGTCCCCATTCTTCTTTGGGACAACCACCAAGCCGGCGCACCAGTCTGTGGGCTCCTCCACTCTGGTGACAACCTTGAACCCTTGCATGCACTCTAGCTCTTTCTTGACATTTGGCAGCAATGTCAGAGGAATCCGTTGTGGAGTGTGGAATGAGTAGGGCTCTGCGCTGGGTTTCAGCGTGGTAGTATATGGTTGTTGTGCTGTGCCAAAACTGCTGCACAGCTTTGGATAGCTTTCTTTCAGTGTCTGTAAATCAATGCTGTCAAGTCGAGCAACTAGCTCAAGCTTTGTGATAGCTGGAATGCCTAGTAAAGCTGTGTGTAGATCTCTGATGACATCATACACGTCCTCCAGTGTCTATTTTTCTCCCTTTAGTAGAACCACACTTGCGACGCCGATCACGTCCAACAGCGCTCTTCCTGGTGCTAGCAGAAGTTTTGTAGGTTTTTGCCAAGCTGGCTTGCTGGTTCCTGCAAAACTGTGACTGAACAAATTGTCTGGGATAAGAGTCACATCGGCAACATCTATTTTGATTTTCACATTTTTGTCCATCACTTGAATGTCAGTCATCTCCTGCTGTTATTGTTCCAAGGAAAATGCTATCATCCTCTTCTTGAACCTCATTTATGGCTCTTGATGACGTACACACGTTGGTAATGTCTCTTTTTCCCACAGGAGTGACACACTACAACATTAGCTGCACACTGTGCTCTTGGATGTGCAGCTGCACAGTTGCGACGCCTTGACTGTATTTTGTCATTATCATTTATATGGCTAGCTTTCTCATGTTTCCAAGGGCTGCCTTTCTGCATAACTATATCCACTGAGCATGCCTCTTTTGTTCTTACTGTGTCACCTCGCAGGCAACTTTGCTGCTTTTTCACTTCTTCAGTTTGCCTTGCCATCTCAATGGCTCTCTCTAGCATGAGATCTAGCATGAGATCTTTATCTACGTAGGGCTATTGCAAGAAACTACATAAGAAACATTTTCAATTAATATCCATTATTGCTTTATTGGACTGTTTTAAATGTGAATTATTTGGTCCAGACAAGGGCATTTCCATGCATAGAGCCGACATGAAAATGAATAATATTGAAATTATTTAGAAAATCCCCCCCACCCCCAAAATAATCCCTTCTAAAATTCCCCTAAAAGTACACTTTAAGCTCAAATAATGCAACAAAATACATTTTCTTCAACTGTAAAAACAAGTTTTCCCTGCCAGACAAGGAATGTCCCGACTTTCAAGAATCTCTTGGCTAATTTTCTGCTATTCAACGCCTTGCGGGGGCTGCGGAGGTATGTGCTAGGCCAGTGCTCGAAGACTGTTGAAGACAAACGCAGAAAGTTACACATATGCGCGCTGCACTGTCAAACGAAGCACAACACTGGAAATCTATTCGCATCCACACAAACTAGTCCAGGCATCGTTCTTTGACGAACACAGTAGGTTGTATATTGAATTCAATATAAGAAAACAGAGAGAGGAAGAGAGAGAGCCTGCCAGTTCCTTAATGTAGCCATTGGCTGTATTGTACAGCCAACACATGAAGGAACTGGCAGTCTCTTGCTCTCCTCTCTATCTGTTTTATTCTATTGAATTATATGTAGCCTAATATTTAAACACTTAGCTAAGTGGGCAGGGAGGAACACTTGACATGTACTAATTTGAAATATGCAGTTATAAGGTATTATATGAGCCAATGGTCAAGGCATTTATTCAGTGATTTTCTCCTTTGTCTAATATATGTGTTTATTCATTCACAACCAGGATAGTAAAACTTTATTTAAAGTGTTCGTCATAAAACATTTATAATGCAATTTATAAATTGTATGTTCACACTTTATTAATCATTACTCCCACATTAATAAACCATTTAGTAATCATTAGTAAAGTATTTTTGCAGTCCCTAATCTAATGTGAGCGCTGTCTATACTTTTGATTGACCAGTGTAATTTCTCACAAAAAGATGGGCATGCCATTGGTAGATATTCCTGCAGTGCCTGATTAAAGAACAAGCACACAACACAGGATGTTTAAGGAAATATACACTTGTGAATAACCAGCAGAGAGAGAGAGAGAGACACACACACTGACACATGTACAGGCAGTTTATTGCTATTTTGGCTGTATATTAAATAGACCAGTTAGGTGCAGTGAAATGTGTTGTTTTACAATACTTTTACAAACTGTTTGCTCACCATTTATTAATCCAATTCCACAAATTAACTTTTAACAATGCACACCTGTTAATTGAAATGCATTCCAGGTGACTACCTCATGAAGCTGGTTGAGAGAATGCCAAGAGTGTGTAAAGTTGTCATCAAGGCAATGGGTGGCTGTTTGAAGAATCTCAAATATTAATATATATTTTGATTTGTTTAACACTTTTTTGGTTACTACGTGATTCAATGTGTGTTATTCCATTGTTTTGATGTCTTCACTTTTATTCTATAATGTAGAAAATAGTAAAAACCCCTGAATGAGTAGGTATTCCAAAACGTTTGACCGGTTGTGTATTTAATATTAATTAAACCTTAGGATGGGGGGGGGGATGAATGACAGCCAGACATTCAGCAGTAATCTTTCTTCTTTATCTAATAAATGTGCTTATTCATTCACAACTAGGATGTTGCTGGGCCCAGCACAGGCAGTGTGGTTCCCTGGTCTTCTGGTACCAGTACTGTGGGAAGATGCTAGACAGCTCAGAGGTGAGTGCATGTAGGTAGAAAGAAAATAGAGAGTCACAGATGTACTGCAAGTTCCTTAATATGTAGGCTCTATATGTAATAGCAATTAACACTTAACATATACAGAGAGAGAGACAACAGAGGAGCATAATGAGAAGCAAAGACAGACAGACAGACAGACAGACAGACAGACAGACAGACAGACAGACAGACAGACAGACAGACAGACAGACAGACAGACAGAGTGAGTGAGTGAGTGACAGCTGAGAAGATGCAGAGATAGACTGCACAATAGAGAGGCAACAGAGGCACAGTTATAGTGGTGAGGAACTCCAGTGGTGCTTTTACATGCTGTATTCATCTTAAACATGAGCTGGTTAAAAAGAGCTGTTTCAAAAGGGTTGGACTATATGTCACCGGTCACTGGTTATAGTAAGAGTTGAGAAACGCTATACTATAGTTACCTATGTTTTGTGTTGGTAGCATTACTACCTGTGTGTGTAAGTAGCACGCATACTGATCTGAACTGGTGTGGCTAAAATGCCATGGCTGAATTTTTGCCCCAGTCTGCCCTTGGAAATGTGTTGTTCAGTACAATGAGGCAAACAAGCAAACTGTTTTTCTAACTTTAACCTGCCTTTGACATATTATCAGTCATGTCAGGCTGGGCTAAAGGACACGACATAGGCTTTTTGTTTTTTGTCCTAAGACATTTAGGAATGAAACAGGTAGATTCTGGTGTCTTCTTGCCACTAACTCCAATGTGACTCCATTTCACCATGTGTCTCTGATGTACAGTAGGCCCTATTTCTGTACCGCTTGATTTGAGAAGAGGGAAGAGAAAAATATGTTTTGTATGTGATGGTGTTGCCTCTGCGACAGGCATGTTATCCCTCGCTGATGACATGGAGATGAGATCAAAGTACTTACAGAGGGTTTTTTGTAAGGTGGAGATGTTTGTTGTCCTAGCAGTAACGGACACTTTCCCTCTCAATGGCACCAGTCCATAGTACTGTACTATTCTACTCTGTGATGTTACCTTGAAATTGAATCAGTGACCACAAAACATTCCTCAGTGATATTTAAGAACAGGCAGGCACCCAAAAACCTCTCCCACCACACAGCAATATTTCAGTTTATGTTGGAACTTTGTCATGGCATATTGGGCTATGCTCTTCAGTAAGCACAGCTGACTTTGACATCTTTTTTTCAAGTACTATTTAAACGGCCACTTTAAGTTCTAAACGCAGATACCTCTTGGAGGGAAATCTGATGAAATGAATAGCCTTGAAGTGGGACAGAGTCATGCACGTTCTCAAATCATGTTACTGCCTCAGCATGAGCTAAAACTTTCTGCCCCACTTCACATCCGTCTATATTTACAATCGGTCATGTGAAGGAAACACGGCATTTCCAAATGTGTGCAGTGAATGTAGACTGTGAATTGTACCCATGTGAGGATTTAAGTCCAAATATACAGTAAGGGAAAGGTTCTGTAACGCATATGAACATATAACAATGAATGAAATGAATGAATAAAATTGTATTTTTGTGTCAAATCGCCAATTGGCAACCCATCCCTTATGGGATTAATTGACACATAAACAAACATTACAATAATTCACTATAGTAATTAAATGGTAATTATTTTTCCGGTGTTCTCTGCATTGCACATTGCCTAAAGAGTGAAGAAAAAAAGTAAGGTAAAAATCAATACATAATAGTGAAAAAGGTTATCCAATCAAAAATTACATCCCTAAGCAGTAAAATAACATACATACATACATACATACATACATACATACATACATACATACATACATACATACATACATACATTCAAACATACATACATACTGTATATACAGTGGCTTCCGAAAATATTCACCCCCCTTGACATTTTTCCTATTGTGTTGCCTTACAATCTGGAATTAAAATGGATTTTTTTGGGTGGGGTTTGTATTTGATTTACACAACATGCCTACCACTTTGAAGATGCAAAATACTTTTTATCGTGAAACAAACAAGTAATAAGACAAAAAACAGAACTTGAGCGTGCATTACTAATCAGCCCCCCCCCCCCCCCCCCCACCTTTGTAGACCCACCTCTTGCAACAATTACAGCTGCGAGTCTCTTGGGGTATGTCTCTATAAGCTTGGCACATCTAGCCACTGGGATTTTTGCCCATTCTTCAATGCAAAACTGCTTCAGCTCCTTCAAGTTGGATGGGTTCTGTTGGTGTAGCAATCTTTAAGTCATACCACAGATTCTCAAATGGACTGAGGTCTGGGTTTTGACTAGGCCATTCCAAGACATTTAAATGTTTCCCCTTAAACCACTCGAGTGTTGCTTTAGCAGTATGCTTAGGGTCATTGTCTTGCTGGAAGGTGAATCTCCGTCCCAGTCTCAAATCTCTGGAAGACTGAAACAGGATTCCCTCAAGTATTTCCCTGTATTTAGCGCCATCCATCATTCCTTCAATTCTGACCAGTTTCTCAGTCCCTGCCGATGAAAAACATACCCACAGCATGATGCTGCCATCACCATGTTTCACTGTGGGGATAGGGTTCTCTGGGTGATGAGAGGTGTTGGGTTTGCACCAGACGTAGAGTTTTCCTTGATGGTCAAAAAGCTCAAATTTAGTCTCATCTGACCAGAGTACCTTCTTCCATATGTTTGGGGAGTCTCCCACATGCCTTTTGGCAAACACCAAACGTGTTTTCTTATTTTATTTTCTTTTAACAATGACTATTTTTCTGGCCACTCTTCCATAAAGCCCAGCTCTGTGTAGTGTGTGGCTTAAAGTGGTCCTATGAACAGATACTCCTGTGGAGCTTTGCAGCACCTTCGGGGTTATCTTTGGTCTCTTTGTTGCCTCTCTGATTAATTCCCTCCTTGCCTAGTCCATGAGTTTTGGTGGGTGGCCCTCTCTTGTCAGGTTTGTTGTGGTGCCATATTCTTTATATTTTTAAATAATGGATTTACTGGTGCTACGTGGGATGTTCAAAGTCTCTTATAATTTTTTATAACCCAACCCTGATCTGTACTTCTCAGTAACTTTGTCCCTGACCTGTTTGGAGAGCTCCTTGGTCTTCATGGTGCCGCTTGCTTGGTGGTGCCCCTTGCTTAGGGGTGTTGCAGACTCTGGGGCCTTTCAGAACAGGTGTATAAATACTGAGATCATGTGACAGATCATGTGACACTTGGATTGCACACAGGTGGACTTTATTTAAGTAATTATGTGACCTTTGTAGGTAATTGGTTGCACCAGATGGTATTTAGCAAAGGGGGTGAATACATATGCACGCACCACTTTTCCATTTAAATTTTTTTGAAACAAGTTTAATTTCACTTCACCAATTTGGAATATTTTGTGTATGTCCATTACATGAAATCCAAATAAAAATTAATTTAAATGACAGGTTGTAATGCAACAAATAGGAAAAAACGACAAGGGGGATGAATGCTTTTGCAAGGCACTGTATACACATACATACATACATACATACATAACATATACAGAAAAATGAATACAGAAAAAAAGAAACAGAAGTCTACTGGACCACAAAGTTCTCAACGTATTTCTCCCACTGCTGCTGTTCAGATGTGCTTCTTGTCAGTAAGGGTAGGGTTAATAGGTGTCATTGCTAGCTCAAGTTCACTTTCAGATGAAAGGATGAGATATTGAGAGGGAGAAAGCAGGAACATACCCCGGCTTTGTTACAGAAAACCAAAGATAGACAGGTGGAGCCAGATAAAGAGACTCAGGTCTCCCGACCCCTCCTGTCTCAGCCTCCAGTATTTATGTTGCAATAGTTTACTTGTCGGGAGGCTAAGATCAGTCTGTTATATCTGGAGTATTTCTCCTGTCTTATCTGGTATCCTGTGTGAATTTAAGTATGCTCCCTCTAACTCTCTCTTTTCTCTCTTCTCTCGGAGGACCTGAGCCCTGGGGACCATGCCTCAGGACTACCTGCCCTGATGTCCACCTGCTGTCCCCAGTCCACCCCAGTCCACCTGCTGCTGCTCCAGTTTCAACTGTTCGGCCCGCAGCTATGGAACCCTGACCTGTTCACCGGACTTGCTACCTTGTCCCGGACCTGCTGTTTTCGACTCTCTCTCTCTACCGCACCTCCTGTGTCTAACTCTGAATAGTCAGCTATGAAAAGCCAACTGACATTTACTCCTGAGGTGATGACCAGTTGCACCCTCTACAACCACTGTGATTATTATTATTTGACCCTGCTGGTCGTCTATGAATGTTTGAACATCTTGGCCATGTACTGTTATAATCTCCACCCTGCACAGCCAGAAGAGGACCGGCCACCCCTCAGAGCCTGGTTCCTCTCTAGGTTTCTTCCTAGGTTCCTGCCTTTCAAGGGAGTTTTTCCTAGTACTGTGCTTCTACATCTGCATTGCTTGCTGTTTGGGGTTTTAGGCTGGATTTCTGTATAGCACTTTGTGACATAGGCGGATGTACAAAGGGCTTTATAAATACATTTGATTGATTGATTGATGCTTGATAGTGTTATCAGACCATCTCATGCCTCTTCCTCCTCCTACATAAGCAGAGGACAGAGAACACAAAAGCTGGCTGATGATCAACAGAATCCACACAGAGATGAATTAGAGATGAATAAAGGCCATAGAACAGAACTGTAATGTTTTTGTTTTCTTTAATTCAGGATTTAGATGTGTTCTGTCACTGGCATTAAATAAATAATTGATTGTGACAAGATCTGCTTATAGGCTGGAGGTCTTTTGTTGTCAGGGGTTCGAATGGACTCGGTGTACTTTCTCTCAGACAACCTACTTTAACAACTACATAAAATTGCGTAGACACTGCCCATTTACTCAGTCTTTTCTGGGTGGGAGGGCGTTGGGGCTGGTAATGGCAGTGTGCTCCCTCTGGCAAATATCTTTTAAAGGTTTATTGAATTTGAAACAGAAGTTAACAAGGTCACAAAAGCAAGAAGAAAATGATTGGCCTCTCCACCCCTCCACCCTTCCTTTTGATTATTGGCACCTTCAGTATGATTATTAGTTTAGAAATAACAGCTTATTTTTTATTTTCTCTCGGGGGAAGCTGATGCTTTCAAACAAAACCAGTTGTGAAAGGGAAACCACTGATATAGCCTGGACCTGGAGCCCCTTTGAACATTGCGGGCGTTCTCACTTGATTAACAGGTTTCCCAAAGGTACAGGATCTACCTCTGAGAGAGGTGAACATAACACAAATAGAGGAAAGAAAGACATTCCAGGATTGAGTTGCTACTTGAACACAAGCAATTCCTTTCTCCCTTTAACTGGAGATAATTTCATGCATTGATTGAAATGTCAACGATTGTCTGGGTGTATTGCTGGTGTTTCATTGATGTTGGATATAGACGTTGCAAATAAGAATCCAGTTCATTCCTCTTTGAACTAAAAGATTTAACAAGAACAACCTACTGGGCATAAACCGGTGGAATCAATGCTGTTTCAATGTAATTTGTCGACGTATTGTCATCAAGTCATCAACTGTTGTTTTGAGGGTGAAATGTCAACCACAGGATTATGTCATCATGGTAACCAATTTACAGCATAGACAAGCCTTGTATCAAATATGTTGAATTTGTAGCTTTGAAACAACGTCAGATAACGGCAGTAACGGCAGTTTAAAAAAACTATAGGCTGTGCTATCGTGAGAATGATTATTGAGAGATCTCTTAATAACTAACTATTAACTGTTGCTATCAAAGTCATTCCTGAGGGTAGGTTTAACAGAGCAAATGAAATGTAACCATACTCTGAAGTCATATACAGTGCATTCAGAAAAGTACTCACACCCCTTGACATTTTCAACATTTTGTTACATGCAGCTTGAATTTAAAATTGATTATATTAAGATTAGGTGTCACTGGCCTACACACAATACCCCATAATGTCAAAGTGAGATGATGTTTTTCGAATTTCTTACGAATTAATAAAAAATGAAAAGCTGAAATGTCTTGAGTCGATAAGTACTTTATTTAACCCCTTTGTTATGGTAAGGATAAATACGTTCAGGGCTAAACATGTTCAATAACAAGTAACTTAATAAACTGCATGGTCTCACTCTGTGTGCAATAATGACATGATTTTTGAATGACTACCTCTATCTCTGTATCCCACACATACAATTAAGTCGAGAAATTAATTTCAAACACAAATTTAACCACAAAGACCAGGGAGGTTTTCCAAAGTCTTGCAAATAAAAGATCATATTGATAGGTGTTTTTCTTAAGCAGACATTTGCACATGGTAAAGTTATTATCTAAACTTTGGATGGTGTATCAATACACCCAGTCAATACAAAGATACATGCGTTGTTCCTAACTCAGTTGATGGAGAGGAAGGAAACTGCTAAGGGATTTCACCATGAGGCCAATGGAGACTTTATAACAGAAAGAGTTGAATAACTGTGATAGGAGATAACTGAGAATGGATCAACAACATTGTAGTTACTCCACAATTCTAACCTAATTGACTGAGTGAAAAGATGGAAGCCTGTGCAGAATAAAAACATTCTCAAATACAAAGTGTTATGTTTGGGGCAAATCAAGTACAACACATCACTGAGTACCACTCTTCATATTTTCAAGCATGGTGGTGGCTGCATCATGTTATGGGTATGCTTGTCATTGGCAAGGACTATAGAGTTTTTTAGGATAAAATGAAATGGAATAGAGCTAAGCACAGACAAAATCCTAGAAGAAAACCTGGTTCAGTCAGCTTTCCAACATACACTGGGAGACAAATTCACCTTTCAGCAGGACAATAACCTAAAACACAAGGCCAAATCTACACTGGAGTTGATTACCAAGATGACATTGAATGTTCCTGAATGGCCTAGTTACAGTTTTGACTTAAATCAGATTGATAATGGAAAGACTTAAAAATGGCTGTCTAGTAATGATCAACAACCAACTTGACAGAGCTTGAATAATTTTTGAAAGAATCATGTGCAAATATTGTACATTCCAGGTGTGCAAAGCTCTTAGAGACTTTCCCAGAAAGACTCACAGTTGTAGTTGCTGCCAAAGGGGATTCTAACATGTATTGTGAATACTTATGTAAATTAGATATTTCTGTATTACCTTTTCAATAAATTTGCTAGCATTTGTCATCATGGGGTATTGTGTGTAGATGGTAAAAAAATAAAAAAAAATGTGATAAATGTTTTATTCCGTTTGTATCACAACAAAATATGGAAGAAGTTAAGGGGTATGAATACTTTCTGTAGGCACTGTCTCATCAATGTTACTATTTAGTAAAGTCATCAACAGCTATTGTAGACAGTACATATAGGCTTAGGGTTGCAAGCTTTGGTTGATTTCAAATGTAATCTTCAAGTTAATAATTAATATGTTGGATTCACATCTCCATCGCAACCAAAAATCTAAGTTAAAGAATAGGACAAAATCTAATCAAATCAAACTTGAAATGCACTTTAAATAAAGTTTGATTTGATTTAGTCCTATTCCTTTAATTAGATGTTTGGTTGAGATGGAGACGTGAATCCAACATGTCAATTATTCATTTGTAGACAAACTAGAATTAAGTCAGAGTAAGTCAGTGGCACAAAATATACATCTCTTTTAAATGTATATGTTTGGTTGCGTTGTCAACCAAACACAATTCAGTATTACTTTTCTAATACAGTAAATAGCCAAAAGTTAAAGCTATCTTACAAACTAATGTAATAATACCATTCAACCTTAAAATGAGTAACACATCCCATGGACACATTTAGAGGTTACTGTATCTATAAATGTCTTCTTATGTAGTCATAGAAAGCGTGCATGTTCAACATAGCTTGAGAAGGTCGCAGGTCTGTGGAAATCATCAAAATTGCTATAATAATCTGTGCAGAATCTGATCACTTGCACTATGTACTTTTAATGTAATCTCAACTACATTCCAGGTCAATTGGTTGTGCTATTAGATGAAGCACAGTGACAATACATTAATAATACTTCTATATATCACTTTTTGGGCGACCCAACCAAATTCACATAGAAATGTGAGTTATAGATGTGCCATTTTCATTGAAAACAAGTCTAAGAAGCGCTATATATATGTTCTATGTGCGCTATTTCTATGCTCCCCGTTCTTTAGTTTTGTTTTTACGTCTTTTACTTTGGGATTTGTACACCAGCTTCAAGCAACTGAAAATACAACATGTTTGGTTATTGAAGATCACAGCAGTTTTGATGGCATAATGATTCTCTACATTGCTTGTTTTGTTACTTAAACTACAATTAGGTGAACTATAAGATTTTTTCAGGAAATGGCGGAGCGAATTCTGCATATTGCACTTTTAAATTGTTGTAAAAATACATGACATTGTATTCCCATTTGAACTTTGTTGTGTTTTTAAATGGTTAAAAGCACTGTGATAACACATTTAGATGACAACTAAACCAACAAGCAGACATTGTTTTTACATTGGATTTTGGTTGTGCTTTTAGATGGTTGAAAGCGCAGTGATAACACATTGGGAATTCAACAAACTTCTGACTGTCGTGTTTGAGTGTGTGAATAAAGTTTGAAATGTCATTGATCAACGTCTCAACCAAATAGTACCCACATTTCCACGTTGAAATGACGTGGTGTGTCCAGTGGGAAGACACCCATTTGTCAACCAGGACATTTATTGTTTTGTTTCATGAATGTTTTACAATACTTTTTTTCACCGAGTTGTCTTTTTTCATTGCGGCATAACTGTCGCCAGGGGCCTCAGTGTCTCGCTCTCTTTAGACTTTCCGCCAATCACCCTGTACACTTTGACTGGAAGAACAGTATGGAGACTGAATGGGCTGTGAACAGAACACGGAAGCTTCAAGGGCATGTTAACCATCACAGCTTTGTTGCACCATAACAAATGCTAGCAATTTCTTGAATTCCATCCAAATGGCGGAACCTAAAGAGAGCTCACACTGAGATGCAAATGTGCGTTTTTCAGTTATAGTCTCATCAATGGTGTGGAGGGTTGAAAGACAGAGATTACTGTGGCCCTGTAATAACAAAGCAGGCATTTTCTCGGTGACCCTCTCCCTTCATCGTGGACACTTAAGCAGTCACATTCCTTGAAAGATGCCCAAAAAAATGGTATTCAAAGTGTCTGGGCACCTTCCCATGGGTTTTGATATTCAAATTCAACACAGCGTTATAAAAACAGATGCCTCCACTGAGGGATGGGGGGACAGGGAGTAAATCAGATAGGATTTCCCTCGGATGAAAATAGCTGCGCTGACATTTTCATAGCGAGCGCTGGGGGACACAGGCGATGTTGGGTAATGTCATGGTGGGAAGTTATGGTTGTGTGGAAAGGTTAGCTTCCTAACCTTGCTCCTCTGGACAAAATGCTAAGCACAACATGAAGTGGCCAGATGAACCGGAACAGAGAGGATGATGCCACATGCAACCTTGCTTTGTGATCCCCCTTAATTTCATTGTGGGAAGACAGCGTAATAGTTTGTTTTGCCATCATTGTTTTGCCAATGGAGACGACCTGTTGGATGGACCTGTAGGCTGTTACCCCCGGGACGAAACCAAGAATATAAGAGATTGGCACGACTCCAAGAAAAAATGACTGGGTCCATGTCTGTGTCATCAGTTCTCATGATCTCGTTCTTGATCACGGCCAAGCTATTTTTTTTCTACAGAAATATCTTAATCAGAGCAGTCAGCAGACACAGTTTTGGACATAATATTTAATTCCTGTGCAGATGGAATGTCTGGATTTGCCATTCTCCAAATTGATGGGCACAGTCTGGTATGTAATTAATGTGTAGCTGTCACTAAGAGGCTTTCCTGGGTGAGTAACTTGTAAGGCCTGTTGCATCCAAGGAAGTCAACTGGACACAATTAGCCTATTTGGAGAAAAAGGGCTTAGTAAAAAGTCCTCTTTCTGTAAAATGAGGTGAGAAACAAGCCTACCGAAGCACATAGACACAGATTTAATAGACCAGCAGTCCTGTCAGACTTTCTCCTGTCAGTCAACTCCAAGTCCAGACTGAAAAAGAGAGAAATTAATGAATGACGACATTCACAATATCCACAATGTGCATTCATCACTCTTCTTCTTCTGATGTCGGGTGTTGCTTTGCTGTGCCAGCAATGTGAAACATCACCCATCCGAGCACGAACAAGGGTGCCCCCCTTCCCTCTCTTTCTCCCCCTCTCTCTGACCACTGAATGGAGAGGCCTGGGGTGTACGTGCTGACTGGAAGCGCCTCCTGTGAAAAATCTATACTCTTCGGAGAGGCTTTTATCCTCTCCTTCCCTCTCAACTTGGCTCACCCAGTGCACCAGCTTCTATCCTCACATACTCCACTGTCACCTTTGTCTCACACACTCACGCACACGTACAGACACAGACACAGACACACACACACACACACACACACACACACACACACACACACACACACACACACACACACACACACACACATACTGTACATACATACATACATACATACATACATACATGCATACAGTTGAAGTCGGAAGTTTACATACACCTTCGCCAAATACTTTTAAACTCAGTTTTTCACAATTCCTGACAATCAATCCTAGTAAAATCCTGTCTTAGGTCAGTTAGGATCACCACTTGATTTTAAGAATGTGAAATGTCAGAATAATAGTAATGAGAAGGATTAATTTCAGCTTTTATTTCTTTCATCACATTCCCAGTGGGTCAGAAGCTTACATACACTCAACTGGTATTTGGTAGCATTGCCTTTAAGATGTTTAACTTGGGTTAAAGCCCTCCACAAGCTTCCCACAATAGTTGAGTGAATTTTGGCCCATTCCTCCTGACAGAGCTGGTGTAACTGAGTCAGGTTTGTAGACCTGCATGCTCGCACATGCTTTTTCAGTTCTGCCCACAAATTTTCTATAGAATTGAGGTCAGGGCTTTGTGATGGCCACTCCAATACCTTGACCTTGTTGTCCTTAAGCCATTTTGCTACAACGTTGAAAGTATGCTTGGGGTCATTGTCCATTTGGAAGACACATTTGCGACCAAGCTTTAACTTCCTGATGGATGTCTTGAGATGTTGCTTCAATATATCCACATGATTTTCGTGATGCCATCTATTTTGTGAAGTGCACCAGTCCCAGTTCTATTTTTGTTTCATCAGACCAGAGGACATTTCTCCAAAAAGTACGATCTTTGTCTCCATGTGCAGTTGCAAACCGTAGTCTGGCTTTTTTTATGCCGGTTTTGGAGCAGTGGCTTCTTCCTTACTGTGGATATAGATACTTTTGTAGCTGTTTCCTCTGGCATCTTCAGAAGGTCCTTTGCTGTTGTTCTGGGATTGATTTGCACTTTTCGCACCAAAATACGTTCATCTCTAAGAGACAGAACACATCTCCTTCCTGAGCGGTATGATGGCTGCGTGGTCCCAAGGTGTTTATATTTGCGTATTATTGTTCGTACAGATGAACGTGGTACCTTCAGGCATTTGGAAATTGCTCCCAAGGAGGAACCAGACTTATGAAGGTCGACAATTCTTTTTCTGAGGTCTTGGCTGATTTCTTTGGATTTTCCCATAATGTCAAGGGAAGAGGAACTGAGTTTGAAGGTAGGCCTTGAAATACATCCACAGGTACACCTCAAATTGACTCAAATGTTGTCAATTGGCCTATCAGAAGCTTCTAAAGCCATTTTCTGGAATTTTCCAAGCTGTTTAAAAGGCACAGTCACCTTAATGTTTGTAAACTTCTGACCCACTGGAATTGTGATACAGTGAATTATAAATGAAATAATCTGTCTGTAAACAATTGTTGGAAAAATTACTTGTGTCATGCACAAAGTAGATGTTCTAACCGACTTGCCAAAACTATAGTTTGTTAACAAGAAATTTGTGGAGTGGTTGAAAAACAAGTTTTAATGACTCCAACCTAAGTGTATGTAAACTTCTGACTTCTGTACATACACACACTCTACTCACTCAAATGAGTAATATATATGCCAGAATTACCTGTCTAACAGAACACAGAGGGTGATCTTTAACAGAAGCCTATCCAACATAATCCAGGTAGAATCAGGAATTCCACAGGGCAGCTGTCTAGGCACTTTACTTTTTTCAATCTTTACCATTGACATGCCAATGGCTTTGAGAAAAGCCAGTGTCTATGTATGCAGATGACTCAACGTTATACATGTAAGCTACTAAAGCGACTGAAATGACTGCAATACTTAACAAAGAGATGCAGTTAGTTTCATAATTGGTGGCAAGGAATACGTTTGTCCTAAATATACAAAAACATTTTATTTGGGACAAATCATTCACTAAACCATAAACCTCAACGTAATCTTGTAATGAATAATGTGGAAATTTAACAAGTTGAGGTGACTAAACTGCATGGAGTAACCATGGATTGTAAACTGTTATGGTCAAAACATATTGATACAACAATAGCAAAGATGGGGAGAAGCCCATAATTAAGTGTTGCAGCACCATCAACAAGGCAGGTTCTACAGGCCCTAGTTTTGTCGCACCTGGACTACTGTTCAGTTGTGTGGTCAGGTGCCACAAAGAGGGACTTAGGAACACTGCAATTGGCTCAGAACAGGGCAGCACAGCTGGCCCTTGGTTGTACACAGAGAAATAACATTAATAATATGCATGTCAATCTCTCCTGTTTCAAAGTGAAGGAGAGATTGACTTCATCACTACTTGTATTTGTGAGAGGTATTGACATATTGAATTAACCAAGCTGTTTTAACTACTGGTACACAGCTCGGACACCCATGCATACCCCACAAGACATGCCACCAGAGGTCTCTTCACAGTCCCCAAGTCCAGAACAGACTATGGGAGGCACACAGTACTACATAGAGCCATGACTACATGGAACTCTATTCCACATCAAGTAACTCATGCAAGCAGTACAATTTGATTTAAAAAACACATACAAATACGCCTTATGGAACAGCAGGGACTGCGAAGCAACACAAACATAGGCACAGACACATGCATACAAACACGATAACATACACACTATACACACATGTACACATGGATTTTGTGTTGTAGATACAGTACGTGGTAGTAGAGTAGGGGTGAATGTCTGTTGTGAATGTATTGTACTGTTTTTAAAATTGTATAACTGTCTTCATTTTGCTGGACCCAGGAAGAGTAGCTGCTGCCTTGGGGATGCATAATAAATACAAATACAAATATAAATTATTTTCTTGCAGTTCCACATGTGTACTTAAAGGAGTAAAAGTGAATATATGCAAATTGGCCCATAACTCCACCTTTACAACAACATAGGCCTAGGACTATACATCCTTTAAGCAGGGTTCATACATACATTGGCATGTCAAATTCAAGGACTTTCGGGTACGTTTTCAAGCACTTAACTGTCTTTTCCAAGGACCCCAATGTTATACAATTGTATAATTTATATAATGGTACATATAAAAGTGTCAAAAAAGTAGGCCATAATCACTTTAAGAATAAAGCATTTTTTAGGCCTTGCCAATGCATTGATATTTAAATGATTATTACATTCCATGTGAGAATAATGTGGACACACACACACTACCGGCAGCCAGCCCCCTGGGTCCATTAATGAAAATCCCATGCAGGACAGATCGCATGTGATACAATGACCGCTATAGGCTCCTGAGAGCTCTCATTTAAATGCTTGAAAAACATTTAAACTCCTCCTGCAGTTTTTACCCTCTGGGGTACGTTTTTGTTTTAGTTTGGAGCAGTACCTCCTGAGGTCAGTTTTATTTTGCGGTTGAGTTGTGTTTGCTGACCCCCTTTTGTAAAAAGGAAAATATTTTGCTTTATGAGCCTGAGGTATACAAAGATAAAATGCTTCCATCTTGGCTGAACCAAAGTGTTTACATATCCAAATGTTCTTGTATCTATTTGTGTAGTGAATTTAGTTAGTATGTTGGTGCCTTTGCAGAGACTTGATTAGATTTCAGTAGGAGGTCTGCCCAGGAAGGAATAACAATGATAATTCACCAAAGGTCAGTGCATCACTATCGCATCGACCTGGCACAACATCTCCCCAAAATGCTTTCAGGGACAATAAAACATAACCAATGATTCAATTAAGTTCCGTGGGGGTCTCTAGTATGATTACAGAGTTTTTCATGCTGTGCAGATCTGTGAAGCACTGCCCAGATTAGATTCCCACCACCGCTGTTGTAGCCTTGCTCTTCACTTCCTTCTTGTGCGTTGCCATGGTGCCCCGGAGCGGCATTCTCAGTCAGACCAGATGGTTTCCAGTTAACTGAATCTCACGCCACAGATCTCCTCAGCGGTAAAGGCTGCCCACGGGTGGTCATGTGACCTCCGCACTGACCAGCACCATTAAACATACAGGAACTTGCACTTTAATCTCTCTCAAAACAGTGGGGATGGCCAGGACTACTTCCTTTCAGCATGCAATATATATGCCAGACTCTTGCTCGATGGAGCATGAGTCATTCTACCCTCTTGTGTTTGGTTCTTAGCCTGAGTCTCAAGATTCCTTCTGAGTGGGAGTGGATTGTCAATGTGGAGTGTAGACCATCGAGACATAAGTGACATTTTCAGTGAGACAAAGGTCACCTCTCTCTGCTCACTGTCTTGGGAAACTTAACCATCTCACACCAAATGCCTCTCATTGACCTTCTTGAATAGAAGCCTACTTAGGTGTTTTGAACAGGTGTGGTAGACGTTCAGCCCAGCAGGGGGCAGTGGTGAATCTCAGGTACTGTTCCACTCAATAGACACCATCAGACTGCCTATATCCCTGTTGAGATGGGCGCGTTCCTCTGCCCAAGCGTTGCTGAGGCATGCCAGATTTTACAATGCCTGGATAGATATTTTAAGTATCAGCTAATCATATCATACGTAATAGCAATCTGTCAGTTGATGACACAGTCAATGACGTGGCAAGCTACCATTGGTTGATGCATGCAACTACTGAGCAGGGGAACAACCACTGTCTACATACCGTGGCCTGCAGGAGTAAGGTCAAACATATGACCGTGTAGAAAGAAACTCAACTGGATGTTACTGAGGTCACTTGTATTTATAACCATACCTTTGATAAAAGCAAATGTGGTCTTTGTTTTTCATGGTACCGATGTTTTTCATAGCCCTCCTTATAGAAATATATACAAACTGTTCAAGTAATCAGAGTCCAGGGAGTATACAGACCAGCCATGGAAACCATGCAGAGGAATGAGCCTTGCCTCACTGCCAGGTTCATAAGTTAGAAGATAAGATAATAACGCATTTATAGAAGATTATTGCTATTATCAGAGTGAACTGTATTATACCCTTTTGGCTGTGGAATAATTAGACTTGGGCCGCTTTAGTTTGGAATGATGTGATGTAGTAAATTATTTTTTCTCTCTGAAAGTCTACAGTACTTCCCTGACTGAATCATTCTCCATCGTTGTCCATGTGTGTTATTGTTCATAAGGTTGTTAGACAACCTCTCTGAAAAGGACTATTCCAGCTACGTGATCTTTGTCCCTAGCTCCGTTCCACTCCCAGTTTGGGGTCATTCATATTAACAACTTGAGACTTTCTTTCTTCACTACAATGTCCAATGCATTTTCCTCGACCAAGGACTTTAAAAACACTAATCAACTTTTCTGTGTTTTTTTCCCCCTCCTGTCTTGCCTTGGGGAGGTGTTGAGTAGGGAGCAGTATAGTGAACTGCAGTCAGTCAAGAGCTTCTTCAGTCTGAAGCATCGGCCTAATTAGGAGACATTTACTCGGACAAAAGACAGGGAAACACAAAAGGAGCAGAACTGGACTCTCCCCACCCACCAAGCAGCCATCTATCAAACAGTTTAAGCCCCTCACTGGAATTCCATCAGTGGGACCAGGAACACCAAGAAGCCAAGATTGGCCTTTTCTCAGAACTTGTTTGTCTTCAAGTGAAAAACCACTGACCCACCCACTCCTCCTTCCCTATCCTAACACATCCAATTAACAATATCCCCTGGGATTGTCCTGTCAAAAGTTTAAAAAAAATGTTTTGCAAGTGCTCTAAATCACCCAGTCCAAGGCATTGAGTGGAGTGTGGAGAGAGTGATGGACATTGGACAAATTTTACAGTTCTCAATTTGGATGTGAACAGTAACTTAACCAGATGCATGATGCAACATGAGCATATATATTCTTTATCTCCCGCATTTCTCTTACCCAGTCTTGTGCAGCTGAGGAGCCTGTTTTTACAGTATCGTAAGAAAACATATGGTTAGACAGCTCACACTGTGCTGTCAGGGTTAAACGCCACGTCACCTCAGTTTTAACCTGAGTCTGAGGCGGACTTTAAATAACAGGAACATTTTTTAAATGCCTTTGCCCTAGCTTATGAGGGCCGGCTGAGTGGTGTTTGTGTATTGGCAGTTTGTTAGCAATGTATCAGTGGGTCAGCTGATAACTAACTAACTCATACCTAGCCTGTCTGCCATTGTAAATGCCTCATCACCAGAGTCTTGAACACCAGATCACCATTCCTCCACCCACAGGCATGTTAAAGGTGCTGTTTGAAACAAACATAGTCCAACAAGCAACCAGATGTTTCAGGTTAGTATTATTATATTTCTGTTCCATTCCCCCACCCCCCCTCACTTGTTCGAAGCACTTAGTCAGCTTGGCTTTGGCAATCCGTTGGGCTGTTCCGTAGGGCTGTTCGCTGGCACAAGAACCACAGTTGAGCGGAGTGTGAACATGTTGCCTCTCCCGTCACTCCCTGTTATTCACAGTGGGCTGTGCGATGACAGACCATGACACTGTTTTCAATATGCTCTGGCAGAGGACCTCAAATTCAGTTCCATTCAGGTGTGAATGTTTCCCTCCTTGTCCCTTGGAGATGTGAGAGAAAAACAACAATTGAAGTCTGAGACATTCTTTTTTTGTGAGAGGTAACTCGAAATATTGTTTTTTATTAGACTTGGAAAAGGGTCAATAAATCCTGTGAAGCTCACAAGAACCATAGTGAGGATTTGGGAACCTTAGTCATCATTCAAGATCTCGGAAACAGCATTGTGCTTGAAGGGAAGTAACAAGTCTGAGAGGCATAGCCAAGTGCGTTATGGCCTCAAACTCATGCCGCTGGCTCAAGATATTTAATAGAGATTTCCTCTCTCGCTGCACTGTTTAAAGAAATTCTATCCAGCTGGCAGGATCCAACATACAAAAACAGGGGATGTTTTTTCTTTGTTGTGGTTAATGAAATTATCCCAAGCCTTGGAAGCCCACAGGGGACCCTCATGCACAGCACTGGGAAAAGAGATGAAGAGAGAAAGGTACGACAGCAGTCTTCAGAGCAGTGAAGATACCAAGAGAAAAAGCACAAAGGCCTCTCACCTGATGGAGTGAAAAGCTCAGATCTCATATGCAGCCTGTTGGCAGCCTCTCCCATACGTTTGGTGTATGGGGGGGAGACAACCCTAAAACACATCAAAGGGTCTTCTACTGCTCCCATATATGATATCAGGGTGCCCTCAAAGCTTTAACGTCTGTGACCTCACAGATGTTGGGGAGATGGAAGAACCTGTGTGTTTGTGGTGGTGGTGGTGGGTGGGGGGGTTGCTTGGTCTGCACCCATAACCATCCACCCACTTAGCTTCAGTCCTCACATGTGTCTACTCAACACAGAACCCCTACTTAACAGTGTGATCTCCCATCTAAGCATCAGGACGGGAAATGTCAAAGAAACACAGGTTGTACTGAATGCCCATAATGTTCTGAGAACAATTTGTTTCTTAGAGCTTGGTTGTCCAATTCTTATTTTGCTTACAACCTTCCCACAATGTTCTGGGAATGGTACAGGATACCCAGGTAGCCGTCATTGTAAATAAGAATTTGTTCTTAACTTGCCTAGTTAAATAAAGGTTAAATAAAAAATATATAAAAAAAGAAATAAAAAATAACGTTCGGAGAAACCATGTGTTTCTTTGGTGGGAATTTCAGTTCTTCAGCGTAACGTTTTCTACAGGTTTCCTCATAGTTCTATTTAAAGTCATGATCTCAGAACATTAATAAAACGTTCAATGTAAACAACAATAAAACATTAGTAAATTTCACAGAACGTTCTAAGAATGTCTTGAATCTCTCTTGTTATGTGTGTTCAGGTCTGTTGGCCGCGCCCACTAATTGGCCACACCTGATCTTGATGAGTGGTTGTTTCCCCTGAAATGGGGTCAATTTGAATAGATCAAAATTAACAGCTTTGTATGAGTAATTCATGGCATACTAGCTCCATCCTGGTGGCAGAGTGGACTAATTCCATGAATAGATTACTGAAGATCATAGGTTGAAATCTCACTGATGCTGTGCCACAATAAAAAAGAAATGCGTTTGAATAATTAATGCCAAGGAAAGTTAATTTGTATGTGTCCTATCTGTTCAAAACCCTAACCCTAAGCTAGCAGTGTCATTAAAAGTCTTATCAAAACATGTTCTCAGAACGTTATTTAAAAACCTTCAAGTAACCTGCAATTTACGTTCTAAGAACATTAATAAAAACTCCCAGGGAAACATTCAGGGAATCATAGTAAAATATCCTCAGAACCTTCCTGCAACCAAAAAACAAACATTCCCAGTTCTCAGAATGTTTAAAAAAGTTTTGCTTTTTCAGGTCAGGAAACTTACGGCTTCATTTCCGGAACCAATGGGAAACCAAAAACATACATTCCCATCACTTCCAAGGAACCACATTTGCTAGCTGGGTGCTCTCTTAAAGCTAGTTCTCTATGAAGACCATGCACCTGACTTTGGGGTAAAGAACTGTTGCGAAAATTAAAATATAGCTATTCATGCTTGAGGTATAAACCTGCAATAAAATGTAACCTATGGAACCATCAAAAGCAGACTAGACAGGCTGATGGTTTAATTTGAGATGTACTGTTCGTCAGATAGAGCTACACACATAACCTGAATGGACTGAATGGCAGTTTGAATCGATCTGGGCTCAATTCAATCCGTATCGCCAAAGTTCTGAGTTCAATTGATTTTCGATTGAGCCGACATATGCAGCGTTTACATGAACGCAGTCTCCGAGAACGCGGAAACATTGCCTTTACATTTTCTATCACGCTCTAGCGATGGTCTGCAGTGCTATGAATTTAATCGAGCCCCTAGAGTTCTGCATTTTCAAGGTTTGGGGAGTCATTGAGGAAAAGAAAAAGGCTCATTAACTGCATCTGGATCCTATCAGACCAATGAACACACAGTGGGAAAGGTATCACATGTGGAAAGGAGACAGTTGTTTGGAGGTGTCAGAAACCCTCAGAACCACCATGGTCTAGTGAGACAAAAAATCCCTTTCAATTACCTGTCTACATACAGCAAAGGCCCTAAAGACTCATTGTCTCACCTCGACCAGGACCGGATATCACAGGAGGTTGGTGGCACCTTCATAGGGGAGGAAGGGCTCGCGGTAATGGTTGGAGCGGAATAAGTGGAATGGTATCAAAAACATCAAACACTGGTCTTCCTATCTCTCCATACAGACTCCACCCCACCTTCCTGAAATATGTCTCGGATTATAGGTCTGGATGACCTTTTCCACATTTTGTTGTGTTACAAAGTGGGATTCAAATGGATTTCATTGTCATTGTTTTTCAATGATCTACACCCCCCAATTTATTTTTGACATTTGTAAAAAATGCTCATGAAAAATACAACACCAATATAACTTGATTATGTAAGTATTCAACCCCTTAAGTCAATACATGTTAGAATCACCTTTACGGAGTTAAGGCCGACATTTTACGTGTTCCTATCCAATTGTGTTTTTGTTTGTTTCTTTGCGTTGTTTGTAACTTATTTCGTAACTTATTTTGTACATAATGTTGCTGCTACTGTCTCTTATGACAGAAAATAACTTCTGGACATCAGAACTGCGATTATTCACCATGAACTGGCAGAATCCTTTTTTTCCTTTAACGAGTCCGAAGAGCCTGACGTGAATGACATACTCCTTTCCTGGGAACAGGGTCAGATCCCCGTCATTTGCATGAAGAGAAGGTGGAGAAAAAGGGGCAGGAGGGTGGGCTGCCTTCTGAGAATTCGTAGGCAATCGAATAAACCCCCACTGCTTTCCATTCTGCTAGCAAATGTGCAATCTTAGAAAAATAAAATTGATGACCTATGCGGAAGATTAAACTACCAATGGGACATTCAAAACTGTAATATCTTATGCTTCACTGAGTCGTGGCTGAATTACGACATTATCAAGATACAGCTGGCTGGTTATACGCTGTATCGTTAGGATAGAACAGCATCGTCTGGTAAGACAAGGGGTGGTAGACTATGTATTTATGTAAATAACAGCTGGTGCACAATATCAAAGGAAGTCTCAAGGTTTTGCTCGCCTAAGGTAGAACATCTCATGATATGCTGTAGACCATGCTATCTACCTAGAGAGTTTTCATCTATATTTTTTGTAGCTGTCTACATACCAACACAGACTGAGGCTGGCACTAATATCGCACTCAGTGAGCTCTATTCTGCCATAAGCAAACAGGAAAGTGCTCACCCAAAGGCGGCGCTCCTAGTGGCCGGGGACTATAATGCACTGAAACTTAAATCGATCTTACCAAATTTCTATCAGCATGTTAAATGTGCAACCAGAGGGAAAAATCCCGCTATGCCCTCTGACAAACCATCAAAAAGGCAAAGCATCAATACAGGACCAAGATTGAATCCTACTAAACCGGCTCTGATGCTCGTCGGATGTGGCAGTGCTTGCAAACCATTACAGACTACAAAGGGAAGCACAGCCGAGAGCTGCCCAGTGACACAAGCCTACCAGATGAACTAAACAACTTCTATGCTCACTTCGAGGCAAATAACACTGAAACATGCATGAGAGCACCAGCTGTTCTGGACGACTGTGTGATCACGCTCTCCGCAGCTGTGTTGAGTAAGACCTTTAAACAGGTCAACATTCACAAGGCTGCAGGGCCAGACGGATTTCCAGGATGTGTACTGCGAGCATGCCCTGACCAACTGTCAAGGGTCTCCATGACATTTTCGACCTCTCCCTGTCCGAGTCTGTAATACCAACATGTTTTAAACAGACCACCATAGTCCGTGTGCCTAAGAACACTAAGGTAACCTGCCTAAATGACTACCGACATGTAGTCTGTAGCCATGAAGTGCTTTGAAAGGCTGGTCATGGCTCACATCAACACCATTATCCCAGAAACCCCACTCAAATTTGCATACTGCCCCAACAGATCCACAGATGATGCAATCTCTATTGCACTCCACACTGCCCTTTCCCACCTGGACAAAAGGAACACCTATGTGAGAATGGTATTCATCGACAACAGCTCAGCGTTCAACACCATAGTGCGCTCAAAGCTCATAACTAAGCTAAGGACCTTGGAACTAAACACCTCCATCTGCAACTTGATCCTGGACTTCCTGACGTTGTGTTAAGGTTAGGTAACAACACATCTGCCACGCTGATCCTCAACACAGGGGCCCCTCAGGGGTGCGTGCTCAGTCCCCTCCTGTACTTCCCGTTCACTCATGACTGCACGGCCAGGCACGACTCCAACGGCATCATTAAGTTTGCCGATGACACAACAGTGGTAGGTCTGATCACTGACAACGATGAGACAGCCTATGGGGAGGAGGTCAGAGACCTCCCATTGACTCTGTACCGGTACCCCCCTGTGTATAGTTTACTGCTGCTTTTTAGTTACTTCATATTTATTTTTTATTTTTTTTAAACTGCATTGTTGGTTAGGTGCTCGTAAGTAAGCATTTCACTGTCAGGTCTACACTTGTTGCATTCTGCGCATGTGACTAATACAATTTGATTTGATTTGATAGCGATTACGGCTGTGAGTCTTTCCAGGTAAGACTCTATTTTTATATATACTTTTTTAATTTAACCTTTATTTAACTAGGCAAGCCTGTTAAGAACAAATTATTATTTTCAATGATGGCCTACTGGGGAACAGTCGGTTAACTGCATGTTTCAGGGGCAAAACGACATATTTTTACCTTGTCAGCTCGGGGATTCAATACAGCAACCTTTCGGTTACTGGCCCAACGCTCCAGAGCTTTCCACACCTGGATTGTGCAACATTTTCTTATTATTCTTTCAAAAATTATTCTAGCTCTGTCAAATTGGTTTGTTGATCATTGCTAGACAAAGATTTAAGTCAAAACAGTAACTCGGCCACTCAGGAACATTCACTGTCTTCTTGGTAAGCAACTCCTGTGTAGATGTGGCATTGTGTTTTAGGTTATTGGCCTGCTGAAAGGTGAATTCATCTTCCAGCGTCTGGTGGAAAGCAGACTGAGGCAGGTTTTCCTCTAGGATTTTGCCGTTGCTTAGCTCAATTACGTGTTTTTTCATTTTGAAAAACTCCCCAATGATTACAAGCACACCCATAACATGATTCAGCCACCACTATGCTTGAAAATATGGAGAGTGGTTCTCAATAATGTGTTGAATTGGATTTGCCCCAAATAAAAAACACTTTGTATTCAGGAGCAAAAATGTATTGCTTTTCCAACATTTTGTCAGTATTACTTTAGTGCTTTGATGCAAACAGGATGTATGTTTTGGAATATATTTTTTATGTACAGCCTACCTTCTTTTCACAATGTTGTTGATCCATCCTCAGTTTTCTCCTATCACAGCCATTAAACTCTGTAACTGTTTTAAAGTCACCATTGGTCTAATAGGAAATCCCTGATCGGTTCTCTTCCACTCTGGCAACTGAGTTAGGACGGACACCTGTATCTTTATAGTGACTGGGTGTATTGATACACCCTCCAAAGTGTGATTAATAACTTTACCATGCTGAAAGGGATATTCAATGTCTGTTTATTTGTCTTTTTTTTTATCTACCAATAGGTGCCCTTCTTTGCGAGGCATTGGAAAACCTCCCTGGTCTTTGCTGTTGAATCTGTGTTTGAAATTCACTGCTCGACTGAGGGACCTTACAGATAATTGTATGTGTGTGATACAGAGATGTATGTGAAACACTATTATTGCATAGAGAGTGAGTCCATGCAACTTATAATTTGACTTGCTAAGCAAATGTGGACTCCTGAACTGTTTTAGGCTTGCCAAAACAAAGGGGTTGAATACTTAATGACCCAAGACATTTCAACTTTACATGTTTATTAATAAAAATAAATAAATTGATCCACTTTGACATTATGGGGTATTGTGTATAGGCAAGTGACAAAACATCTCCATTTAATCTATGTTCAATTCAGGATGTAACACAAGAAAATATGGAAAAAGTCAAGGTGTGTGAATACTTTCTGAAGGCACTGTAACTTTATCTACTGTCAAAATATTTGCTACTCCATCCATTTACTAACTGAAGCCTCTGAAGCAATTTTAGGTCAGGTAAAGTCTCTTTTTTTCTATCAATCACCCAAAATCCCCTACCTTTCTGTACCTGATTTTCTCATAATATGACTAGCCTTTAATTACAGATACCTACCTTAACCTCACCAATTTGCATGATCCTTCTCATTTGAAAAATAAGGATCACTTCCCTACAGTATCTGTTTATTTCAGTCATGCCTTCCAGCTGTACTGTATCGGGATCTGGAGTAAACAAGTGTTCCCCTCTGTACATTTTGTAAAGCCACTTTTACACATCTATTGTGTACAGTATGAAGGGGAAAGAGCATCCAGTTGTAAACATCTGTCTTTGGATTCTGAGTCAGACTCTGTTGTGTTAATGAGTCCCCATCGTAGGTTTGATTCCTGCTTCCCCGTAGTGTCATCATGCCTGCAGCTGGCCTTGCAGTAGACCTCCAGTCTCCTAAAATCCCCTTGCTGCTCTTAGGCCTCACTTTTGGAAAGTGTCTGTCCAGGCGTTAATTCTATAGGACAAGCCAGAGTCAACCTCTAACCCAACCAGATATAAGCAATCCCTGAATTTTCCCCCAGGACTTTTGCCAGATGCAATCAAACCACCTGCCAATCAAACCATGGAGCCTGAGGGTGTATTTTTTTGCAATGGAGAGATAATTTTCTCATATAGTAAAAGTATATTGGCCTATTGACCTGTTTAGACTTTTCTTAAGGAATATGCATGAATTTAATCTCAGACGCCAAATATATCCAACTACTGGAAGGATTGGGACGGGGGTTATCTTTACTCTTACACGGGGGTATTATTATCTTACTTCACACGTAAGACATGGCTGTGCACACCGTGTGCTGAATGACATAAAGAAAATAGCAATATCCTATATTGAGTCCCTATTGACTTATTAAGATGTGCATATGGGAAGTTTACATACGTACATAGAGGTTTGGGAGGTTATATGGACCCTTGTGGATGGGTATACAGAACAGGACGTCTTCGTTTTCGGGGCTACCCCATCCAGTGGTCCCAGCAGAGCGTCCATACAGGCCTGTGAGATCTTTACATCCTGGCAGGGGATCCTGGAGCTTCTCTATACTGGGGGCCGGCTGGAAATTCAGTTTCCTCTCCTTCATAGTGCCCCGGGGGTCATGTGTAAAACAAAATCCATGAATAATAATTTGACTAAAGATAAAAGTCTTGAATGAATGGTCTCAGGCTCCCTCCAGCTGTTTTGTTGAGAGTTATGATGACAATCACTTTAAATTATATTGTCCATGCTGATAGAAATGTAAGGGATACTGTTGCATGGAGCAGAAAAGTAATTTTTCATGGATATCCACCAACTTCATGCTTGTCTCTTGCAATGACCATGTACTCTGTTTCAATTTATTGTACTCTGAGAATGTATTTTTTTCTCCCCTTCAAACAGGTTGCATGTATTAAACATGTGTAATAATTTTACCCTTAAGGTTGTGCAATGTCATAGATCGTTTTGGGCATTTCTCACTAACAGGCTTCGCCCAAGCCATCACTTTTCGTAATGCTTCGTTAAACCAACTGACGTCTTTGTACACATTCTGGATGGGGCACCACTTTATTTCAGGGTCGTCATCTCTGCAAAGCAGGGACCATTCCTAAACTCTTTTCAGTAACTCCTTCCAGGAACTAAGTATGCTTCAAACCAAAACCAACAGCAAAAAAACCTGGACAGTGATCATGAAGTGATCAGTCACTTTTAATGAAACCAACAGCATGGCACAGTCAACTTCCAGACCGAGTGTGTTTACCAATCACCTTGTGTAACACGCAATCTGTTGATGCTAGTAGCTCTTGTGCTTATCCTGGAAAGCCTCCACTGTGTGACAGTGTAACAGTATTGACAAAGTAATAATAATGTCATATGTGATTTCTCAATGGCAGGGCCAGGAAGAAATTGCTCTGACGTGATACAGACATTTCGATCTCTATGCCCAGACAAGCAGACCACAAAAAATGATTACGCACTTGAAGGACACATTTAAAAAAAAATATTGTTAGAGCATAGATTCCCAATAAATGTTGCTGATTGTGTCCTCACTTTTCCATATTGTTTCTCTTTGTAATCCTGAGTAACACAAAGTTTTCGTCTATGGTTGCTAAAGCCAAAGAGCAGGGAGAAAAGGAAGTCACATAACAGTCCTTGCTGTCTCACACCATTCAAGAGAAAAACTTTTTCATGTCTCTATCTGGCCTTGTAACAACCCACTGGCAACATACGTCAATTCAACGTCTATTCCACATTGGTTTGGGGTAATTTCATTGAGATGATGTGGAAACAACGTTGATTCAACCGGTGTGTGCACAGTGAGAGCCTGTGTTTTCGAGGGTGTTTGGGATGTATGTCAAGTTTGTCTGTGTTTCTCAAGATTCCAGTTTGTTTTGTCAAAAAACTATTGACAGTGACGTACTGTACATGAAGAGGATTGTTCAAAGGCTCTTCCCTCTCGTCTCTTTGTCTTGTCCATGCCATTAATTCCTCTCAGATATCGCAGGGCAGCAAAAGGAGTTGATGGATGACCCTGAGCCGGTGGAGGTATTGAGTTTGAGAGTGCCGACTGTTGCGGCTCCCTTTGGTGGTGAATCGATGCTGCCTGCTCCATCTGTTCGTCAACACTTCTCAGGAAACCCAGACACAATAGACACATAAACCTCCCACACTGAGTCAGAGATCCTAGTATCAACAACAACAAACCAGACAGGGACAAGGCTGATGAATGAAAACGTATGTTCTAAATAGACTGAGAAAAGGCTGACATTTAGGCATTGTTGTTGTTGTGTTTGTTTTGAAATTAGATCTGTCTGTTCTATCATGTTTTTTTTTTTGGGGGGGGGGGGGGGGGTGCAGGCTTGTGTGTTTGTGTTGTGGGAAAACAGAGGTATGAGGAATTACAGCTCAGCACGAGACCCCTCTGATTCAATATCTAGAACATCTTTTTTTTAAATCTCAGTAATTTACTCACAGTATTTCCCAGTTTGTGATTTGTCGCAAATTCATTACTGTGTGTGTATAAACAGTCTGGGATGTGACTAGAAACATTGGTTTTCTTCATTTGGTGGGTAAGAGGAGAATTCCAAAAACGAATGTTTTACCCAATATATTGGAGTGTAAGTACTGTCTAGACAGTTTTCCAGCGCTCCAGGGGTCTCGACCTACATTCTGTATGTTATTTCCTGTTATATGCTCTTCCTAATACAGCTCTCAGTCCCTGTGGTCCAACCACCACCCAGATAGTGGAGACCCCTGTCTCTCTCACCTCCGGCCATCCTTTACCTCACCCCTGCAGGGAGTGACAACCTCCTTCCCCTCCTTTCTCTCCCCATGTTCTCTCCTTCTCCCACTGCTCTTTCCATCTCCCTCTCTTCTCACCCTGGCTTCATCTCTCTCCTCTCCTCTCACCCCCTCTATTCTCTCCACTCTCCTACTGACCCACACATCTGGAAAGGGTTAAGAGGCTGTTCAATTTACCAGACATTTAGAGGTGTAGAAAAAGTAAATATGTTTTATAAAGTGTTGGCGAAGACAACTCACTCCACATCCAATGTGAAATGTGGTGAGTCCATTGACCTGCAAAAAGTTCTCTTCACACAGTGTCAGCATTAATTCCACAGAGGACCTACAGGATGTATATCATCCATTAAACCTTAAACAAGGATTCAATTGTCGCCTCCATGGAGCATTCATGGCTGGCGGCGGGTCAATTTGTTAAATAATTTCTGCAGTTAATCCTCTGACAGCAGCTAAGTGAACTGTTACATTACCGTACCTGTCAGGTGAGGGGTTTTGAAATAGCTGTCTTCCAAGTAGAGTGAAGGTGAGACTGAGAGAGAGATTGGGACACAATCCCAAGGCTGCGACAGAACCCTCAGGATTTGCAGGTGTAAAGGACGTCACACTGCTTGCCTAGTGAGTACCGCTTCCTCCTGATTCGGCTCATTCCGAGAATTAAACATCTGCCCCGCATACACACGTGACCGCTCTCCTGAAACCCAGTCGCACCACTGAAAAGCTAGCTGTTCTGCAGTGCAAGTAGGGACGCATACTTTAAAGTACTACTTAAGTCTTTTTTGGGGGGTACTTTACTTTACTGTTTATATTTTTGACAACTTATACTTTTACTCCACTACATTCCTAAACAAAATAATGTACTTTTTACTCCTTACATTTTCCCTGATACCTAAAAGTACTAGTAACATTTTGAATGCTTAGCAGGACAGGAAAATTGTCTAATTCACGCACTTATCATCCCTACCTATTCACGAAACACAAATGCTTCGTTTGTAAATGATGTCTGAGTGTTGAAGTATGCCCCTGGCTATCCGTTAATTAAAAAATCTAGACAATTGTGTCGTCAGGTTTGCTTAATATAAGGAATTTTAAATTATTTATACGTTTACTTTTGATACTTTTGCTATTACATTAACTTACATACTTAAGTACATTTAAAACCAAACACATTTAGACTTTTACTCAAGTAGTATTTTACTGGGTGACTTTCACTTTTACTTGAGTATTTTCTTTTAAGGTATCTTTACTTCTACTCAAGTATGACAATTGGGCACTTTTCCCACCACTGGTCTGATGAGGTACTTAAGTAGGAAGAGGCAGATTCAGAGTGAAGATGACGTGAGACAGAGGCGTCATGCCCATAGGGGGCACAACGGCATGTGCCTCCCTCAGATATATATATTTTTAATAACCCCTTGAGATCGATGTTCGCGCCCCAGAGGAAATCTAATTAGCATAACACACAAATCACCATACAAATCTGTCAGTTTAAGCTAAAGAAATCTGTTCTTTAACATTGGATGCATCTCAATCCACCGCATCCGTCTATGTTGCACTGCCGCATTGGAAGTCGGTACAGCCGATCTGCAAACTTCTGTCTGTACCATCAGAACAGTTTGGGATACACAGTAATATGACTCCTCTGTGGGAAAGTGACACTCTAGAACGCCCACATGCCTCACAAGACTCGTCTGAAGTTCTCCCGGTAACAGTTGAAAAAAAGGAATGGACGTATTTATGGAGACTGTTGAGTGCCAAAAATAAGGGATTAAATACATACATAAACAACAAATGTTTTCTGATCTTTCTTATATCTCTCAGATATAGGACAGACACTTCCGAACAAACTTCCTTTAGATTTTTGGGGGGGAATATCTGTTGTTCCATGTAGTGAATGTGTTATTCAATGCGTTTGTATGGGCTAAAAGCAGTAAAGCCAAAGAAAATGTTTCATCAAATATATACACTGCAGTTCAAAAGTTTGGGGTCACTTTGAAATGTCCTTGTCTTTTAAAATTAAAGCACATTCTTTTGTCCATTAAAATAACATCAAACTGATCAGAAATACAGTGTAGACATTGATAATGTTGTAAATGACTATTGTAGCTGGAAATGGCTGATTTCTTATGGAATATCTACATAGACGTACAGAGGCCCATTATCAGCAACCATCACTCCTGTGTTCCAATGGCACGTTGTGTTAGGCCATGGTGCACAACTGAGCAAGAGGGCAAGTACATTAGAGTGTCTAGTTTGAGAAACAGACGCCTCACAAGTCCTCAACTGGCAGCGTCATTAAATAGCACCCACAAAACACAAGTCTCAATGTCAACAGTGAAGAGGCGACTCCGGGACGCTTTTCTTCTAGGCAGCGTTCCTGTGTCCAGTGTCTGTGATCTTTTGCAAATCTTACTATTTTCTTTTTATTGGCCAGTCTGAGATATGGCTTTTTCTTTGCAACTCTGCCTAGAAGGTCAGCATCCTGGAGTCGCCTCTTCACTGTTGACGTTGAGACTGGTGTTTTGCGGGTACTATTTAATGAAGCTGCCAGTTGCCAGTTTCTCAGAATAAGAATAGACTGACGAGTTTCCGAAGAAGTCCTTTGTTTCTGGCCATTTTGAGCCTGTAATCGAACCCACAAACCCTGATGCTCCAGATTCTCAACTAGTCTAAAGAAGGCTAGTTGTATTGCTTCTTTAATTAGCACAACCATTTTCAGCTGTGCTAACATAATTGCAAAAGGGTTTTCTAATGATCAATTAGCCTTTTAAAATGATAAACTTGGATTAGCTAACACAACGTGCCATTGGAACACAGGAGTGATGGTTGCTGATAATGGGCCTCTGTACGCCTATGTAGATATTCCATAAAAAATCTGCCGTTTCCAGCTATAATAGTCATTTACAACATTAACAATGTCTACACTGTATTTCTGATCAATTTGATGTTATTTTAATGGACAAAATAATGTGTTTTTCCCTTCAAAAACAAGGACAAAAACAGGGGTCTGACCATCATAATGGAAAATTACTGAGGATAATAGCAGACGATGTTGCCACTCATATTTGCCACATCTTCAATTTTAGCCTACTAGAGAGTGTGTACCCTCAGGCCTGGAGGGAAGCTAAAGTCATTCTGCTACCCAAGAATAGTAAAGCGCCATTTACTGTCTCAAATAGCCGACCAATCTGGAAAAAATTGTGTTTGACAAGATACAATGCTATTTTACAGTAAACAAATTGATTACAGAATTTCAGCACGCTTATAGGGAAGGAGACCCAACAAGCACAGCACTTACACAAATGACTGATGATTGGCTGAGAGAAATTGATGATAAAATGATTGTGGGGGCTGGCTTGTTAGATTTCAGTGCAGCTTTTGACATTATTGATCGTAGTCTGCTGCTGGAAAAACGTATGTGGTATGGCTTTACACCTGCCTTACCTCCTTACTTCATTTGCACACACTGTACACATATTTTTCCATTGTGTTATTGACTGTATGTTTGTTTACTCCATGTGTAACTCTGTGTTGTTGTTTGTGTCGCATTGCTTTGCTTTATCTTGGCCAGGTCGCAGTTGTAAATGAGAACTTGTTCTCAACTGGCCTACCTGGTTAAATTGAGGTTCATTTTTTAAAAATATAATGTGGATAAAGAGTTACTTGTCTAACAGAACACAGAAGGTGTTCTTTAATGGAAGCCTATCAAATATAATCCAGTTGGAATCAGGAATTCCCCAGTGTAGCTGTTTAGGCCCCTTGCTTTTTTCAATTTTTCTAATGACTTGAGCTTTGCTCAAAGCCTTGCGTTTTGAGTTTCTATGTATGCGGATGACTCAACACTATACATGTCAGCTACTACAGCGACTGAAATGACTGCAACACTCAAAGAGCTGCAGTTAGTTTCAGAGTGGGTGGCAAGGAATAAGTCAGCCCTAAATATTTCCATAACTAAAAGCATTGTATTTGGAACAAAACACTCACTAAACCCTAAACCTCAATTAAATCCTGGATAACAGGAAACGGTCGACCTTTTGACCTTTTGACTGAAAGAGTATACAATACATCCTCAGAAACCTGCACACCTGAAATAATAATAATATTAATAATATTAATAATAATACAATATACTGAACAAAAATATAAACGCAACATGTAAAGTGTTGGTCCCATGTTTCATGAGCTGAAATAAAAGATCCCAGAAATGTTTGATACGCCACGCCATCCCAGGACCTCCATATCCGGCTTCTTCACCTGCGGGATCGTCTGAGACCAGCCAGCTGATGAAACTCTAGGTTTGCACAACCAAATATTTTCTGTGCAAACTGTCAGAAATCGTCTCAGGGAAGCTCGTGTTTGTCGTCCGCACCAGGGTCTTGACCTGACTGCAGTTTGGCATCGTAACCGTGGACAAATGCTCACCTTCGATGGCCACTGGCATGCTGGAGAAATGTGCTCTTCACGGATTAATCCTAGTTTCAACTGTACAGGGCAGATGACAGACAATGTGTATGGTGTCGTGTGGGTGAGTGGTTTACTGATGTCAACGTTGTGAACAGAGTACCATATGGTGGCAGTGGGGTTATGGCATGGGCAGGCATCAGCTACGGACAACGAATACAATTACATTTTATTGATGGAAATTTTAATGCACAGAGATACTGTGATGACATCCTGAGGCCCATTGGTGTGCCATTCATCCGTCTCCATCACCTCACGTTTCAGCATGATAATGCATTGCCCCATGTCACAAGGATATGTACACAATTCCTGGAAGTTGAATATGTCTCAGCTCTTCCATGTTTGGGATTGCTCTGGATCGATGTGTACGACAGCATGTTCAAGTCCGCACCAATATCCAGCAACTTCGCACAGCCATTTAATAGGAGTGGGACAACATTGCACAGACTACAAACAAAAGCCTGATCAACTTTAAGCGATTGAGATGTGTCTCGCTGAATGAGACAAATGATGGTCACACCAGATACTGACTACTGTTCGAATTAACTTCCCTACTTTTTTTTTAAAGGTTTCTGTGACCAACAGATTCATATCTGTATTCCCAGTCATGTGAAATCCATAGATTAGGGCCTAATACATTTATTTAAATTAACTGATTTCCTTATGAAAATCTTTGAAATTGTTGCATGTTGCGTTTATATTTTTGTTCAGTGTAATAAAAACTGTAGAAGTGATGGGGACTCATTTGAGGCCAAAACAGACACTCAACTCTTAGAGGACGCCTGCCCAGGATGAGGAATGAAGTGATGACAGTCAGATGTTATTTGTTTAAAGAAAGAAAACAAACCAAGGCAGTTCTGAACACATTGCCCCCTCCGCATGTCAACTCACAGAGATTTGTCTTGACCTAAGAGAGCTACAGACATGCAAAGAATATGTGTCTGTCTGTCTGTCTGTCTGTCTGTCTGTCTGTCTGTACATTTGTGAGTGAACAGACTGGCATGTTTAAGGTTGTTTTCGCACATGGTTTATTGGCTGCAGTGCACATCAGTGTTTGTTTGGATTTTGTAAGGATTTATTAATTGGAATTGTTTTTTTGTTTTGTTTTCCTACCGCTAAATTTCAATCAAACCAGAGTTTGTTTGTAGAAGTAATGTTCAAAACATGACATCTCTTTCAAAACATGACATATTTTTCAAAAATTGACCTCATTCCCCATCAGTTGCAAAAAAAATACTATGTATTACTGTACATACAATGAACATGCCTCAAGACACAGCTATGTATTGTTGTGGGCTTCAGGTACATTTTTCACAGTTTGAATAAGTGATCATTGCTTTCATTATGCATTCATTCCAAGTTATTTGAGGGCACACAGAGGGAATAGTTGATTTATATTGTGTCCACCTAAAATGTAAGCATGCTACTGTATATGTATTTTGCATGGGGGGAAACCAATTCACCAAAGAAGTGTTACAGACGACATTAAGAAAAGTAGAGACGCCAATCTAATCAAAATACGATCAATTTGAAGCAGACACAACAAGAAAACCTTGTTCAAATGATTATGGAAACAATTCCTCTGGTGTGGACTTGAGTTCTAAAAAAACATTTCACAATGGGGACTGAACAAACCAAGAGTTGACATAATCTCCTTCCAAACGAACCAGGTGGGAAAATAACCTAAATCCCAGTTTTAAGACGCTGGCTGCGGCCAAAGTGCTTACTGGTGATTGGGCGTGCCTGGTTTATGCTCCTGACCGGATAGTGTTTAGGTTGGGAGACTGGAGTTGTTTATATCCCGGCTGTGGGGGTGTGTGTCTGTATTCACAGCACAGTATTTACATTCACCTGCAGCTTGTATGTATCCAACTCTATCTGGATGTTTTACAACCTGTACCTGTGTGTATCTACAGTATATCCCCACGCCCACACACAAACAAACACAAAGTAGGTGAGCAGCGTGGATTCATTGACCCTTCTGGTGATTCATCTGGTTTCTGCTGGGTTATCAGTCTGACAGGCTGAGGCTGAGCTTGGCTTGACAGGGCCTACCCCGACACTGACCAGTCAACATACGTTTACCCATCACACACTGAGGAATGGTGTGTATGTGTATTCCTGTGCACGTACAGTATGTTTGTGTTTATTTGTGTGCATGTATGAGTGTGTGTGTGCGCGTGTGTATATGTCACTGTCCTGTTATGTAATTGCATTGGCAAGTAAATGTGCTAGTGATTCCGTACGTGAATATATCTGCCAGTGAAGGCATCTTTGTATATGTACAGTATGGGAATGTATTCCAGCTTCCCTACATGACCAATAAGTATGTGGACACCTGCTAGTCGAACATCTCATTCCAAAATCATGGGCATTAATATGGAGTTGGTCCCCCCTTTCCTGCTGTAACAGCCTCCACTCTACTGTAGGAACATTGCTGTGGGGGCTTGCTTCCATTCAGCCACAAGATAATTACTGAGATCGGGCATGGATGTTGGGCGATTAGGCCTGGCTCACAGTCGCCGTTCCAATTCATCCCAAAGGTGTTCGATGGGGTTGAGGTCACGGCTCTGTGTAGCACTGTCAAGTTCTTCTACACCGATCTAGACTAACCATTTCTGTATGGACCTTGCCTTGTGCACGGGGGAATTGTCATGCTGAAACAAGAAAGGGCCTCCCCAAAAGGTTGCCACAAAGTTGGAAGTACAGAATTGTCTAGATTGTCATTGTATGCTGTAGCATTAATATTTCCTTTCACTGAAACTACCGACATTAGCCCGAATCATAAAAAACAGCTAATTTTACAGTTGGCACTACGTCCGTCGGACTGCCAGATGGTGAAGTGTGATTCATCACTCCAGAGAACGCGTTTCCACTGCATGGTGAGCTTAGGCTTATGTGCGGCTGCTTGGACATGAAAACCCATTTCATTAAGCTCCCGACGAACAGTTCTTGCACTGACGTTGCTTCCAGAGGCAGTTTGAAACTTGGTAGTGAGTGTTGCAACCCAGGACAGATGATTTTTACGCTCTGCGTTCTTCAGCACTTTCCTGTCCTGTTCTGTGAGCTTGTGTGGCCTACCACTTTGTGGCTGAGCCGTTGTTGCTCCTTGATTATTCCACTTCGCAATAACAGCACTTACAGTTGACCAAGGCAGCTCTAGCAGGGCAGACATGTAACACTTTTTTGTTTACTACATGATTCCATGTGTGTTATTTCATAGATTTGATGTCTTCACTATTATTATACAATGTAGAAAATAGCAAAAATAAGCTTAGGCCTGTGCAGCCCCTAACCTCCCCAGTGGGAAGCGGTGTGTGTAACGAATCTCTTCACCGTCTGAGGAGGAGTAGGAAGGATCGGACCAATATGCAGCGTGGTAAGTGTCCATGTTAATTTATTAGACTGAACACACAAAACAAAATAACAAAGCGAATGGAAGAAACTAAACAGTTCTGTAAGGTGACATACACTAAACAGAAAACAACTACCCACAAATCATAGTGGGAACACAGGCTACCTAAGTATGGTTCTCAATCAGAGACAACGATTGACAGCTGCCTCTGATTGGGAACCATACCAGGCCAAAAGCAGAAATACAAAACCTAGAACAAAAACATTGAATGCCCACCCCAACTCACGCCCTGACCAAACTAAAACAGAGACATAAAAAAGGAACTAAGGTCAGGACGTGACAGTGTGAGTGTAGGGCAGTGTGGTGGGGAGAGTTGAAACGTGTTTCTTACTAATCCATCTTCCAGAAGAGACAGCTCCTATAGCAGGAGCCAGCTTTGATCCCACACAGATGAAGACAAAAAGCACTTAAGCTACTTAGACTACCAGTTTTCTACCTCGTTCCCATCCCTTTGTTGTTCTTCTTCATCCTCTTCTCTTTCTTCTTCTCTCATGAGGATAGAAAGAGAAAAATGGGGTAAGAGGTTTAGCGTGAACTCATAGGTTAGGCCAAAACACCTACACATGTTGGCACTGTCACACACATACATATGCGCGCAAACACACACACAAATGCAAAAACAAACAGAGACAGGCTAAGATATAAGGCACCATTACCAATCTCCAAGAACTCATCATAGTCTTTAATAACCTCCACACACACACACACACACACACACACACAGAAGGTGGCTCCACTCCCTGTTTGGGTGGCGCTCGGTGGTCATTGTCACCGGTCTACTACCTGCCACCGATCCCTTTTTCTTTTCTGTTGGTTTTGTCTTGATTGTTTTCACCTGTTGCTTATTTTGGTTCATCAATCGTCTATTTAAACTTCTAGTGCCCGCCTGCTTTTGTGCAGGCTTATCCTTACTGTCAGCGGTGAAGTTGTTTTTCGCCTGCGTATTTTGTTGTATGTTCTTTTCATGGGTTTTGGAGACATACTTGATTTATGGTCATTGCCTGATTGTTGGCTGGACCAAGCGCAATAAACACATTAATTTGGAAGTATTGCTCTCTGCGCCTGACTCTACACCCACCATTCCTAGAAATCTGTGACACACACACACACACACACACACACACACACACACACACACACCAATTTGGACCTCCTGTCGGTAGCAGAGCGCTCTTGATTTGTTTGTATCTCCTGCACTAAATGGAAGAGAAACCTTAATAAAAAACAGCTGTGTTGAAGCGACTGTAAACACAGATATCCATGTTTAAAGGTCACATTGTGTGTGTGTGTGTGTGTGTCTCTGTGTGTGTGCGTGTGTGTGCAAAAGAAGTGGAAGAAGTCAGGGAACCCTGTGTGTGCATGTGGAGGGGAGTAATCGTTGTGTAGATTCGGATACACAGTAAGTAAGCTACAGAGTCAAGAATGTGTTGGCCCAATTCTGGTTATAGTGTGTGTGTGTGTGTGTGTGTGTGTGTGTGTGTGTGTACACAGAGTTTGTTTTTATTTGTCTGTCACAGTGGACCCAAAGAAAACTATTACTGTGATTGATGAAATCACATGACCAGTGCCAGAGCCCTCTGTCTAAGTGGAATGATTCTGGTGTTTGTTTCATGTTCATTCAGTGTTTTCCCCTATAGTGATGACTATGGCCTATGCAGTGACCCACACAGGAAAAAGTATCGGATAGAAACATTCTTCTGACACTCCAGGTGCATACACATTCACTCACACACACTCAGTCAGTCAGTCAGTTTGTCAGTCACACACGCACACGCACACAAACGCACACACGTCAGGCAACCCAAACATTTGAGGAGGCAGAAAGTATGTGAGGATAGCTGGGGGTGGTCCGGAAGTGGTAGAATGTATTTTTTTAACACCTGAAAGAGCTTTTTTTTCTGCAATCTAGAGCAATAATTATTATTCTTAATTCAACGTACAAAAAAATGCTAGTTTTCCTGCATTTCAAACACCTCTTGAGGTGTCTGTATCCTCATGACTGGTGGTTGTTCTTTTTTAAAATAAACTAAATATGCTTCTCTGCATTTCTGCTAAAATCTGGTAACAAAATGGAAAGGAATGTGAGTCTTCTTCAGTACATTTAGTTATTTCTTGGTTTTCTAAAGTACACCAACCTTGCCAGCAGGGATGCCAGCTAAGATAGTTAGATAAGCTAGCAACTTTAACTTGCCTGACTCCAATGCTTCCCACAGTTGGATTAAGTCGGCTGGATGTCCTTTGTGTGGTTAACCATTCTTGATTCACACGGGAAATGGTTGAGCATGAAAAACCCAGCAGTGTTGTAGTTCTTGACACAACCCGGTGTGCCTGGCACCTACTACCATCCCCCGTTTAAAGGTACTTAAATATTTTTTATTGCCCATTCACCCTCTGAATGGCACAAATACAATTGTAAGGAATCAACAGACAGCATAGCTTGATCAAATTAAATGTACAAACACACCTTCCTGTGAATCCTGCCCATCAATAAGCGAGCAAAGCTTTCACCTGGATTCACCTCCCTGACCAAGGCCCTTCTCCCCTGATAGCTCAGTTTGGCCGGGCGGCCAGCTCTAGGAAGAATCTTGACGTTTTCAAACTTCTTCCATTTAAGAAAGATGGAGGCCACTGTGTTCTTGGGGACCTTCAATGCTGTCTCGGAGCTCTACGGACAATTCATTCAATCTCTTGGTTTGGTTTTTGCTCTGACATGCACGGTCAAATGTGGGACCTTATATAGACAGGTGTTTGCCTTTCCAAATCATGTCAAATCTATTGAACTTACCACAGGTGAACTCCAATCAAGTTGTAGAAACATATCAAGGATAATCCATGGAAACAGGATGCACCTGAGCTCAATTTTGAGTCTCATAGCAAAGGATCTGAATACTTATTTTTATTACATTTGCAAACCATTCTAAAACCTGTTTTTGGTTTGTATTGTATTGTTTTTGATCAATTTTAGAATACGGCTATAATGTAACAAAATGTGGAATAGTCAAGGGGTCTGAATAGTGTCCAAATGAACTGTGTGTATGTATATATATATATATATATATATGTATATATATATATATATATATATATATATATATATACAGTTGAAGTTGGAAGTTTACATACACCATAGTCAAATACATTTAAACTCAGTTTTTCACAATTCCTGACATTTAATCAACTTAAATATTCCCTGTCTTAGGTCAGTTAGGATCACCACTTTATTTTAAGAATGTGAAATGTCAGAATAATAGTAGAGAGAATGATTTATTTCAGCTTTTATTTCTTTCATCACTTCCCAGTAGGTCAGAAGTTTGCATGCACTCAATTAGTATTTGGTAGCATTGCCTTTAAATTGTTTAACTTGGGTCAAACGTTTCGGGTAGCCTTCCACAAGCTTCCCACAGTAAGTTGGGTGAATTTTGTCCCATTCCTCCTGACAGAGCTGGTGTAACTGAGTCAGGTTTGTAGGCCTCCTTGCTCACACACACTTTTTCAGTTATGCCCACAAATTTTCTATTGGATTGAGGTCAAGGCTTTGTGATGGCCACTCAAATACCTTGACTTTGTTGTCCATAAGCCAATTTGCCACAGCTTTGTAAGTATGCTTGGGGTCATTGTCCATTTGGAAGACCCATTTGCGACCAAGCTTTAACTTTCTGACTGATGTCTTGAGATGTTGCTTCAATATATCCACATAATTGTCTTTCCTCATGATGCCATCTATTTTGTGAAGTGCACCAGTCCCTCCTGCAGCAAAGCACCCCCACAACATGATGCTGCCATCCCCTTGCTTCACAGTTGGGATGGTGTTCTTCAGCTTGCAAGCCTCCCCCTTTTTCCTCCAAACATAACGATGGTCAATATGGCCAAACAGTTCTATTTTTGTTTCATCAGACCAGAGGACATTTCTCCAAAAAGGAGTGCAGTTGCAAACTAGTCTGGCTTATTTTGGCGGTTTTGGAGCAGTGGCTACTTCCTTACTGAGCGTCCTTCCAGGTTATGTCAATATAGAACTCGTTTTACTATGGATATAGATAATTTTGTACCTGTTTCCTCCAGCATCTTCACAAGGTCCTTTACTGTTGTTCTGGGATTGATTTGCACTTTTTGCACCAAAGAACGTTCATCTCTAGGAGACAGAACGCGTCTCCATCCTGAGCGGTATGACGGCTGCGTGGTCCCATGGTGTTTATACTTGCATACTATTGTTTGTACAGATGATCGTGGTACCTTCAGGCGTTTGAAAATTGCTCCCAAGGATGAACCAGACTTGTGGAGGTCTACAATTGTTTTTCTGAGGTCTTGGCTGATTTCTTTTGATTTTCCCATGATGTCAAGCAAAGAGGCACTGAGTTTGAAGGTGGGCCTTGAAATTCATCCACAGGTACACCTCCAATTGACTCAAATTATGTCAATTGGCCTATTAGAAGCTTCTAAAGCCATGACATAATTTTCTGGAATTTTCCGAGCTGTTTAAAGGCACAGTCAATTTAGTGTATGTAAACTTCTGACCCCCTGGAATTGTGATACAGCAAATTCTAAGTGAAATAATCTGTCTGTAAACATTTATTGGAAAAATTACTTGTGTCATACACAAAGTAGATGTTCTAACCGATTTGCCAAAACTATAGTTTGTTAATAACTTTTTATGGCTGCAATCACGTTAACGGGATCATTTTCATCAACAACCGCTGAATTGCATAGCGTCACATTCAAATAATATTACTACAAATATTTATATTCATGAAATCACAAGTGCAATATATCAAAACACAGCTTAGGATGTTTTCACTCAAGAGACTCCCAGTTACACAATAAATGTTCCTTTTGTTCCATAAAGAGTATTTTTATATCCAAAATACCTCCTTTTGTTTGGTGCGTTATGTTCAGAAATCCACAGGAAAGAGAGGTCACGACAACGCAGACAAATTCCAAATAGTATCCGTAATGTCCACAGAAACATGTCAAACGTTTTTTTAATCAATCCTCAGGTTGTTTTTAAAATATATAATTGATAATATATCAACCACAACTGTCTTTTTCAGTAGGAGAGGGAAAGGCAATGGCGCATACAAAACGCTGCTGGCACCCGGCTATACAATGACGCAATGTTATCTTTCTCGCTCATTTTTCAAAATAAAAGCCTGAAACTATGTCTAAAGACTGTTGGCACCTTGAGGAAGCGATAGGAAAAGGAATCTGGTTGATATCCCTTTAAAAGGAGCAAAGGCAGGCTATGGAACATGGAGTTTTCAAAATAGAAGCCACTTCCTGGTTTAATTTTCCTCAGGTTTTCGCCTGCAATATCACAGACAATATTTTTACAGTTTTGGAAACTTTAGAGTGTTTTCCATCCAATACAATAATAATATGCATATATTAGCAACTCAGACTGAGGAGCAGGCCGTTTACTTTGGGCAACTTATTCATCCAAGGTACTCAATACTGCCCCCCAGCCATAAGAAGTTAACAAGAAATGTGTGGAGTGGTTGAAAAACGAGTTTTAATGACTCCATATAGTATAAACACCATGGGACACGCAGCCGTCATACCGCTCAGGAATGTTTACTAGGATTAAATGTCAGGAATTGTGAAAAACTGAGTTTAAATGTTTAAATGTATGTATTTAGCTATGTAAACTTCCGACTTCAACTGTATATCTGAGGGGGCACATGCACCTTTGCCTCCTATGAGCATTACACCTCTGTACACACACAGTGTAGCATGTGAATATATGTAGGCTATACACACAATGGTTAGGAATCTGTTCAGACATGTAGGCCTAGTGTGTGATTCAGGCATTTATGCACACATACAGTACATACAGTGTCGTGGTAAATACATTTATACTGACACACTCACTCACTCATTCTCTGTCACACAAGCTCACGCTCACTCACACACGTCAGAGGTTAAGGAGTACAGCTGGGAGGTGCGAAACTCCCCTTCACTCTCTTTCTCTCTGTCTCTCTCTTCTCTTTATCTCTCTCCTTCTGTCTCTCTCTCTTTGCAATCTATGTCAGCTGGTAATTAATTAACCCACATAGTAAAGCAAGCAAGACGTATGAACTTCCTTGCTCCATCTCACATTCTTCTCCTCCTCCTCTCTCGCTCCCGCTCACTCTTTCTCCCTCCCACTCCCCCTCAGTTGGAGGCAGGCTGAGGTTGCTCATTTGTTGATTGTGTAAGGTTGTGATGTGTTTCAGTGTTTCACGCGTAGCCATCTAGTTTTACACTAATGGACTAAGAAAGCAGCAGGGTAATACGGGAGAATGGATGTATTGTCCCACAGGGCCACTGTGTCTGTTGGCTAGAATCCAGGTATTTTAATTAGAGGCCACTATAGGCACAAATGAGAGAAAATGTTTGCAAACGAAAAAAGAAAAGTCAGAAATCTCACGGGCCAATCTGTGACAATCAATATATGAATCAAACCAGCAGACACTGCAGCCCTATTGAGGACTGGAGTTGAAAAACCCTGATTCAGATATTAAACCATGAACAATGGGCTCCCAAGTGGCGCAGCAGTCTAAGGCAATGCTAGTGTTTAAATCAGATATGACTCTGTTACTCCCCTTGCAGACATATAGCACTAGTGTTTAAATCAGATATGACTCCGTTACTCCCCTTGCAGACATATAGCACTGGTGTTTAAATCAGATATGACTCTGTTACTCCCCTTGCAGACATATAGCACTAGTGTTTAAATCAGATATGACTCCGTTACTCCCCTTGCAGACATATAGCACTAGTGTTTAAATCAGATATGACTCTGTTACTCCCCTTGCAGACATATAGCACTAGTGTTTAAATCAGATATGACTCCGTTACTCCCCTTGCAGACATATAGCACTAGTGTTTAAATCAGATATGACTCCGTTACTCCCCTTGCAGACATACAACACTAGTGTTTAAATCAGATATGACTCTGTAACTCCCCTTGCAGACATACAGCACTAGTGTTTAAATCAGATATGACTCCGTTACTCCCCTTGCAGACATACAACACTAGTGTTTAAATCAGATATGACTCTGTAACTCCCCTTGCAGACATATAGCACTAGTGTTTAAATCAGATATGACTCCGTTACTCCCCTTGCAGACATATAACACTAGTGTTTAAATCAGATATGACTCTGTTACTCCCCTTGCAGACATATAGCACTAGTGTTTAAATCAGATATGACTCCGTTACTCCCCTTGCAGACATATAGCACTGGTGTTTAAATCAGATATGACTCTGTTACTCCCCTTGCAGACATACAACACTAGTGTTTAAATCAGATATGACTCTGTTACTCCCCTTGCAGACATATAGCACTAGTGTTTAAATCAGATATGACTCTGTTACTCCCCTTGCAGACATATAGCACTAGTGTTTAAATCAGATATGACTCCGTTACTCCCCTTGCAGACATATAGCACTGGTGTTTAAATCAGATATGACTCTGTTACTCCCCTTGCAGACATACAACACTAGTGTTTAAATCAGATATGACTCCGTTACTCCCCTTGCAGACATACAGCACTGGTGTTTAAATCAGATATGGGCCTCCCGGGTGGTGCTGTGCCACCAGAGATTCTGGGTTTGAGTCCAGGCTCTGTCACAGCCGGCTGCGACCGGGAGGCCCATGGGGCGGCACACAATTGGCCCAGCGTCGTCCGGGTTAGGGGAGGGTTTGGCCGGCAGGGATATCCTTGTCTCATCGCGCACTAGCGACTCCTGTGGCGGGCCGGGCACAGTGCACGCTGACCAGGTCACCAGGTGTATGGTGTTTCCTCCGACGCATTGGTGCGGCTGGATTCCGGGTTGGAGTTGCAGCGATGAGACAAGACTAACTACTACCAATTGGATACCACGAAATTGGGGAGAAAAAAGGGGTAAAATAATTTTAAAAATATATATATATAAGATATGACACAGTTACTTCACCTTGCAGACATACAGCACCTTACAGACATACAGCACTGTGTTCAGACCGCAACTCAGTCTAAAGTTGTTTTAAAAGGTCCAAGTTTCTTTGGGATGTAAGTTTTTAATTTCTATCTAATATTGCATCGGGTCTACTGGTGCACCATCTTCAAATTTTAAGGGGGGGAGCTCACTGTTTAATCTACTGGTATTGGATGTATGTGATGTTTTTACCTGGTTGCTCCTACCTATACCTGTCTGCTCCTACCTCCTTCCTGTTTGCTTCTTTCTCCTACATGTCTGCTCCTACCTTTTTCCTGTTTCCTTATTTCTCCTACCTGTCTGCTCCTACCTCATACCTGTCTGCTCCTACCTCCTTCCTGTTTGCTTCTTTCTCCTACCTGTCTTCCCCTACCTATCTGCTACTACATCCATCCTGTCTGCTTCTACCCCTCACCTGTCTGCTCCTACCCCTCACCTGTCTGCTCCTACCCCTCACCTGTCTGCTTACCTGTCTGCTCCTACCTCCTACCTGTCTGCTCCTACCTCCTACCTGTCTGCTCCTACCTCCTACCTGTCTGCTTCTACCTCCTACCTGTCTGCTTCTACCTCCTACCTGTCTGCTTCTACCTCCTACCTGTATGCTTCTACCTCCTACCTGTATGCTTCTACCTCCTACCTGTATGCTTCTACCTCATTCCTGTCTGCTTCTAACCCTTACCTGTGTGCCCCTACCTCTCACCTGTGTGCCCCTACCTCTCACCTGTGTGCTCCTACCTCTCACCTGTGTGCTCCTACCTCTCACCTGTCTGCTCCTACCTCTCACCTGTCTGCTCCTACCTCTCACCTGTCTGCTCCTACCTCTCACCTGTCTGCTCCTACCTCTCACCTGTCTGCTCCTACCTCTGCTCCTACCTCTCACCTGTCTGCTCCTACCTCTGCTCCTACCTCTGACCTGTCTGCTCCTACCTCTGACCTGTCTGCTCCTACCTCTGACCTGTCTGCTCCTACCTCTGACCTGTCTGCTCCTACCTCTGACCTGTCTGCTCCTACCTCTGACCTGTCTGCTCCTACCTCTGACCTGTCTGCTCCTACCTCTGACCTGTCTGCTCCTACCTCTCACCTGTCTGTGGTTTCATACCCCTATTGTTACAGATATTATTTTAAAGAGGAGCTGTTTGCATAAGGTTGCTGCCGGTGTTTCCTGTGCAACCGCCAAAGATTTTGCAAGATACATTTGGGAGCTAGATTTTGAAGTTGATGTTTGCATCAAATTGCTACACAATAGACTTTGACCTATCAAGTCAGGTTGTTAGTTAAAGTCTTCCTCTTTGACCTTTGGAGAGGTCAAACAATCATAGTGACCACACCTCTTGGTGACCACACCTCTCTTGTACTGAATCATGTTGACCAAACATATGTTATGAGTTGTGGCATTACTCATTGAGAGAATAGGAAGTTCATATTCAGAATGACATTTAGATGTAGAATGCATCAGAAAGAGGAAGAGGGGAGAGAAAGATATCAACTGTGAGGTCCTGACTCACTATGTGTGTTAGTCTGAGGGTCTGCGGGTGCTTGTGTGTGTTTGTTTAGGTTCACCGGGACTAAATGGGATAAAACCCTTCTGCTGTTTATGAAACGTTATCTGTATCAACTCATGTAGGCCATGGAGTCAGGGTGTTTCTTAGAACTGCCTTCTCTGGCACCTAAAAGACTGGCGACTGCGTGCGTTTCACAAGTCCAACCCCCCAGATCGTCAGCCAGGCCAAAACATGCAGGGGAGATTAAATAAGAACTCCCATCTACTCCCCTGACACACACACACACACACACACACACACACACACACACACACACACACACACACACACACACACACACACACACACACACACACACACACACACACACACACACACAGTTCCTAGCCGTCTCTGCGTCATATCTATGACTTAGAGTTGCCTAATCCAGATTGATGTTGCAAGGTAAATCAGCTCAGTAACTCAATGTCACTTCATAAGGAACTTCAAGCAGGATACTGGAAGGCTACCATAGTTCACAAATTAGCATAGTAGATCATTTCCTTATTTCACTTTTTTTTAATCGTCAATGCTTTCCCTGATTGAACTATTAGCTCTCTTATACTTTATACAGACATTCATTTGGCTCACTATTGGTGCACTGAAAATCTATGGTTCAATTCTTGGCCACTTTAATGTTTTGGCAGACGGCCCAACCACCGATTTTCTCACAGACTACTTGTTCTTTTAGTGCATTGTCCAATTCTCCCATAGGTATAGGCACAATAGACAGTTCTTTCTTCATTCTCTTGCCTTGCTCTCTCCATTGTCCTATGTGTATTTCCTTCACTGTCTCTCAGTATCCCTAATTCCCAGGTCTCTTGCTTGCAACATGATACCATGATTGTGTTTGCCAACAAACAACATCAAAGCCTTATTAAAACAATTCCAGAGAGAGACATTTTCCAATTGGCTTTGAAGATTGAACAGAGAGAGAACACAAAATGATTTGTCTAAACTCATGGAGTGGTCTGGAAGCGTCAATGTTTGGAGAGTAAAGAGACAAAGGGCAAGAGGTCACAAGACGCCCACTATTTACAACCCCAGAGAACACCGGCTCAAACCTCTTAATGTGTGAGGTGGGCGACTGCACCCATTAAATATGACATCATAACTGGCCCACCCCAATACTGACCTCCACTTTCAGCAGCGCTGAAGTCAAGAGGTTTCAGGCATCTGGTGAAATCAGAGAGACATATCGACAGCTTGGGAATATACATTTCTATCTGGATTTTAGTCTAAATGTCGTTATTGACATAGCCTTGGTCTGTTCAATGTTCTCTACCTATATAGCATTCTAAATAACCAAATCATATTGTTAAGTTAAAAATAATACAATATAAAAATGTATGGCACTATTCAAACCATTGAAGCCAATTATCTCAGAATCATCTTTTTACAAATTGAACCTTATAGCCCCAAGCTCTCTAAATACTCAGACAAAAAGAATGTAGGAAATTAATATTTAGGGATGATGACATTTGCTCACATCCCCAGTGCAGTTTACAGCCAGGGCAAGTGGCAGATAGCTGCGGAGTACTGTCTGACAGGCTAGCTACAGAGGTGTCTGGGACAGGATGTCTGACAGGGGCCACATGCACAGGGGACAAGTAAATACACTGTGTGCACAGGATTTATGTGGTAATGACACATTTATTACCACATTATTTAGAGAGAGAGAGAGAGAGAGAGAGAGAGATGGATCTAGATCTAGATCTGTGCTGGACCTAGTCAAATTGCTCACTGGGCACAGATGGCATTTCAACATCTAGTTTTGAATTACATCGGTTGAAATCACCAAAAACTGTCACCATGACATTGGATTTAGGTAAAAAGTTGATGACTTTTGGCAAATCCATACAGTTTACTGTGTTGATTCAATGTCATCACATATAAATAAAATGTATTAATTGATGTGGAAGCTATGTTGATTCAACCAGCTTTTGCTTAGTGGGTAGTATCTGTATTTCTACCAAAGACCACTATTGATACTACTACAACTGTTGCTGACTGTAATACAACTGCCACTGCACTTGGTATTTTGCTAATACTGTACCTGAGTGCCTCTACTGTCGCAATACTACACTCTTAAAAACAAAAAGGTTCCAAAACATTTCTTCAGCTGTCCCCATAGGATAACCCGTTCGTTGGAGGACCATTGTTGGTTTCAGGTAGAACCCTTTTGTGTCCAAGCAGAACTGTTTTGGGTTCCATGTAGAATCCTTTCCACAGAGGGTTCTACATGGAACCCCACATTTTTTTCTAAGAGTGTACTATTGCCATACCAGTGAAGCAGCTGTTGTTACGACACGTTCCATTTATACCATATTACCACCAATACTATTATTATTGGGCCTGATTGCAGTATAATAATGTTTAGTGCCGGTGACTTGGCTTTCAGTCTAACAGCTTCCACTTTCCATCCACTGACCCAAAGCCAGGCGAGAACAAAGGGAGGCAGAGAGTGTCAAGAACAACCGCACGGTTTAGCTACTGTACCTAAAATCACAGCAGTGCACCAAAGAGACACGGCCAGTTAACATTACAACACTGTTTACCTTAAGCCCAATTCCCTCATATGTTATTCTGGATGTTTTTGTCATTACCCCATTATTTACTTGTTATATTTAAAGCTTGTGTTAATACCAGAGTGCAATGTTTTGTAGCCAAAAAAACCAATTGTTGCTGAATATGAGGCTAGCGTGAGAGACTGGTTCGGGGTTGACGTGGGGGGCGTTGGCGGGGGGACGGGGGACAAGGGGGTTCATGGCTGGTTTACGGAGAGTGAAAACACATGACTTTGGCCCCTGAGTGGTTTGCTGAGGGAGCTGCTGACAGAGAGGATTAATTAGCCTCAGCGGTCAGAAAGAAACGAGAGGGGAAGACATCTGAATCAGTTTTATATCTCTAGAAGGGGGAACCCTTACTTACTCCCTGCTTCCCCACCTCAACCAATCGCATGTGGCTATGTCTGTCAACCCCTACTGACACTCTGCTAATCTCTACCTTGTAACAGGCTAGTGAGGCTACACAAACTCTGCCTCAAAACACTACTTGTACAGAAACGACCTAAACTGCTTTTACACATCCCACTGGGCACAACCTGGTTGAATCAACGTTGATTACACATCTCTCCCTCAACACATGCTGAACAAAGCCTGCCTCTAGTCTACACAGACTCTGCCCACCTCTTCCTCTCTGTTCTGTGCTCATACTCTGATGTCTGTAATTCCAGGGCTAACACACCAGGGGGAAGAGAGAGCAAGTTGGGGGCCATACAGAGAGAGAAAGAGTGTCTGTGAGAAATAGAAAGTCAGAGAAGGAGAGAAACAGAGAGCGGGGAGTGGGAAGAGAGAATGAGAGAAACAGAGAGAGAAAGAGTGCCTCATTCACTTTAACTTTAACCTGCTTTGATCTGCTAATGGGGTGTTGGCCCTCCTCCAGGTGGGATGTGTAGTCATGGGCAACCAGACAAGGGAGGCTGATAAGGCAGTTCTGTTCTGGGTGCTGGAACCGCGCAGACTAAACAACTTTACAGAGGGACGCCATTCTACTGTAGGCTAGAGAAAGAGGGACAGAGAGGAGAAGGAAAACAGCAAGAGAGTCGCAGATATACTGTAAGACAAAGGATTTAGTCACAGAATGCTATACAGTTGAAACAAAAGCAGAGCAGCGTACTAGAAAGGATATGGTGCACTTGGAACACTCTGAATCTAGGGGACAAGTGAAATGCCATGAGCTGTAGCAACTGACTTGGGAGATCTACCCCCCAAAGGCAGAGCTGTGGGGTGGAGGTGTGCAAAGTGATGGATTACTAGTCTTGTATTATTAGTCTTTCATTCGTTGAATTTTACACTTCAACTCTCATGACTGTCTTTCCTGCTCTTTCTCTCTCCCCTCCTACCACATCTCCCTCTCTTCCTCACTGCTACTACTGCGTTTATCTCTTTTGTTCCCAATCCCTCTTCTTCACTTCTTTGAACTCTGTCTCTCTCCTGGTCTTTCTTCCTCGCCCCTCCTATCGCCCTCTTGCTCTCTTTTTTCGGTCTTTTCTTTTCCCATTCCTTCTCTCCTTCTGTCCCTCCTCCCCTCTCCCACCTCTTTGAACTCTCTTTGATGGTCATGAGGATTAGTTGAGTCTGTCTGTAGGGGTGTCTGATAGAGGGGATTTTCCACAGAATGACCACCTCACCCTATCCTCCCCAACGCCATGTCCCGGCATCCCCGCCTTAGACAATCCCCTAGAACGTGAACAAAACCTCTGGTGATGTTTGGTGTTTTTTGGGGGGTGTTTGGATGTCTGATAGAGGGACTTTTCAACAGAATACCCCCCTCCCCCCTCACCCTATATCCAGCATCCCTGCCCCACGCAAAACATAGAACGTGTATAGGTGCACACACCTCTGGTGATTCTAACCAGAACACTGGCATTTGATTAGATATTCATGGAAAGAGGGGAGGTTAGGATACATTAGTCTGCAATGTGTCAAAACCAACAACGTCATCATCTTTTCCTCCTTCTCTTCCTCCTCTTCTGTCTCCTCCACTTTCCCCGATTCATCATCAGCTGTATCCTATTATTATTCATCACCGGCTGTCGCATAATTATAACTATCATCATATGCATCATCATCATCATCCTCATCACCATCTAAATTACAGCCTGGTGATGTTACCAGGCAAGCCAAAACTCCATCCCACCACAACAGGCTGAAATTTCGGGCGGTCTTTTGAAACAGCTCTTACACTAAAATTACATTATCATAATATTCACAATTTCACAGTATTATTCCAACCTCATAGTGTGGAAATAGATATCTATAAAACAGAGGAAAATCACTTTTTGGACTTCACTAGGACTTTAATACTTCCAGGAATAAAGACATAGTTTGAAGTAGAGAGTCAATCAATCAATCAAATGTATTTATAAAGCCCTTTTTACATCAGCCGATGTCACAAAGTGCTATACAGAAACCCAGCCTAAACCCCAAACAGCAAGCAATGCATATGTAGAGTCACATTCTAAAAACACATTCCTCAGAGGGTTAATTGGATGTACGTATGTTAAAACTCATGGGAAACGTATAGTATGTTCAACACGACTGGAGGGTTTCTTAATATTGATCGAGAGGGGGAAAAAACAGATCAATGGCACCATAGGAGATGGCTGCCGTTTTACAGGCTCCTAACCAATTGTGCTATTTCATGTGTTTCTTTTGCATTGTTTGTAACTTATTTTGCCACCGTCTCTTATGACCGAAAAGAGCTTCTGGATATCAGAAAAGTGATTACTCACCTAGAACTGGATGCCATTTTTTTCTTTAACGAATTGGACTCAAAGGATTTTCTACTGATACCGTACCAAGCCCAAATCCCGTCGTTCGCAGGAAGAAGAGATGCCGATACAGGGGACGCATGTCCAGGTGCCTTGTGAGAATTCATCAGTGAGTGGTTACCCCGCCTCTATCATCAGTCCTAATGGACAATGTGCTATCATTGTAGAAAACATGGATGAGCTCCGTTCAAGACTATCCTATCAAGGGGACATTAAAAACTGTAATATCTTATGTTTCACCAAGTCGTGGTTGAATGACGACATGGATAATATACAGTTGGCTGGGTTTTCCATGCATTGGCAAGACAGAACAGCTGCCTCTGGTAAGACAAGGGGTGGTGGTCTGTGTCTATTTGTCAATAACAGCTGGTGCGCGAAATCCTATATTAAGGAAGTCTCGAGGTTTTGCTCGCCTGAGGTAGAGTATTTCATGATAAGCTGTAGACCACACTATTTACCGAAAGAGTTTCATCTATATTTTTTTGTAGCTGTCTATTTACCACCACAAACCGACGTTGGCACTAAGACCGCACTCAACGAGCTGTATAAGGCCATAAGCAAACAGGAAAGTTGCTCATCCAGAGGTGGAGTTCCTAGAGGCTGGGGACTTTAATGCAGGGAAACTTAAATGCATTTGACCTAATTTCTACCAGCATGTCACATGTAAAACAAGAGGAAAATAAACCCTAGAACACATTTACTCCACACACAGAGACGCATACAAAGCTCTCCCTCAACACTCCATTCGGCAAATCTGACCATAATTCTATCCTCCTGAATCCTGTTTACAAGCAAAAACTAAAGCAGGTGGTACCAGTGACTCGCTCAATACGGAAGTGGTCAGATTATGCAGATCCTAAGCCACTGGACTGTTTTTCTAGCATAGGCTGGAATATGTTACGGGATTCATCCGATGGCATTGAGGAGTATACCACATCAGTCACCAGTTTCATCAGTAAGTGCATTGATGACGTCGTCCCCACAGTGACTGTACATACATACCCCAACCAGAAGCCATAGATTACAGGCAACTTCTGCACTGAGCTAAAAGGGTAGAGCTGCAGCTTTCAAGGAGCGGGACTCTAACATGGACGCTTATAAGAAATCAATCAAATCAAATTTTATTTGTCACATACACCTGGTTAGCAGATGTTAATGCGAGTGTAGCGAAATGCTTGTGCTTCTAGTTCCGACAATGCAGTAATAACAAGTAATCTAACTAACAATTCCAAAACTACTGTCTTGTACACAGTGTAAGGGGATAAAGAATATGTACATAAGGATATATGAATGAGTGATGGTACAGAGCAGCATAGGCAAGATACAGTAGATGGTATCGAGTACAGTATATACATATGAGATGAGTATGTAAACAAAGTGGCATAGTTAAAGTGGCTAGTGATACATGTATTACATAAGGATACAGTCGATGATATAGAGTACAGTATATATGTATGCATATGAGATGAATAATGTAGGGTAAGTAACATTATATAAGGTAGCATTGTTTAAAGTGGCTAGTGATATATTTACATAATTTCCCATCAATTCCCATTATTAAAGTGGCTGGAGTTGAGTCAGTGTCAGTGTCGTGTGACACGAGCCTACCAGACAAGCTAAATTACTTGTGCACGCTTCGAGGCAAGCAACACTGAAGCATGCATGAGAGCACCAACGGATTACCAGGACGTGTACTCAGAGCATGTGCTGACCAACTGGCAAGTGTCTTCACTGACATTTTCAACCTGTCCCTGACCGAGTCTGTAATAACGACTTGTTTCAAGCAGACCACCATAGTCCGTGCCCAAGAACACCAAGGTAACCTGCCTAAATGACTACCAACCCTTAGCACTCACGTCTGTAACCACGAAGTGCTTTGAAAGGCTGTTCATGGCTCACATCAACACCATCATCCCAGAAACCCTACATCCACTCCAATTCGCATACTGCCAACAGATCCACAGATGACACAATCTCTATTGCACTCCACAGTGCCCTTTCCCATCTGGACAAAATGAACACCTACTTGAGAATGCTGTTCCTTGACTACAGCTCAGCGTTCAACACCATAGTGCCCTTAAAGCTCATCACTAAGCTAAGGACCCTGGGACTAAACACCTCCCTCTGCAACTGTATCCTGGACTCCCTGACGGGCCGCCTTAAGGTGGTAAGGGTAGGCAACAACACATCTGCTGCCCTGATCCTCAACATGGGGGCCCCTCAAGGGTGCGTGCTCAGTCCCCTCCTCTACTCCCTGTTCATGCATCACTGCATTGCCAAGTAAGACTCCAACACCATCATTAAGTTTGCCGACGACACAACCGTGGTAGGCCTGATCACTAACAATGATGAGACAGCTAATAGGGGGAAGGGCAAAGACTTGGCATGTGGTGCCAGGACAACAACCTCTCCCTCAATGTGTATAAGAGTTTGATTTGTAATATTTATGCCAGGTGGTCATGTTGATACTTTCAGATTGACACGAGGATGTTAGCTTCTTGCTAGCTGAATACCAGTGCTCTCAGAACCGCATTGTGGAGTTGATAATAACATTATTTGAAGCGTGAGTAATTATCAGAATGACATTGTATTTCATGTAAAGCTTCAGGGTGTTTTGTTTTGTTTCATTTTTGAATTGTAACTTAAATGTTGATATGACATTTCTCCCAGTGCTCCATGTGGGGTTAGGGTATTTATTTATTTTATATTTAACTAGGCAAGTCAGTTAAGAACAAATTCTTATTTTCAATGATGGCCTAGGTGGTGGGTTAACTGCCTTGTTCAGGGGCAGAATGACATATTTGTACCTTGTCAGCTCAGGGATTTGAACTTGCGACCTTTCAGTTACTAGTCCAATGCTCTAACCACTAGGCTACCCTGACGTCCCACTGACAGGTATCACGTGGACAGTGTGTTTGTAAGTATTCATATTGTTTTTTTGACGAAATGTATGTTTTGTTTTTCATGCACAATCTCATTTTGTTCAAGGACATCTTGTACTCAGATATTTGACACGTTAGAAAGTCCAATCTATAGAAAGCAAAGCCACTACCGTTTCAGAATTTCTTGTATTTTTTATGCACTTCACTAACAAATTTATTTCACTTGACTGTGATTTAGACTGAACTTTAGTTTATGGCGATTCACCTTGCAATGATTTCCCTTCAACATTATCCTATTTAAATTTACGTTTTGACAGAAGAAACACCAAATTAGTTTGTCCTGTGCTGGGTTTACCAGGCTACATTAAAATTGCATTGTTGGTTAAATACTTCTTAGGGATGCAATCCCGTTAACGGGATCGATATGACAACAGCCAGTGAAAGTGCAGGGCGCCAAATTCAAAACAACAGAAATCTCATAATTAAAATTCCTCGAACATACTGTACATGTATTTTATACCGTTTGAAAGGTAATCTTGTTGTTAATCCCACCACAGTATCCGATTTCAAATAGGCTTTACAGCGAAAGCACCACAAACAATTATCTTAGGTGACGACCAACTCACAGAAAAACCCAGCCATTTTTCCAGCAAAAGAGAGGAGTCACAAAAAGCAGAAATAGAGAGAACATTAATCACTAACCTTTGATGATCTTCATCAGATGACACTCATAGGACTTCATGTTACACAATACATGTATGTTTTGTTCGATAAAGTGCATATTTATATTAAAAAAATTGCAGTATAAATTGGCGCGTTACGTTCACTAGTTCCAAAAACATCTGGTGATATTGCAGAGAGCCACAACATTTTACAGAAATACTCATTATAAAATGTTGATTAAAATACAATTCTTAGACATGGAAATATAGATATACCTCTCCTTAAAACTTGTTGACGCCAGGGGTTCCCCTCGGGGAACAAACCCCCCCCCCCGTTCAGCTCAAACCGTGGCGCAGGCAATGCAAAAATATTTGTAGAAATATTTAACCTCCACACATTAACAAGTCCAATAGCTCAAATGAAAGATAAACACCTTGTTCATCTACCCAGCATGTCAGATTTTTTAAATGTTTTACGGCGAAAACACACCACATATTTATGTTAGACCACCACCGAAACGAAGACAAGAGGCAGCAATTTTGTCCCAGAAAATATAAAATTATAAAAGCAGGATTAAAAAATAAATCATTCACTAACCCTTTGAAAATCTTCATCAGATGACAGTAATAGGACATGTTACACAGTACATTTTTTTTCAATAATATGCCATTTATATCCATAAATGTCCATTTACATTGAATTCATGTTCAGAAAATACTCAAAAATGTCCGCAGAAAATATAGGTAGCGCGGCAAGATAACGTAAATAGACATCAAACTTTGACTAAATATACATGTTCTACATATAGTTAGAAAGATACACTGCTTCTTAATGCAATCGCTTTGTTACATTTATTTTTAACGTTACAGAAATCGCTCACTATTCAATATTCTGAGACGGCGCTCAGATATAAGCTATATTTCTCCGCTATGTTGGAGTCAACAGAAACACAGATTTCAGCATAAATATTCCCTTACCTTTGATGGTCTTCGTTCAGAATGTACTGGAAGGGTTCATACTTACCCAAAACATCATTTGGTTTCAAGTCTTGTGTCTTTGTATTAGCTACTGCTAACAATATCAGCTGAAATGCACCCAAAATGTCCTCTGGTCCGGAAAAGTTGCGCATCAAAACTTCAAAATTACATATTATATGTCGACTAAACAGGTCAAACTAAGTGCAGAATCAAGCTTTAGGATGTTCTAAACATAGAAAACAATTTTCTATTCAACCGGTCATTGTTAGCTCTCCCCTGGAGTGCTGGAACAAAGGAATGGCTGGGACCAATTCGCGCCCTAACGCACAGGTATTTTCTCGCGGCACTCACTCAATTCACTCCCATAGGGCCAATTCTCGCGGGATTTGAACGATTAAACGCTCTACTGAATGAGGACATCTAGTGGAAGACATAGAAAGTGTCCCCAGATCCATAGCTGGTTGGGAAGGGTGGGGGTGATGACGTCAAAGTTGCCCCAACTTTCATGACCACAAAACTAGTTTGGAAGAATGCCTGCCCTGTGAGTTCTGCTATACTTACAGACATAATTCCAACGGTTTTAGAAGCTTTAGAGTGTTAGAATTAGAATTATTATATGCATATATTAGCAATTTTTGACAGATTTTTTTTCAGTTTACTATGGGCACGCAATTCCTCCAAAGGGGGCAGTAGTCAGCCCTGTCTTTAACAGGTTTTAATGCAACCGCTGTGTCAGATTTCAAAAAAACTTTAAGGATTAAGCCAACCATGCACTAATCTGAGACGGCGCTCAGACATTTTTTTTTTAATCCTCCATGGAGTCAACAGAAATCAGAATTAACATTATAAATATTCCCATACCTTTGATGATCTTCATCAGAATGCACTCCCAGGAATCGCAGTACCACAATAAATGCTTGATTTGTTCGATAATGTCCATTATTTATGTCCAAGTAGCTACTTTTGTGAGCGCGTTTTGTACAAAAATCCAAACGCTCGTGCAGGTCCAGCCGGACGTCGGACGAAAAATTCAAAAAGTTATAAAACAGGTCGAAGAAACTTGTCAAACTAAGAATAGAATCAATCTTTAGGATGTTGTTATCATAAATCTTCAATAACGTTCCAACCGGAGAATTCCTATGTCTGTAGAGAAGCAATGGAACGCAGGTCGCTATCATGTGAAATGCGCTTGACCAGGACCTGGCTCTCTCCAAGACCACTGACTCAAATAGCTCCCATCTGGCTCCACAACACAGTAGAAGCCTCATTCAAGTTTCTAAAGATGGTTGACATCTAGTGGAAGCCCTAGGAAATCCATATCCCACTGTGTATTCAATAGGGGCTGGGTTGAAAATCGACCAACCTCAGATTTCCCATTTCCTGTTTGGATTTCTTCTCTGGTTTTTGCCTGCCATATGAGTTCTGTTATACTCACAGACATCATTTTAACAGTTTTAGAAACTTCAGAGTGTTTTCTATCCAATACTAATAATAATATGCATATATCAGCAACTGGGACTGAGGATCAGGCCGTTTTTTCTGGGCACCTTTCATCCAACCTACTCAATACTGCCTCTGCAGCCATAAGAAGTTTTAAGGGCTTGTAAGTAAGCATTCACTGTACAACACCTGTTGTATTCGGCGCATGTGACAAATACAATTTTCTTTAATTTGATAAGAAGAGGAGAGAGAAAGAGAGAGAACAAGGTTAATTGGTTCCCAACCTCCTGCAGAGCTTCAGTGACCTTCACTGTCATCCTTTTCTCCTCACCCCTCACCCTTCTCTATTCCCTCTCTCCTCACCCTTCTCTCATCCCTCTCTCCTCACCCCCATCTATAGGCACCCTCACAACCCCATCTCTATTCATCCAGTATCATCCTCCCATACCTACCCTACCACCCCCTCCCTCTCTTCCTCCTTGTTCTCCTCCTCATTGTCTTCCCCTTCCTCTTCCTCCTGTCTCTACTCGCTCCCCTTCTCACTAGTTGTAGGGCACAGCTGTACATTAGATCTGAGGCTCTGCCGCCTGACTACGGGTCAATATTGACTCTTCCTAAAAAGAGAGGACCTTCTCTTATGGAATACACCAAGAGGAGTCGATTCTGCAGGTACCAGATGACCTGTGGTGAAATGTGGAATCTATAGCGTCTACTAGGGCCAACGTGAGCACCTTCTAGTAGGCTTGTGGATTGCTAGGGTGTTGTGGATGGGGATGGGTGTTTAAGCCGCAGACTCCGGCATTGAGGGTTGTGTGTTTTATTATTTGTAATCTTTCCCTAATCTTAACACTTAATTCATTCATTCCAAGTGGTTAAGTTAACTTAAGTTCAAACCTGTCCCTAACCTTAACCCTTCAGAATTAATGCCTAAACTTGTGTTTTTGTTAAACTTTTTCAGGAGTTTAACTGACAGCTAAGATACGGCAGCAGATGGAGTAATTAAAACATCAAGCCATGGCGTAATTCTGTCGCTGCAGGCTTGGAGTTTTATTTGGAGATTGGGTTAAGATTGAGGGGAGAATGTAATGAGAAAGAAATCTAATCAGAGGAGGATCACTGTCTCTTGAGGCCCAGTTGTTCCCTAACATTTTCCTCTGCTTTCACACTCACACAAACGCATAGGGACTGGACTGTATGTATGTATGTTCTGAGTCTTACCTCTTATCTACTCTATGTCACATGCGTGTTTTGGCATACGGTCTTGCCCCAGGTGACAATAATCACTGTCTTTTGTGTGTAAACAAGGTTCCCTCATCCCTTACCTCCCTCACTCTCTACAGACCCGCATAGAGGGACAGCAGGCATGACAGCCACGCACGCACGCACGCACACAAACAAACCCAGAACCCCACCACCTCCTCTCTCCCATCAATAGCAAGTCCCAGTGGACTTTTCCACATCACTCTTTTGTTCTCTCCCACTGGGCCCACACTGGTTGAATCAACGTTGTTTCCGTGTCATTTCAACGAAATGGCGTGTAACCAACGTGGAATAGACGTTGAATTGACATCGGTGACCAGTGGGCTCCCTCCACCTGTGAGCGACTGTGTTTTCTTTTGATTCCTTCCTTTCTTTTCCTCGTCTCTCTCTCTCTCATGTTCCCTTAATTTGTCTGGCAATCTCTGGCAAGAGTTTCATCAAGGCAGTTCTCTTCTCTTTCTGTGTGAGAATTGTCATTGTAACAGCAGCATAGAACATGATTTTTGACCCCATGGAACAAGAACTCACCATACTTGCTGTAAGATACCTTATATTTACCAGTACAAATTGGTATCAGACAAACATTTAACTTAGCATTAGACATGGATATATGCCTGTCTTGTGGTTTATTGGCATTAGGCCTAACTGGAGTTACAACTACGTTATGGTTAGTTAGCCACCGCTGCCTGAATCGGCATTTCACACACACACACACACACACACACACACGGTGGTCAGGGTGGAGGAGCAGAAGCTTAATGCGGCTCACCTCAGTAGTTTACTATGGCTAGTGTGTGCATGTGTGTGGTGTTTTTGTGTTGTGTGTGTGCCTATGTATAGGTTGAAGGGTTCACATCCTCACCCCAGGGGTTATTCTCACATGCAGCCTGAGCTTCTTTCAAAGGAAGAGAGAAAAACAAGTGGCTGCCAGTTTGAAAACTGCCCGCTGAGTTGGTTGTGATTGGGTTTCTCTAAAAAACATTTGTGGTTGATTGCAGTATGTGAGGTTACTCCATCCTGTTGACCTGATTTACCTCAAAAACAATAAGAAACACCACATTCATCAGTTCCTAAACGTGGAATGCTGCAATTGTATGTCCTGGCGTGACAACATTTTCTTCTCTGTTACTTTTGAATCGATGGAAAGCTTATGCTCGATGATAGGTTGATAGATTGGAATGTTGATTTCCTGCATGTTGATTAGTGGTTGCTGGAGCAGTGAGGTTATTTGTAGGTCACCTCTGTGTAGTCTTTAACTGCCCCTAAAAATCAACTAAACCCTTTGAAAACGGACTGTGGCATCGATATGAGTCAGAAACATTTATACTAGTAGCAAGATTTACTACTACAGTGCCTTGCAAAAGTATTCACCCCCCTTGGTATTTTTTTTGTTGCATTACAACCTGTCATTTAAATTTCAGGATTTCATGTAATGGACATACACAAAAGTCAAAATTGTTGAAGTGAAATGAAAAAAAGGACTTGTTTGAAAAAATAAATAAAAATGTTAAACTGAAAAGTGGTGGGTGCTATGAAGCCCCAAAATAAGATCTGGTGCAACCAATTACCTTCAGAAGTCACATAATTAGTTAACTTCTTTGGGACTGGGGGACAGTATTGAGTAGCTTGGATGAATAAGGTGCCCAGAGTAAACTACCTGCTACTCAGGCCCAGTTGCTAATATATGCATATTATTCGGATAGAAAACACCCTGAAGTTTATAAAACTGTTTGAATGATGTCTGTGAGTATAACAGAACTCATATGGCAGGCAAAAACCTGAGACGAAATCCAGACAGGAAGTGGGAAATATGAGGTTTGTAGTTTTTCACGTCATTGCCTATCAAATATGGGGTCATATTGCACTTCCTAAGGCTTCCACAAGATGTCAACCGTCTTTAGAACCTCGTTTGAGGCTTCTACTGTGAAGGAGGGGGGAATGAGAGCTGATTGAGTCAGGGGTCTGTCAAAGTGGCATGAGCTGATCACACGCGCTCACGTGAGAGTTAGCTGCGTTCCATTGCAGTTCTACAGAAAAAGGAATTCTCCGGTTGAAACATTAATGATAAAAACATCCTAAAGATTGATTCTATACTTCATTTGTTGATGTTTCTACAAACTGTAATATGACTTTATCTGAACTTTCGCCTGGACTTTCCCGCACCTCGTGAGTTTGGATTGTGTACTAAAGGCGCGAACAAAAAGGAGGTATTTGGACATAAATTATGGACTTTATCTAACAAAACAAACATTTATTGTGGAACTGGGATTCCTGGGAGTGCATTTGATGAAGATAATCAAAGGTAAGTGAATATTTATAATGCTATTTCTGACTACTGTTGACTCCACAACATGGCGGGTATCTGCATGGCTTGTTTTTGTGTCTGAGCGCCATACTCAGATTTTCGTATGGTTTGCTTATTCCGTAAAGTTTTTTTGAAATCTGACACAGCAGTTGCATTAAGGAGAAGTGGATCTAAAATTCCATGCATAACACTTGTATCTTTTAGCAATGTTTATTATGAGTATTTCTGTAAATTGATGTGGCTCTCTGCAAAATCACCGGATGTTTTGGAACTACTGAATATAACGCGCCAATGTAAACTGAGATCTTTGGATATAAATATGTACTTTATCGAACAAAACATACATGTATTGTGTAACATGAAATCCTATGAGTGTCATCTGATGAAGAGCAAAGGTTAGTGATTAATTTACTCTCTATTTCCGCTTTTTGGACTCCTCTCTTAGGCTGGAAAAATGGCTGTGTTTTTCTGTGACTAGGTACTGACCTAACATAATCGTTTGGTGTGCTTTCGTTGTAAAGCCTTTTTGAAATTGGACACTGTGGCTGGATTTACAACAAGTTTATCTTTAAAATGGTGTAAAATACTTGTATGTTTGAGGAATTTTAGTTATGGGATTTCTGTTGTTTTGAATTTGGCGCCCTGCAATTTCACTGGCTGTTGGCGAGGTGGGATGCTACCGTCCCACATATCCCAGAAAGGTTAAATACAGTTGACCTGTGTGCAGTCTAAGTGTCACATGATCTGTCACATGATCTCAGTATATATACACACACACCTGTTCTGAAAGGTCCCAGAGTCTGCAACACCACTAAGCAAGGGGCACCGCAAAGCAAGCAGCACTATGAAGAAAAAGGAGCTCTCCAAACAGGCAAGGGACAAAGTTACTGAGAAGTATAGATCAGGGTTTGGTTATAAAAAAATATCCAATACTTTGAACATCCCACGGAGCACCATTAAATCCATTATTATAAAATTGAAAGAATATGGCACCACAACAAACCTGCCAAGAGGGCCGCCCACTAAAACTCACGGACTAGGCAAGAAGGGCATTAATCAGAGAGGCAACAAAGAGACCAAAGATAACCTTGAATGAGCTGCAAAGATTGGAGTATCTGTCCGTAGGACCACTAAGCTGTACACTTCACAGAGCTGGGCTTTACGGAATAGTGGCCAGAAAAGTCATTGCTTAAAAAAAAAAAATAAGTAAACACGTTTGGTGTTCGCCAAAAGAGATATGGGAGACTCCCCAAACATATGGAAGAAGGTACTCTGGTTAGATGAGACAAAAATGTCACTGTATCAAGCGACAGTAGGAGACAATGTAGTCAAAAAATCCTTTGCTCTGTATAACATGAACAAATCAAAAGGTTTGTGGTACATGTGATTTACATGAAATAGTTTGCATGGTGGACTTAGCTTCAAAACAACTTTAAATCCATGCAAATTATCAAAACACAAGGTTTCAAAAGCATTTTTCAGAATAGCCTTCATTTTGAAAATACTAGCATTTCAATGACTACTTCACCACATATGACCAAATCAAGACGATATGCTGTACCATGGTGCTTTACCCATATAACTGACAAAACATTCAACTTACGGCCTTCTTTCAGGTCATTGAGTCGTGACATCTTTCCTGGATCTTTAGCTCGTCTATCCCGGCATTTCCCAGTTATATGCCATGTCATTTTGGTGTGTCTTGGCTAAGGTCATAGTGACATTCTAAAAACTCTTCAGTTGCTTTTTAAAGAACTTTTGTTTTGCCTCGTAGCGCATGCACCATGTGTGAAGAATGGACCCCATATTCCTTATACAATGAGGATAATGTATCATGAAGTGGTGTTTTGGTAACATTTTCTATCAGGAAACTAATTCTTGAACAGCCTATGATGTCAGCAATGAAGTGCTTTAGATAGATAGTCATGCACTCTGTTCATATAGGAGAAAACACAATATTTACAACATGTAGTAGTGACAGAAGCAGGTGCCAGTATTTATACTCTTTCTGTACCCGATCACCAAATATCAATGGCGAATTACGGAGAAGACACCAAGACCGAATAGCATTTAAGACCCAAATCATTGCTCCCATCATCCAATTTGACAGCAGGTGGACAATTCCTGCTCTCTGTGTAGCCATAATTAAATGAATTAACTCTACCGTACACATTTTTAGCAGTCTCAAAGTTGGCTTGTATATAGTGTAACACAAGTTTTACATCAAATTGTGAAACTCATGCATTATATCAACAGAAAAATTGTCTGTAGTATTGAAGTACTGCAGAGAGTTCAATAAGCTAGCATGCATCACACCGTACACATGAGGTAGTGTTGGGTTTGACTGAATAGTTTGACAATGGTCTGGGTGCATGTGTTTTGTTCGTAAAGTCCCTCTTGGGTCATCCTCAGAGGTCACAGTTTGAAAATCCACTTTCTCAGTGAGGCAAAAACGGCCACAATAACGAGCACTAAATGATTCCACAAAACCAAACAGACAATGTATACCAAGAATATCTCCAGTTACCTGGACAATAATGCCATGCATACGACCACTGAAGAAGGGAACTTCAATACCTTCAGTCTCAAAAAACTCAAATCACTTACTATTACCTCAAGAATGGAATCAAATACATAAGTTAAGGTCCTGGGTATGGAAGAGTGCAAGGAAGTGAATATTTACCAAAATGTAATTCATCTTTGGGGTAAAATACCTCCCAACTTGTGAATGCCCTTTTTGAATCCCAATGAATTAGCAGTCTCAAAGTCATCATAAAAGAGTTGAATTTGCAATACATTTTCCTCTTTAGAAAAGAGAGGATGTCTCTTCATATATAGTCCAGCTTCCAAATCAAAGTAAACGCCATCTTTAAAATTGTGCCCCGAGTTAAACATGCCACTTGTGTTTGTGTTATTCAAAATGTACTGCAATGTCTGGAGAATTGGAACGTAAGAAAATGTATCAGTTCTGACTATTTGATCATAAGTTCCAGTAGTTGTGTTTCTTCTATTGTCAAAACTAACACAGAGGACAGAGACAAGAGACAGAGAGAGAGAGAGGAGCTTCTCTTATGGAATACACCAGGAGGTGTCGATTCTGCAGGTACCAGATGACATTTGGACCTGGTGAAATGTGGAATCTATAGCGTCTACTAGGGCCAACGTGAGCACCGTCTAGTAGGCTTGTGGATTGCTAGGGTGTTGAGGATGGTGTCGATTTGATACCGATTTCAACAATGTGAAAGGATTTTCAATATCCTGAAAATAATGTTGGATTTTTCTGACAGTTTCTGTGTCTTTTGAAGATATACATGTGCGAGCGGTCACTTTAGCTTGACCCTGTATCTCTTGAACTGCTTCTTCCATGGAATATACACAACTATTTACAGTCATCAGACCTACACCTGCAGCCTGTAGTTGTGCAATAGCAGATGCACACATATGAGTTCTTGTTAGATATTGGTACAACATGGTTACAACTAGAATTTGAAGGAAAAATCAGCATTACTTGGCCGATTATCAACGGCTGTATTAACATCCAACTTAGTGTTTAACAAAATTATCCAGTCTCCGGATTGTGCCCTGTTCAAATGCTTCCTAAACCCTGAAAATGTACCAAATACACGATAACAATCTGCTTGACCAGATTTTAGTGTAAGATTTTACCAGGGCACACCTCACGAGCAAGTTGGTACTTCCATGACTAGCATGGCAAACAAAATATATCATCATAACCTAATTGGCATTAGTGCAGGAGTCTAGCTCTGAGCTCAGCAACCCTTGGAGTCTCCATAACCTTCCTATTGTCTGTTGTACACAATTGTCTGTATGAAGGTGTGCATGTTGCGCAGCATTGTATTGTAAGCAGTACCAAAAACAACGAGTCTTTAAAAGCTCATCGAGGGCACCAAGAGTGCTCGTTAACTTGCACATCAAGGCTTGCTTGTCCAGGGTGAAGAAGTAAACATGGATTCTGCTCTTCCTGGTCCCGACTGCAAAAAGATATGGCTGGCAGCTCTGGTCAATCGCATCAAGGTGCTCCTTGATACTGGTTCCTGCCTGAAGATGACAAAAACGATGGTAAAAAAAAAGGATGGTAGAGCATTTACCCGTGTCGTGGGTCATCTTCTTCCTGTACTCAAATGATTTGCATCTTCTGTTTGACTGTTTCTTTATCAGAAGAATTCTTCATAAGAGAAATGGCCTCTCTGCGCTGATCTTCACTCAGGATAACCAAAGTGGATTGATTGGACTCCCTCTCAGCAGTTAGCCCTCCAGAGTATAGTTCAGTGGGCCGTTTCTCTGATGAAGCAAATTCCTCTGAATGGTTTTGATTCTATACGAGAGGTACCCTTCTCCACTATTATGGTTGTAATAATGTTTCTAAAGAAAATGAACATTTTTACTAATCTTGAATGAAAAAACAAATAATCAAGTCCCATTTTCTCAGATACCATACCAGACGAATTAAACACAGATGCCATTTATCAGTTGTAATGTACAGTTGAAGTCAGAAGTTTACATACACCTTAGCCAAATACATTTAAACTCAGTTTTTCACAATTCCTGACATTTAATCCTAGTAAAAATTACCCGTTTTAGGTAATTATGATCACCACTTCATTTTAATAAGAATGTGAAATGTCCAAATAATATGATTTATTTCAGCTTTTATTTCTTTCATCACATTCTCAGTGCGTCAGAAGTTTAAATATATTCAATTAGTATTTGATACCATTGCTTTTAAAATTGTTTAACTTGGGTCAAACCTTTCAGGTAGCCTTCCACAAGCTTCCCACAATAATTTGGGTGAATTTTGGCCCATTCCTCCTGACAGAGCTTGTGTAACTGAGTCAGGTTTGTAGGCCTCCTTGCTTGCACATGCTTTTTCAGTTCTACCCACATATTTTCTATAGGATTGAGGTCAGGGCTTTGTGATGGCCACTCTGATACCTTGACTTTGTTGCCCTTAAGACATTTTGCCACAACTTTGGAAGTATGTTTGGGGTCATTGTCCATTTGGAAGACCCATTTGCAACCAAGCTTCCTGACTGATGTCTTGAGATGTTGCTTCAATATATCCACATAATTTTCTTTCCTCATGATGCCATCTATTTTGTGAAGTGCACCAGTCCCTCCTGCAGCAAAGCACCCCAACAACAAGATGCTGCAACCCCCGTGCTTCACGGTTGGGATGGTGATCTTCGACTTGCAAGCCTCCCCCTTTTCCCTCCAAACATAATGGTCATTATGGCCAAACAGTTCTATTTTTGTTTCATCAGACCAGAGGACATTTCTCCAACAAGTACGATCTTTGTCCCCATTTTTAGTTGCAAACCGTAGTCTGACTTTTTTATGGCGGTTTGTAGCAATGGCTTCTTCCTTGCTGAGCGGCCTTTCAGGTTATGTCGATATAGAACTTGTTTTACTGTGGATATAGATACTTTTGTACCCGTTTCCTCCAGCATCTTCACATGGTCCTTTGTTGTTGTTCTGGGATTGATTTGCACTTTTCGCACCAAAGTACGTTCATCCCTAGGAGACAGAACGCGTTTCCTTCCTAAGCGGTATGACGGCTGCGTGGTCCCATGATGTTTAAACTTGCGTACTATTGTTGGTCCAGATGGATGTGGTACCTTCAGGTGTTTAGAAATTGCTCCCAGGGATGAACCAGACTTGTGGATGTCTCCAATTGTTTTTCTGAAATATTGGCTGATTTCTTTGGATTTTCCCATGATGTCAAGCAAAGAGGCACTGAGTTTGAAGGTAAGCCTTGAAATACATCCAGAGGTACACCTCCAATTGACTCAAATTATGTCAATTAGCCTATCAGAAGCTTCTAAAGCCATGACATCATTTTCTGGAATTTTCCAAGTTGTTTAAAGGCACAGTCAACTTAGTGTATTTAAACTTCTGACCCACTGGAATTGTAATAAGTGAAATAATCTGTCTGTAAACAATTTTTCTAAAAATTACTTGTCATGCACAAAGTAGACGCCCTAACCGACTTGCCAAAACTATATTTTGTTAACAAGAAATTTGTGGAGTGGTTACAAAATGAGTTTTAATGACCTAAGTGTATGTAAACTTCTGACTTCAACTGTATACTTACATATCAATTTGCAGTGTAGGGATCCTTCACGTATAGGAACAAGGAGACGATGCCTTGTGCAAACGTTTCTCTCACACTGCATGGTGGTGATGTCCTGACAAGAATATAATGTTATGTTTAGCTAAATACCAGGAGTGATTATTTGTATCAGTATCATGCCCTAGTTTGATACAAGAGAAGTATTCTACCAATAGCAGTGGATGGTTAGCGGTAGCCTAACCAATTATGTGACTGAAATACTGATACAGAATTCAATTTTTACATTCATCTGATATGGGTGCAAGTAATGCTCAACAATTTTCATTATGAATCTTTCCTTAAACTTACTTGTGAGTCTCTGTCATCGCTGAAACAAGAATTTTGATCATCTTTCGTCTGGTGCAGTCAGTTAGGCTTTTAGTTTTGGAGTATTCCTTGATGTCAACCTCTCCACTAGGCTTTTTAATAAGTATGCTCTCTATTAGCTGTAAAAAAAATAAAAAAAAACAGCAGTAATAAATCCATTTGATGGCAAGTGAATTGAAGAATTAATTACAAAAGTACATTTTTTGCTTCGTCATCAGATCTTTGACGCTTTCGTGACGGGCTTCCATCCTCGCTTAAAATTATTGTATCATCCGACTTATGGTCTGAACCACCCATCACAGAACTGGCAGAGACAGGACTCATCAAGGAAGATTCTGAAATACACAAAGATGACAATACAGGCATGTCAAATGTAGGGTTATATTGAAAGTGATGTCACAAGTAACCAAGACTTGAAAACCAGCACATATCTTTAGCATCATTGTTCAGTGTGAGCTTGAAAACACCAAGATCTGGCTGTTTCACCACCTCTTCAAACACATCCCCATCAACTTCAGTTCCAGACCCATTATACAGATTTACCTCTGATAAGCTAGTAAGTGGGATCTCAAATGTCAGGAAAGCTGTGACAAACATTAAAACAACAACCTACAATTAGAATTGCAATGTAATAAGAGTAATCAGACTGACTCGTAAATGTATGAAAACAATACAATATTTATGTCCAATCACAAATTAAACTTTTACCTCCAATCAAAAGGATTTCCAGTGTCAGGTCAATGATCTTTAGATGTTTTTGTTCACCATTGAATTTCACCCTGATCAACATGACTAGGTCTGAAAGCAGTTAATGGTACTAGATAAGGCCAAAATGGATGGAAAAAAATTACATTTGTATTTCAATCATAACACATTATATAAGGACAACTACAAACAAACTACAGAAAACAGACTATTCAACTCACATTCACTGTCCCGAAATATAAACACGGCCTAATTAGCCCAGTAAAATACACTCATAATTCCAGCTATTAACTATATTATGTTGTCATGTTCTAGGAGCAGTCTTACAAGACCACCAAAATGAACTGGTGGTAAAGCGAGTGGGAAACGCAGTTAGCTAGACTAGCTAGCTGCCGATGCAATGGCCACAATATTTATCTATAAGCATCACCCACAAGTTGAAAATGCAGTTATAATATGGCTAAATAATCAACTCACCTTAATCAGATTAGTCCTCAATATATACAGCTGAAATAAAGGAGAACAAACTAGCATGAGGCTAAAAAAGCTTGGTGCTGAAATGAGACACGTGCCCATGGAACCACCACGTGGAACAGACTAACTGCACAGGACAGGGGTGAGCTAGTTAGCTAGCATGCGAGCTATCTAGCAAAGACATGCAAAAAGTGAAATGCAAGTAACTCTAACATAGCTGCACACACACAATCAAAACTGTTAGACTTTTTATGTTAAACTGTAGTCTGACAACCAAGTATTGAAATGAAAATAGCTAAATAATATCAGTGAAATCGTTGTTTAAAACTAACCTTTGTGTGGTACAAATTTGGATTTTGTTGATCCAACAAGAGGAAATTTGAACACAGAAACTGAATTTATGGGCGGGGTTGTGTTGATTTTTAGACTTACCGAGTAAGTCTACAATAATAGAGTAAAATGTTATACCTTAGCAATTAACACTAGTTATCAGCACTGACACTAGGGGTCATTGGCACTGCCAGTTGCTGAAACAACTCTATGGGAGTCGATCACTTTTGACACAGTGAATTGTGATTGTGATTTTACTGTGTAATTACGTGAAAATGAATTGGTTTGCAGTGTATCGCTCTGAACCGGGCCACATTGGAAAAGGGGTTGGGACTTTTTGCGGCACGCTTGTAATGCTCTTATTGTCCAAAAGGGGTTCCCACCCTTCTTCTACAGTTGTTCTGCTTTGCAGTTGTCCGGTATCTGTGGACTTGTCGAGTAGTCCTGAACAGAACTACAGAGTTAATTCTACTTCCATTCGCTCTGGAAGATGCGTCTTTGAAGATAGGCTAGCCATCCGTGTCGATGGCTCCCAGTGGGGTGATGAGAGTAGTGTACTGCGGTGGTTTGAGCCGAGTAGTAGAATGGTCCCACATCAATTCAATTTTCTAGATACTTTACTTAGAACAGCTAATCAGCCTTACCTGCGATTGTCCGGGGGGTGACTTTATCATCTCTACCTTTTGTTTTGATTGAGTTCAAACCACTTTAAAATGTGCGCTGCATCTGTACCTCTCTCTGGTCTGATATGTTAATTTTGTTGCCCATCATTTATGCAGTTTGTTCGAGAGGGCTGTTCTGTCAGGCTGAAACACTCTCTGACCTCACTTGGGGGCGTGTCTTGAATTGGATCACACATTTTTTTGACTTTTACATTACCATGTAGTTTACCAACAAAATGGTCTGACGGGAATGTGGACATACTCAGTATACAAATACCAAAAGAAAGACATGATCTCACCCCAATACATTTTTATAGAAAGTTAGCAAAAGTAGATAAGATCTTGCTCCATGGAAAGGAAAAAAACCTGTCTATTTGTGGAAAAATCACCCTGATTAACTCTTTAGTCATCACAGTTTACCTATTTGCTTATGGTTTTGCCTACACCTAGTGACCTGCTTTTTAAATTATATGAACACAAAATATTCAATTTTATTTGGAATGGCTTGCCAGACAAAATTAAAAGGGCCTATTAATATAACGAACATGAATTTGGAGGGCAGAAATTATTAAATATTTGTCACGTCCTGGTCTTAGTATTTTGTGTTTTCTTTATTATTTTGGTCAGGCCAGGGTGTGACATGGGTTATTTATGTGGTGTGTTTTGTCTTGGGGTTTTGGTAGGTATTGGAATTGTGGTATAGTGGGGTTGTTTAGAAAAGTCTGGTTGCCTGAAGTGGTTCTCAATCAGAGGCAGGTGTTTATCGTTGTCTCTGATTGGGAACCATATTTAGGCAGCCATATTCTTTGAGTGTTTCGTGGGTGATTGTTCCTGTCTCTGTTTGTGCACCAGTATAGGCTGTTAGGTTTTCCCGTTACGTTTATTGTTTTGTTAGTTTGTTCATGTGTAGAGTCTTTATTAAAGCACCATGAATAGAAACCACGCTGCGTTTTGGTCCGCCTCTCCTTCATCGGAAGAAAACCCTAACAATATTAAAGCAATAGACCTCACACTAAAGGCATCAGTCATACAAAAATTGTACTTAAATCTCTAGTAAATTAGTAAGAATGTCCCACCCCATGTTCAAGAATGGCCTTTTTCCCTTTATTCAGATTACAACTGCTCACTTTCGGTTATTTGAAAACGAAATCATCCCCGAAATATATTTTTTAAACAAGCCTTAGAAAGTTGGTTGCAATTTCAGTTTAATCTACCTGAAAAGACAGAACAAATAATAAAACAAATATTTTGGTTAAACTCAAATGATACCATAAATAGGACTGGTGGAGTTATGTCATACATGCAGCTAACACGGACATGGAAATGTCTGCTCTACCCAAAATCACAACTAACTAATTGCAGCAATAGCACAAAAATGGAAGAGGCAAGTAGAAGGAGGAAAAAGTAAGGAACTTGTCTGTCGTTCCTGCATTAAAGACCATAAATGGTTAAAGAAAATTGTGATAAATAAAAACATATCCTAATTTCATTTAAGGACCAACAATTTGACATCTGTGCCATATGAATTGCAAAATAGTTGGGAAGAGATTTTCAATGTACCCATTCCATGGCACATGGTTTATGAATTGACACGCAAAACAACGGCGGATTACTATACAAACTTCTTGCTACCAATAGAACGTTATCTATATGGGGGATACAATATTCCCAGCTCTGCAGATGTTGCTGCGAGGAGGCCGTCATTAGATCATTTATTTTGGTAACGTCCATATGAAGCTCGTTTTTGGTTCAAGAATGGCTGCATGATTGCAACATTTACCTAGAACTAACGCTGCAAATAGCAATACTGGGTGATTTGAACATTCCTAGTCAATCAACCACTCATATAAGAATTATTTTAGCAAAAATGTTTTTTTTTTATTTACAGTCTGTTGTAGAAGCTATGAGAATAGAAAGGTTCAGTACTTTGGTGAAGCATCACAGCACAGTTGAAAAATATATGGCAAATAGAAATCCAAAATGAATGGTGTTAAGAGATAGATGGGAGGGTTTGAATGGAGCTGAAGGGTGGGACTAATAACAAGATAATCAATGTAAAATGTAAATAGGTTCAGAAATGTTGTGAAATAGCACAGTTACAAATAGAAATCAAACTGGATGGACACCAGAAAAAGAGGAAGGACTAAATACAATCAAAATATAACTACTGTAAAATAGATTGTGTCTGTAAAATGTGTATAAACTGAAGGCAGAAGCCTAAGTGTTATTGTTTATTAGTTTACTCCAATTGTGGGAGGGGTGAAAGGGTTTGCAGGGAAAATTAAAGGTATAGTGTGTACATGTACAGTTGAAATTGGAAGTTTAGATAAACTCGTTTTAATGACTCCAACCTAAGTGTTTCAACCACTCCACAAATGTCTTGTTAACCTCTCTAGGGTAGGGGGCAGCATTCGGAATTTTGGATGAAAAGCATGCCCAAATTAAACGGCCTGCTACTCGGGCCCAGAAGATATGATATGCATTTAACTGGTAGATTTGGATAGAAAACACTCTAAAGTTTCCAAAAGCGTTAAAATAGTGTCTGAGTAAAACAGAACTGATTTAGCATGCGAAAACATGAGAAAAATCCATTCAGGAAGTATTTTTATTTTGTAGTTTTCTATTCAATGCCATTACAGTATCCATTGACTTAGGACTCCATTTGCAGTTCCTATGCCTTCCACTAGATGTCAACAGTCTTTAGAAATCGTTTCAGGCTTGTATTCTTATAAATGAGGGAATAAGACCAGTCTGAACGAGTGGACCCTAACATGACGCAGAGTTTTTTTCAGGCGCATGTGCATTTCTTGTTTACCTTTTACATTGACGACGTTATTGTCCGGTTGAAATATTATAGATCATTTAGGCTAAAAAACAACCTGAGGATTGAATATAAACATCGTTTGACATGTTTCTATGAACTTTATGGATACAATTTGGATTTTTTTTGTCTGATTGTTTTGAATGAGTTTGAGCCTGTGGATTACTGAAGAAAACATGCTAACAAAACAGAGGTTTTTGGATATAAAGAAACTTCATCGAACAAAAGGAACATTTATTGAGTAAATGAATGTCTTCTGATTGCCACCATATGAAGATCATCAAAGGTAAGGGATTAATTTGTATCTCTATTTCTGAGTTTTGTAACGCTTCTGCTTGGCTGCTTACTGTTTGTAATAATTTGTCAACTGGGCTATGTTCTGGGCTAGGTATGTTCTGGGCTAGGTATGCTTTCGCCGAAAAGCATTTTATAAATATGACACTGGTTGGTTTAACAAGAAGTTAATCTTTAAACCTATGTAAAATATGTTTTGTTTTCTGAATTTTTATAATGAGCATTTCTGTAATTTAAATTGACTCTCTGCAAACCTCACTGGATGTTGGCCAGATGCGACGAGAGCCATAGAGAGGTTAACCTTTCTGGCGTAGGCGTTCCACTAGCAACCCACCTCGACAACATCCTGTGAAATTGCAGAGCACCAAATTCAAAATACAGAAATAGTCATAATAATCATTCATAAAAAATACAAGTGTTATACATCGGCTTAAAGATTAACATCTTGTTAATCCAGCTGCTTTGTCAGATTTCAAAAAGGCTTAACGGCGAAAGCATACCATGCAATTATCTGAGTCCAGCGCCCCGCATACAAAAACATGAAAAACATTTTCCAACCAAACAGATGCATCACGAAAGTCAAAAATAGCGAAAAATTAAAATCGCTTGCCTTTGAAGATCTTCATCTTTTTGCAATCCCAAATGTCTCAGTTACACAATGAATGGTCGTTTTGTTCGATAAAGTCCTTCTTTATATCCCAAAACTGTCTATTTATTTATTTGGCGTGTTTGATTCAGAAATACACCGGTTCCAACCTGCGATAAATGCCTACAAAGGATCTAATAAATTACCTGTAAACTTGGTCCAAACATTTCAAACATTTCTAATCCAACCTCAGGTACCCTAAAATGTAAATAATCGATAAAATTTAAGACGGAATAAACTGTTTCCAATACCGGAGAAAAACAACACGGAGAGCGCTCTCATTCACGCGCACCAAAAGACTAGAATCCACCCGAGTGACACTTAGAAAGAACATGACTACTTCTTCATTTAAAAGACCTCAAACAATTTCTAAAGACTGTCAACATCTAGTGGAAGCCATAGAAACTGCAATCTGGGTCCTAATAATTTGGCTTCCCCATAGAAAAGCATTGGAAAATCCAATGACCTCAAAAAAAAATCCTAGATGGATTGTCCTCTGGGTTTTGCCTGCCAAATCAGTTCTGTTACAATCACAGACATTATTTTAACAGTTTTAGAAACTGTAGAGTGTTTTAAATCAAATACGACCATGCACATCCTAGCTTCTGGGCCGGAGTAACAGGCAGTTCACCTCAGTCATCCAAACTTATGAATTCTGCCCCCTATCCCTAAGAAGTTGTTTAATAAACTATAGTTGTGGCAAGTCGGTTAGGACATCTACTTTGTGCATGACACACGTCATTTTTCCAACAATTGTTTACAGACAGATTATTTCACTTATAATTCACTGTATCACAATTCCAGTGGGTCAGAAGATTACATACACTAAGTTGACTGTGCCTTTAAACAGCTTGGAAAATTCCAGAAAATGATGGCATGGCTTTAGAAGCTTCTGATTGACTCAAAGTACGTTAATTAGCCTATTGGAGGTGTACCTGTGGATGTATTTCAAGGCCCACCTTCAAACCCAGTGCCTCTTTGCTTGACATCATTGGAAAATCTAAAGAAATCCACCAAGACCTCAGAAAACAAATTGGAGACCCCCACAAGTCTGGTTCATCCTTCGGCGCAATTTCCAAATGCCTGAAGGTACCACATTCATCTGTACAAACAATAGTACGCAAGTGTAAACACCATGGGACCATGCAGCCGTCATACCGCTCAGGAACGAGACGCGTTCTGTCTCCTAGAGATTAAAGTACTTTGGTGCGAAAAGTGCAAATCAATCCCAGAACAACAGCAAAGGACCTTGTGAAGATGCTGGAGGAAACAGGTACAAAAGTATCAATATCCACAGTAAAACGAGTCCTATATCGACATAACCTGAAAGGCCGCTCAGCAAGGAAGAAGCCACTGCTCCAAAACCGCAATAGAAAAGCCAGACTATGGTTTGCAACTGCACATGGGGACAAAGACAGTACTTTTTGGAGAAATGTCCTCTGGTCTGATGAAACAAAAACAGAACTGTTTGGCCATAATGACCATCATTATGTTTGGAGGAAAAAGAAGGAGGCTTGCAAGCCAAAGAACACCATCCCAACCATGAAGCGTGGGGGTGGCAGCATCATGTTGTTGGGATGCTTTGCTGCAGGAGGGACTTGTGCACTTCACAAAATAGATGGCGTCATGAGAATAGAAAATGATGTGGATATATTGAACCAACATCAAGACATCAGTTAAAGACAAGTTAAAGCTTGGTCTTCCAAATGGACAATGACCCCAAGCATACTTCCAAAATTGTGGCAAAATGTCTTAAGGACAACAAAGTCAAGGTATTAGAGTGGCCATCAGAAAGTCCTGACCTCAATCCCATAGAAAATTTGTGGGCAGAACTGAAAATGCATGTGCTAGAAAGGAGGCCTACAAACCTGACTCAGTTACACCAGCTCTGTCAGGAGGAATGGGCCAAAATTCACCCAATTTATTGTGGGAAGCTTGTGGAAGGCTACCCGAAAGTTTGACCCAAGTTAACAGGAAACCAATGTATAATGAATAATATGATGTATTTTTTGGTTTCCAGACTAGATTCTAGCAGCCCTATTTAGCACTAACTGAAGTGTATTTAGTGTTTTATCTGGGCAGCCAGAGAGTAGAGCATTGCAGTAGTCTAATCTAGAAGTTACAAAAGCATGGATTAGTTTTTCTGCATAATTTTTGGACAAACATGTTCTGCTTTATGCAATGTTAAATGTTACGAAGATGGAAAAAAGCTGCCCATTAAATATTCTTGACATGTTCGTCAAAAGAGAGATCAAGGTCCAGAGTAACACTGAGTTCCTTCACAGTTGTTTTTATACACACAGACACACTGTCTGGTGGATGTGTTGTTGATGGCATCCTCTCAAATAGGTCCCTGTGGGAAATAAATGACTCTATAGTATCAGAACTTGAGTCAAATCAAATCTAACTCACTCAGACAGTACAGAGGGAATATGTGTGTGTGAATTCTACAGCACTTCAAGATGGCTATGAGGCAATCTTTAGGCCTGCTCTATCGCAATTCGTTAGGCCTGCTCTATCGCATTTGCAATCGTCAGGCCTGCTCTATCGCACTGTCGATTGCGGCTATTTTTTGCTTAATTTTGTGTCCCAGATTGTCAGTTCTCTAGTGGATTGATGTCACTCTCAATGACTTCCCTGCATGACCACAAGTTGGTCACTATTGGGCTATGGTTGCGGTCTGATGATTCTACAGTGCACTGTGGTCAGTCTCAATGCTGAGGAAATCACATATCCTGATAACGTCATCACAAACATTGCTCTTATTATCTCATCATCATAGCTTACATAAAACACATTACCCCACCTCCTCCTCTCTCTCCTTCTCTATTTTCCTCTCCCTCTTGATCTAGGCACCCCTGGTTATACAGTAGCTGTAGGGGTGATGACAGATGAGTAGTTTGTGAGAATGCCGGTGCGAAAACGTCTGCATAGTTTCAACCTTTTATAAACTCTCCATCATCCACTCACTCCGCGTGGATGCGTACATCTTGACTTGTCCTCCTCCCTCTTTTCAAGCTCTGTCTGCAGTCTTCCATCCTCTCCCTCTGTCTCTTTCTGTGTCAATGGAAGAAAAGGTGTTTACTTTGGACTAGTGGTCCCACGGGCCTAGTTCATTTTATAACTGTGGTTTCCATTTAGCATCGCTAACGCTGGAGTACTAGCAGGCTGGTGCTGGGTTGACTTACTTGACTTCAATGCTTTTGATCTTTGGGGATCATAGGTCATTCACAAACTTCCTCCAGTGGGCTCGGTGTTGGGCGGTTTTCTCTGCTTCTGGATGATCCTGCATCTACACTGAACAAAAATATAGACGCAACTTGCAAAGTTTTGGTCCCATGTTTCATGAGCTGACATGAACGATCCTTGACATTTTCCATACAAACAAAAATGTATTTCTCTCAAAATTCTGGCAGAAAGTTGTTACATCCCTGTTAGTGAGAATTTCTCCTTTGTTAGTGAGAATTTCTCCTTTGCCAAGATAATCCATCCACCTGACAGGTGTGGCATATGTGACTCGTTTCAGGAAACCAATCTGTATGTTGCACATCACTACTTCACAGGAGAGCCATTTGAACATGAACTGATTTTTTAAAATCAAAATGTGTTTTTTGGCAGAAATGCCTCCTGGAATATGTGAACTTTCCTGTGCCTTAATACAAACTTGTATGCCATCTGTAAATACGAATAAAATTGTTAAATTACGAGCCTAGTTGGTTTAGCCACGGAAAAAGTCAGGAACCTTCTTACGCTAGCCATGATTGGCTGAAATAATGAGCAAGCTGGACATGCCCGAGAGATGAGTTCGGATTAGTCCGCCATGTACAGTAGCACACTTCTGTCTATAACATCAACTAGTCAGTATGTGTAAGTAATCCTTTCTAATGCGGCTGTTTTGAAAGATATCACTTAGTAGAACTGCAAAAGTGTTGCTCTCCACTTTCTGGAGGACCAAGTTTTGAAATCAGTGCAATGCCCAGTGGAATTAGAGTATGATAGCAAAGGATATGTAGACATTTCTGCCGTTTGATTGCAAGTATGCAGAGGGAGTCGGAAAGAGAACACACAGAAAGCTGTTGTATAAAACACCTGTCTCTGGATTACATGTTTAAACTAAGGGCAACCATGGCATCCGTGACAGAGAGGGGGATAGCTACATTTTCAGATATTACACGTCTCAAATGTTATCAAAAACAAATTTTCATTTTGAGTTAAAGCATACTGTTAGCTATCTAGCTAATGTTAGCTGGCTGGCTCGCTAGCTAACGGTACGTGTATGATCTGTGAAGTAATATTATTCATATCTCAGAGACATTTGCATTGCTAGTTAACCTCTTACTTCTACCCCCTCCTTTTTTGAAAATTCTGTTAAAAATCGCGCAACTTTTCAGCTAGCTAACGTTGAACCTGGTGGTTAAACACCTGCAGATTCATGCAGGGTAGTAACATTATGAGTTGGTATTATGGTTAATTGTTTAGCTAGCTGGCTACATGTCTAAACAAAAGACTCCACTATACAAGAATGACATCATGAACAATGTAACAAATGTCGATAGACGTAGCTGGTAAATTTGCTCTGGCTATCTACTCCATTTTCAGAACACTCTCATCTGAGTGTGCCATAGAGCAGAATATCTGACGAATTTACACTCAACACCCGTTGAATATGGCCGGTGTCTATAAACGTTGGCAAAAAACGCCAATAAATTGTTGACAGCAGCACAGTTAGTCACCAACGCTCTGGATAACATAAAAACAGCATAACCAGCCCTGCTAGGGTGAGTAAAATGGTCAGAGTGAGCTGTCATAATGTCACATGTCTCAAGTTGAGGGAGCGTGCAACTGGCATAATGACTGCAGGAATGTCCACTAGAGCTTTTGCCAAATAATTGAATGTTAAACTTCTTGGGGATCAGTGGGACACTACCGTTCCACCTGGCCAACATCCGGTGAAATTGCAGAGCACCATATTCAAATGACAAAATGACAAAAAACATGAATGAAAATACAAGTGTTATACATCAGTTAAGCTTAACTTCTTGTTAATCTAGACGCTTTGTCAGATTTCAAAAAGGCTTTATGGCGAAAGCACACCATGAGATTATCTGAGGACAGCTCCCCGCTCACAAAAGCATTACATACATTTCCAACCAGAGGCAGAAAGTCAGAAATAGCGATAAAATAAATCACTTACCTTTGAACATCTTCATCTGGTTGCAATCACAAGGGTCCCAGCAACATAACAAATGGTCCTTTTATTCGATAAAGTCCTTCTTTATATCCTAAAAAAAGTAAGTTTCATTGACGCGCTTGACTCAGTAATTCAACGGTTTCCCCCGTTCAAAATGCAAACAAACGAATTTCGTAAATTACTAATAAACTTCTTTCAAACATATCAAACAACATTCCTAATCAATCCTCAGGTACCCTAATATGTAAATAAATGATTAAATGTAATACGGAGAATACCGGAGATAAATAATGAAGTGCACACACTCACCGGAATGCGCAACAAACACTGCAGCCAAAATGGGAGCCACTTAGAAAAAATACAAATTCTAGCTCATTTTTCAAATAACAAGCTTGAAACTCTTTCTAAAGACTGTTACATCTAGTGGAAGCTGCAATTTGGGAGGTCTTCCTTTTATATTCCCATTGACAGCCATGGTAATCAAGGGTGAGCTGAAAGAAAAACATTTCTGGATGGATTGTCCTCAGATTTTTGCCTGCCATATCAGTTCTGTTATACTCAGACATTATTTTAACAGTTTTGGAAACTTTAGAGTGTTTTCTATCTGATACTATCAATTATATGCATATCCTAGCTTCTGGGCCTGAGTAACAGGCAGTTTCCTTTGGGCACCTTATTCATCCAAACTTCCGAATACTGCCCACTAGCCCGAATAAGTTAATTTCTCTACCATAACCCACCTCCAATGTCATTTAAGCGAATTTGGCAGTACCTTCAACCGGCCTCACAACTGCAGACCACGTTGTGAATAGAGTGCCCCATTGTGGTGGTGGGGTTATGGCATGGGCAGGCATAAGCTACGGACAACAAACAGAATTGCATTTTATCAATGGCAATTTGAATACACAGAGATACCGTGATGAGATCCTGAGGCCCATTGTTGTGCCTGTCATCCGCTGCTATCACCTCATGTTTCAGCATGATAATGCACAGCCCCAAGTTGCAGGAATCTGTACACAATTCCTAGTAGCTGAACATTTCCCAGTTCCTCCATGGCCTGCATACTCACCAGGCATGTCACACATTGAGTATGTTTGGCATGCTCTGGATCGACATGCACGACAGCGCATTCTAGTTCCCGACAATATCCAGAAAATTCGCAAAGCCATCGAAAAGGAGTGGGACAACGTTCCACGGGCCACAATTAACAGCCTGATCAACTCTATGCGAAGGAGATGTGCCGCGCATGAGGCAAATGGTTGTCACAACAAATACTGACTGGTTTCCTGATCCACGCCCTACTTTTTTGTAAGGTATCTGTGACCAACAGATGTATATCTGTATTCCCAGTCATGTGAAATCCATGGATTAGGGTCTAATTAATATATTTCAATTGAATGATTTCCTTATATGAACTGTAACTCAGTAAAATGATTGAAATTGTTGCATGTTGCGTTTATATATTTTTTCAGTATAAGTTCTGCCTCCACAGACCTTCTCCAGCTGTTCCTGGGTCTTCCTGGTTTCCCTTTTCCCTGTGGGTTCCAGGATAGAGCTTGTCTGGTCGTGTTGGTGGGTGGTTTTCTGAAGGTGTTCCCGATCCATCCCCGTTTCCTGAGTTTTATTTTAGTGTATACACACACACACACACACACACACACACACTTATTGTACATACTCATACAAACACACCTTGAACAAACAAAACAAGTTCAAATCAGGCTATTATCTCAGTGATATAAATTAATGATGAGTGCGCAACTTATGCCATTAATTTATGCAGAGAAAAGTACCAAAAGAGTCTAGTTCTCTCCCTCTCTCTCAGGGTTATTCCAGAAGAGTTCTGTGGCTAAGCTCCCCATCTCTCTGCTTTGTGACTCAGTGGAGTGCGTCAGTGACCAGATTTACATGAGCACAGTATTCCGGAGTGTAGCTTATATCCTGTTTAAGGTCTTATTCAGTATAAATTGTTAACATACACGTTTGATATATCGCTCACGAGAGTCCATGTATACATGAATAAACAGAATATTCCTAATTTAAATTAATATGGGTTGAATGGAATAGTAACTGAAATCTGGACACTGACTGTAGGCCGATATAATATGAACTCCTGCAGAATTATGCATTTCTTGCAGTAAAATTAAAATAACAAATGTTAATTTTGGCTCGGAAACAGAAGTGGATAAATATGATTTCTTTCAGCATCTCTTGAGAAAATGCAAGTGTAATGTGTTATCTTTGACACTGATATGCATGCAGACAGTATTTGAACCAAATAAAATATGCGCCCCAGACGAACTGAAGTATTATCAGAAACGTGCTTCTATGTGTTTCATCATTTTTTAGCTTTTCTTAATGTTTACAGAACAACGAGAACAACATTTTAAATAGAACCATAAGGAAACCTGTAGGAAACGTTATGCTGAAGTACTGAAATTCCCACAAAAGAACACTGTTTGTCACGATCGTCATAATAACTGGACGAAAGTGCAGCGTGATCTGGTTCGACATCTTTTATTACTATGTGAAACTCAAAACAAAACAAAATAAATAAACAAACAAACGAAACGTGAAGAAAATGCAGTGCTCACATGCACTACACAAAAACAAGATCCCCACAAAGGGGCAATGGCTACCTAAATATGATCCCCAATCAGAGACAACGATAAACAGCTGCATCTGATTGAGACCATTACCAAGCCAACATAGAAATATAATTACCTAGATGACCCACCCTAGTCACACCCCGACCTAACCAACATAGAGAATAAAAAGCTCTATGGTCAGGGCGTGACACTGTTTCTTAATGTTCTCTGAACTATTTAAGAATGTTCCCAATGTAAAACCAGTTGGAGAACGTTCCTAGAACATTACCAAAATTGAAATTAAATTTAAACATGTTAGAACTTTTAGGAAACGTTCTGTTAATTAAAGTAATGAAATACTAAGAAAACTTGTCAAGTTCCTTAAATGGGCTGAGATTGTTCCAAAGCCAAGCAACTCTCCTGCACCATTCCCAAAAGGTTGTGGGAAGGTTGTATGCAAAATAACCATAGGACAACCACGTTCTAACCAAACTCTAAGAAACATATGGTTCTCAAAACGTTATGTGCTAGCTGGGAATTGTTTAGCTGGTTTGAAGCTTGGTATTGAATGGGGCTTATCTGTCATAAAACTTGAAGAGGAGCAGTTAATCTCTCGTCAACTCTCAACCAGGAACGACTGGCATGCATGTTGTTGATGTTAGTTCTGTACTCCCTGTTCACCCACAACTGCGTGGCCATTCACGCCTCCAACTCAATTATCAAGTTTGCAGACGACACAACAGTAGTGGGCTTGATCACTAACAATGACGAGCCAGCCTACAGGGAGGACGTGAGGGCACTCAGAGTGTAGTGTCAGGAAAACAACCTCTCACTCAATGTCAACAAAACAAAGGAGATGATCGTGGACTTCAGGAAACAGCAGAAGGAGCACCCCCCTAGACACATCGAAGGGACAGCAGTTGAGAAGGTGGAAAGTTTTATGTTCCTGGGCATACACATCACAGACAAACTGAAATGGTCCACCCATGCAGACAGTGTGGTGAAGAAGGCGCAACAGTACCTCGTCTACCTCACGAGGCTGAAGAAATTTGGCACGTCACTCAAAACCCTGACAAACCTTTACAGATGCACAATCGAGGGCATCCTGTTGTGCTGTATCACAGCCTGATATGGCAACTGCACCGCCCTCAACTGCAAGGCTCTCCAGAGGGTGGTGCGGTCTGCACAACGCATTACCGGGGGTACACTACCTGCCCTCCATGACACCTACAGCACCCGATGTCACAGGAAGGCCAAAAAGATAATCAAGGACAACAACCACCCAAGCCACTGCCTGTTCACACCTCTTTCATCCAGAAGGCGAGGTCAGCCACACCCCTCCCCATCTCTACAACAACTTTGTCAATATGACTTGACTATGATAATTGACCAGCCAATGTTATACCTAGGAGTTTAGCTTCCTCAGCTTGTTCAATGGTCACACCCTTTATGTACAACTCCAGTTGAGGTTTAAGTCTTAGAGAATGTTTTGAACCAAATACAATGCTTTTAGCTTATAGTTTATAGTTAATCCCCCATTCTGACTGTAACACCTTATTTAGAATTTCAGTGTGCTTACTGGCTTTGGGCACTGACATGTAAGAGTGTGGAATCATCTGCATACATAGTCATTCTGGCTTTGTGTAAGACCAGTGGAAAATCATTTGTAAAACATAGAGAAGAGTAATGGCCCAAGGCAACTGCCCTGAGGAACACTGCACTGTATATGTCTGATTTTAAAGAAGCTTGCATTGACCAAATTCAAAAGAGCAATTCTTCTCTTTCATTATCATATCTTTATGAAAAAATATGATTGTTCACTGTTCAATGTTGTGATTTCAATTCTGAGTTTTCCCACTTTACTAGTGAAATAGTCATTGAAATGATTGGTACTATCAAAAGGTTTTGTTATAAATGACCCATCAACTAATGTTAAAGTTTCCTAGTAGACCACACATACTCAGACTGTGTTCTGTAATGGGGTGCTCTCGTTAAAAGCATGTCTGAGTAGTCAACACCACAGATGGCTGATATAGGGGAGATAAGACACTTAACAGCACTCTCTCTCTCTCTTCCTCTCGCTCAGATTTACAACCCTACCCTGAGGGAGAGAGAGTTGATTATATGTCGCAGGTGTCTGGCAGCCAGACAGAGGAACTGAAGAGGACAGTAATTCAATGAGAGAGAGACAGGGAGAGAGCAACTGATAGAAGGGGCAGAGAAAGTTGTGTAATAGGGAGAAAGTGAAAGGGTGAGAAGATGGAGAAAGGGGTAAAACCAGAGAGATACACAAGGCAAACCGATAGAGACAGCATATTTTTGGAATTTGGCTGATAGACAAAGAGAGGGGGAACAGGGAGTGAGAGAGGCAGAACAGGGAGTGAGAGAGGCAGAAGGGATAAAAGAAAGAAAGGTTGTGCAATTTGGGCAAGCAGACAGTGGGAGAGGAAGTGAGACTAATTAGATGTGTGAGAATTGGAGAGTGTGACGTGAATGATACTGTATCCCTTTACCTGAAATGACATCAATGATGTAGCAACACTGCAGAACTACAGTACTCTGAGTCAAAACATCCAACATTGGCCCACCTCAGCCAATGCATTTTGAATAGGCAAAGTTAAGGATGCTACAAGCATAACTTTCCATCATCACGCCGACACCACAGATCTATGGGGACTGGATGTCAAACTTATCTGTCAACACCAGATATCAACCTCCTCATAACCTTGCTGTGACCCCTCACCCTGTCCACATAAATAACCCTCCAACAGGGTCAGAGTTCCACCCTGTATTTGCCACTTTCTTAGAATCTCTCCTTCTTTGATTTACTTCTGTAGTATTATACCCACAGCTTCATCCTCGAACAAAAACAGCGTATCCAGCTTTTTTCTAAATAGCTCTGTATAAATTAAAGTGGTTAGGGCATATGTGAGGTGTATTGTGTCACTTTCAGCAAACTCCCCAGTGAGTATGCCCACCTAGCAAGACTCTGCACCTCGTAAAGCAGTCTGTCAGGCTTTGAGGAAAGCTGGCTCCCTGGGCGGTTGTAGGGTTTCATTGCCAGGCTGTATTTTTTTTTAACGAGGCAAGTCAGTTAAGAACAAATTCTTATTTACAATGACGGCTTACCCCGGCCAAACCCCGACTGTAGCCTCAGTCACACCACAATGAGCTATGCTAACACAGACAGGGCAAATTAGTGGCCTGAAAGACAATACACACCACACACTGCTCCTACGCTCACATATCACACAAAGATCTGTGCTAATACACATACACTACCATTCAAAAGTTTGGGGTCACTTATAAATGTCCTTGTTTTTGAAAGAAAAGCACATTTTTGATCAGAAATACAGTGTAGACATTGTTAATGTTGTACATGTTGTAAACGGCTGATTTCTTATGGAATATCTACATAGGCGTACAGAGGCCCATTATCAGCAACCATCACTCCTGTGTTCTAATGGCACATTGTATTAGCTAATCCGAGTTTATCATTTTAAAAGGCTAATTGATCATTAGAAAACCTTTTTGCAATTAAGTTAGCACAGCTGAAAACTGTTGTGCTGATTAAAGAAGCAATAAAACTGGCCTTCTTTAGACTAGTTGAGTATCTGGAGCATCAGCATTTGTGGGTTCAATTACAGGCTCAAATGGCCAGAAACAAAGAACTTTCTTCTGAAACTCGTCAGTCTGTTCTGAGAAGTGAAGGCTATTCCATGCGAGAAATTGCCAAGAAACTGAAGATCTGGTACAACACTGTGTACTACTCCCTTCACAGAACAGCGCAAACTGGCTCTAACCAGAATAGAAATAGGAGTGGGAGGCCCCAGTGCACAACTGAGCAAGAGGACAAGTACATTAGAGTATCTAGTTTGAGAAACATACGCCTCACAAATCCTCAATTGGCAGCTTCATTAAATAGTTCCCGCAAAACACCAGTCTCAATGTCAACAGTGAAGAGGCGATTCCGGGATACTGGCCTTTTAGGCAGAGTTGCAAAGAAAAAGCCATATCTCAGACTGGCCAATAAAAAGAAAGATTAAGATGGACAAAAGAACACAGACACTAGACAGTGGAAAACTGGAAAAAAAGTGAGGCTATAATTGCGGCAAATGGAGGATTCTCTGACGAAAGCAAAAGTTTGAAGGACACAATTATAATTTAAATTAAAAATCATTATTTATAACCTTGTCAACGTCCTCACTATATTTCCTATTCATTTTGCAACTAATTTCATGTATGTTTTCATGGAAAACAAAGACATTTCTAAGTGACCCCAAACTTTTTCATGGTAGTGTATACTTCTCTCGCTGGTCATCTGATAGGGAACAAACTAGTAGTGTCAGAAGGTGGGTGAGATTGTTGGCTTCTACTTAGCGGGTCATTTTTGCACAATTTCTAGCTAGCCACTATTTGTAACTGTTACATGTGTGTCAGCCTGTCAGTCACTATCTGTCCTCGTGCAGGTGTTATTTATATGTGGCTTCAAAATAAATGTCCCACAAGCGGTGGGAGTTAAATCATTACACAAAGGCAAGTATTCGTTGGGCTTTTAAGTTGAATAACAAATACGTTTTTCAAAACTTTACTATCGCAAATTCTTTATGTGATCTGAGCATGATTCCGCTGGCCTTATTGAATCAGGTCGCGGGCCGGGGTCGGCCTTTGCCCAGGCCTGCTCTAGGAGGATACTTTCTATCTCTCTCGCTCTTTCATTTTTCAGTTTTCCTAGGGATATTTGTATGTGGTACAAATTACAGCATTCCACACAGAAGTGAAGTAAGGCCTCCATAAAAATGTCTTCAGAAAAATATTTTTCACCAGTTATGTGTTATAGAATGTCAGGCACAAAACTGCTCTCTCATATTCAGAGAATAACTTCCTTTCTCTACTAGTGAGCCTAACCATTTTCCAGTCAGTAGATCAAAACCTATTGCAGCATCACTTTTTTTTATGGGAAACCTCATTGGTTTTTACTTCCTTCATAGTAATCAAATGTTGCAGTAAGTGAATCACTGGAAATCAAGCCACTCAAACCACCAGATAAATAACTCTCTCTCCTTCCCGCTCTCACAGGACATCAGTAAATCGACTATGTCAGGGGGTTGGTCCATTATTCCTATGGGGGTCAATGGGTCAGGCTCCTTAACCATGCTAATGGATCGGTTCACTGGAGCAAGGAGGTGGGGGTGTCTAGTCTATGAGAAGGATGTGATTAGAGTAGGAGGTGAGCATAGAACTAGAAAATACTTCTTTTTTTTCACTAAATGTAATCCATAGAAGGGTCCTTTGGAGGAAGGATTGTTGACATATTTTTGACATTTGTGTCTTAAAGCACAATTGAGAAATAATTAATGAGTGAAAATCTAAAAATATATACTTTTTTTGTTGTAGTTTGATGAGGAATCACCGTAGAGCAACTAGAGAAGCAGTGATCTCCTAAGCAAAATTGATTGTCCATATTCTACATGTTACAGTGGCTTGCGAAGGTATTCACCCCCCTTCACATTTTTCCTATTTTGTTGCATTACAACCTGGAATTAAAATTGATTTTTGGGTTTTTTTTTTCTGGCCACTCTTCCGTAAAGCCCAGCAATGTGGAGTGTACAGCTAACTGGTCCCATGGACAGATACTCCAATCTCCGCTGTGGAGCTTTGCAGCTCCTTCATGATTGTCTTTGGTCTCTTTGCTGCCTCTGATTAATGCCCTCCTTGCCAGGTGATTGAGTTTTGGTGGGTGGCCCTCTCTTGGCAGGTTTGTTGTGGTGCCATATTCTTTCAATTTTTTAATAATGGATTTAATGGTGCTCCGTGGGATGTTCAAAGTTTATAACCCAACCTTGATCTGTACTTCCTCAAAACTTTGTCCCTTACCTATTTGGAGAGCTCCTTGGTGTGCGTGGTGCCCCTTGCTTAGTGGTGTTCCAGACTCTGGGGCCTGTCAGAACAGGTGTATAAATACTGAGTTCATATGACAGATCATGTGACACTTAGATTGTACACAGGTGGACTTTATTTAACTAATTATGTCACTTCTGAAGGTAATTGGTTGCATCAGATCTTATTTAGGGGCTTCATAGCAAAGGGGTGAATACATATGCACGCATTGCTTTTCAGTTTTTTATTTGTACGAATGTTTTTAAACAAGTTATTTTTTTCATTTCACTTCACCAATTTGGACTATTTTGTGTATGTCCATTGCATGAAATCCAAATAAAAAAAACATTTAAATTACAGGTTGTAATGCAACAAAATAGGAAAAACGCCAAGGAGGATGAATTATTTTGCAAGGCACTGTATATTTCTATGTAAGCCATACTGTTGCCTGTGTCCCATATATGGGTTTTTAGGCCAGGGGAAACAAACAAGGAGTAGTTGGTGACTTTTGTACTAAGATGTTACACTCACTTTGTATTTGTTGTTGATGTTTTTGTCTCACTGCTTTGCTTTATCTTGGTCAGATCGCAGTTGTAAATGAGAACTTGTTCTCAACTAGCCTACCTGGTTAAATAAAGGTGAAATAAAAAATGTAAATAAAATATCTCTAAAGCATACAAACAAAGCAACATATACCACCCAATGCCCCATTTATAACTGCTACTAACATGGGTCCTTTGTCCTAATCTTGTCTACATTCTGATTCTGCCCATATTTCCAGAAATGTGTCTACACTTGGTATTAAAATGTTTCTGTAATCCATCCACTGTGGCTGCATTGTGACCAGATTACATATTGACGTAATCAGTCAATGGTGCCACTTGTCAATGATTTTAGATGGTGGAAAAAGTATGATTTAAATGGTTTCTCTATCCAGATCTGTACAATGCGTGTCTGACTACCCCTGGAGGTGGGCAGGATAATCTGATCACAGACAGATCACAATGTGTCTTTTAGTTGTTTAAACCTGTCTAAAAATCTGGGCCACAATCAGAATGTGGACAAGTTCTGGACAAAGGACCCAAGTTAGAACTAGGTATAAATGGGGCTTCTGTGTGTAACAGGAGGAGAGAGCTAGTGTGTGTACACCAAGGTGTTAGCAGTTAGTGGTAGATGTTGGAATTCTCTCCCTCCAAAGTGAAGCTCTTAATGAAGTGTGTCCATGTCCACAATGGGGGAATGCCGTCTAAAAGAGGATTAAATTCCCTTATTGTCCTGTGTGTGTGTGTGTGTGTGTGTGTGTATTTACTTGCGTGCATGTATATGTTGTGTGTGTGAGATAGAGAGGGAGAGTAGCCGATAGCCTACAAGTCACCAATTAGACCTTGTTTGTACTTGTCCTAATCAATTAGGCTCGGCATTACATTAAAGACAACCAAGGCAGGGGAGAGTGACTCATTGTCAATGACACTGCACCAACAGATGAATGAGATTACCCATATACAGTGCCTTCAGAAAGTATTCAGAACCTTTGACTTTTTCATAATTTAGTCTTATTCTAAAATGGATTAAATAAAAACATTTTGTCAGCAATCTACACACAATACCCCATAATGACAAAGTGAAAACAGGTTTTTTGAAATTGCAGCAATTTATTAAAAACAGAAATACCTTATTTACATAAGTATTCAGATCCTTTGCTATGAAACTCGAAATTGGGCTTAAGTGCATCCTGTTTCCATTGATAAGATATTTTCCTGTGGTAAATGCAATTGATTGGACATGATTTAGAAAGGCATATAACTGTCTATAAAAGTTCCCACAGTTGACAGTACATGTCACAGCAAAAACCAAGCCATGAGGTCGAAGGAATTGTCCGCAGAGCTCAGAGACAGGATTGTGTCAAATTAAATCAAATGCCATTGGTCACATACACATGTTTAGCAGATGTTATTGTGGGTGGAGCAAAATGCTTTTGTTTCTAGCTTCAACAGTGCAGTAATATCTTGCAAGTAATATCTAACAATTTCACAACAATACACACCACACTAAGTAAAGGAATGAAATTAAGAATATATAAATATATGGATGAGCACAGATCTGGGGAAGGGTAACAAAACAGCATTGAAGGTCCCCAAGAACACAGTGCCCTGTATCATTCTTAAATGAAATAAGTTTGGAACTGTCACGTTGGTATAAAGGGATCGGAAGACAGGCACAGGAATCCATAATGAGGGTTATTATTGACCCAAAATACAGCGTGTCATGGAAAGGCACGGGGACGAAGACCAAACAAATACGTATACAAAACACAGGGTTGAATCCCAAACAAAAGAGCGAGGAGTACCTCGAATAAATACACCGGTGCAAGACCCGGAACATACACAATGCACAATGATCCCACACGGGACGAAACACGTAATCATCTGCACAATATAAGCGGCACGAAAGCCAAAACAATACCGCACAGGTACTCACACGACCAATGGACATTGTAACAATAATCGACAGGACAATGGTGAACAAACGGCACACTTATACAATTACTAATCAATGGGAAAAAGGACCAGGTATGCGTAATGACACAGTTCCGGAGGGATCCGTGACAGGAACCACCAAGACTCATCCAAGAGCTGGCCGCCCAACCAAACTGAACAATCAGGGGAGAAGGGCCTTGGTCTTGGAGGTGACCAAAAACCTGATGGTCACTCTGACAGAGCTCTAGAGTTCCTCTGTGGAGGTAGGAGAACCTTCCAGAAGGACAACCATCTCTGTAGCACTCCAACCAAGCCTTTATGGTAGAGTGGCCAGACGGAAGCCACTCCTCAGTAATTGGCACATGACAGCCAACTTGGAGTTTGCCAAAAAGGTACCTAAAGGGCTCTCAGACCATAAGAAACAAGATTCTCTGGTCTGATGAAACCAAGATTGAAGTCTTTGGCCTGAATGCCAAGCGTCACATCTGGAGGAAAACTGGTACCATGCCTATGGTGAAGCACGGTGGTGGTAGAATCATTTTTCAGAGGCAGGGACTGGAAGACTCGTCAGGATCAAGGCAAAGATGAATGGAGCAAAGTACAGAGAGGTCCTTGATTTAAACTTACTCCAGAGCACTCAGGACCTAAGACTGGGGCGATGGTTCACCTTCCAACAGGACAACAACCCTTAACACACAGCCAAGTCAATGCAGGAGTAGCTTCGGGACAGGTCTCTGAATGTCCTTGAATGGCCTAGTCAGAGCCCGGAATTGAACCCGATCGAACATTTCTGGAGAGACCTGAAAATAGCTGTGCAGCAACACTACCCATCCAACCTGACAGAGCTTGAGAGGATCTGCAGTGAAGAATGGGGAAAACTCTCCAAATACAGGTCTGCCAAGCTTGTAGCTGTTACGTTCGTTGTTTGAAGGATTGGACCAAGGTGCAGCGTTGGTAGGCAAACATCTTACTTTTATTAAAATGAAACCGAAAAACAACAAAATATCAAACGAACGTAAAGTTCTGCAGGCTACACAGCAACTATACAAAATCAAGATAACACAAACTAAGGTGGGAAAAAAGGCTGCCTAAGTATGATCCCCAATTAGAGACAACGATAGACTCTGATTGGGAACCATACCCGGCCAACAAAGAGATAGGAAAACTAGAATGCCCACCCAAATTACACCCCGACCTAACCAAATAGAGAAATAAAAAGTCTCTCTAAGGTCAGGCGTGACAGTAGCATCATACCCAAGAAGACTCAAGGCTGTAGTTCCTGCCAAAACTGTACTGGGTAAAGGGTCTGAACAGTTATGTAAATGTAATATTTATGTTGTTTAAGTTTTTTTAAACGTGCTAAAATGGATTAAAACCTGTTTTTGCTTTGTCATTATGGGTTATTGTGTGTAGATTGATGAGGGAAAAAAACAAGTTAATACATTTTAGAATAAGGCTGTAACTTAACAAATTCTTTCCGAAAGCACTATATCAGTAGGATTCACATAGACCTAACATAGGGATTAATACTGGCGTGTACCAAGTAATATTTCATTCACAACTTCTGGCTAACTAATTGAGTGGTGACATGTTCATTCATAATTGTGGGGTGCTCTATAGTTAAATGACAGATCCAGTGCTAAGTGCAGGATGTATGACAGTGTGTTTATGGTTGTGCGGCAGAACTTCTTGCTGTGAGGGAGAAGTGGTGTGTCATTAACAGCTAAAACAGAGCCATGTAAGAAGGAGGAAAGTGGCAATATCACATTTTCTCCCTCTTGTATGTGTGCGTGTGTGCATGCCTGCATGTTTGTCAGTCCCAGTGCTGTCAAGCGGCACAATGTAAATAAAGGCCTAATTGGAGACATCCCTCTCTAACCGAGCATTTATGCCGCTCAAACATTTGGCAGATCTTATTGTGTTCAGGCGTGCCCCTTGGTCTGTGTTTTGGACTGTTGCCTGCATGTCTGTGTGTGTGTGTATGCGGTGCTTCTGAGCATTGGTTTGTGTGTGTGTGTGTGTTTTAATCTCACACTCAGGAATACATTGAATGGTTTTCTCTAGACAGGGGGGGGGGGTGTATATATTACCTGCCTCTCTCACTACCTGGTACATTTCTATGACTTTGAAGAAGGAATTTCAGCTTTCATAGCATAGCCCACGCCTATTCAAATCAAAGCTGAATACAGAATAAACATGTTCAAACAACACACAGAGTATGTAAACCCAATACAGCAATACTGTTACTACAACAGCACTTCAGTTTTACAATCTGTTATGACATTATACTGTACATCGACCCAAGACCAGGGTTATTGCAGTGTTTCATGTTATAAAGTTTATAGTCAAATATATAAACATGGTTTTTATGGTGAAATGGCTGCCAGTGTTGCATTGTAAGGGCAAGGTGCTTTCAATGGCAGTTAAGTAAATATTTGTAGAATGAGTTCAACGAGGATTAGCATGCTTCAAAAGAGCTTACAGTATGACACTATACTTTGCCTTTTTCCTCATCAATCTATACACAATAAACCCAGAATGACAAAGCAAAAAAATAAATGTATACATTTTTGCAAATGTATTAAAAAAAGAAACTGAAATCACATTTGCATAAGTATTCAGACCCTTTACTCAGTACTTTGTTGAAGCACCTTTGGCAGCGATTACAGCATTGAGTCTACTTGGGTATGACGCTACAAGCGTAGCACACCTGTATTTGGGGAGTTTCTCCCGTTCTTCTCTGCAAATCCTCTCAGGCTCTGTCAGGTTGGATGGGGAGCGTTGCTGCACAGCTATTTTCAGGTCTCTCAGAAAATGTTTGATCGGGTTCAAGTCCGGGCTCTGGCTGGGCCACTCGAACATTCAGAGACTTGTCCCGAAGCCACTCCTGCTTTGTCTTGGCTGTGTGCTTTGGGTCGTTGTCTTGTTGGAAGGTGAACCTTCACCCCAGTCTGAGGTCCTGAGAGATCTGGAGTAGGTTTTCATCAAGGATTTGCTCCATTCATCTTTGCCTCAATCCTGATTAGTCCTCCAGTATTGTATTTCTTTTGCTGTATTTATTATGGTGTGTGTGTGTGTGTGTGTGTGTGTGTGTGTGTGTGTGTGTGTGTGTGTGTGTGTGTGTGTGTGTGTGTGTGTGTGTGTGTGTGTGTGTGTGAGCAGACGTGTCTGTGCCAATGTTTGTGTTGTCAATGTTTGTGTCCCAGGCTCTGCCGCTGAAAAACATCCCCACAGCATGGTGCTGCCATCACAGTGCTTTACTGTAGGGATGGTGCCAGATTTCCTCCAGACCTGATGCTTGGCATTCAGGCCAAAGAGAATCTTGTTTCTCATGGTCTGAGAGTCTGAAGGTGCCTTTTGGCAAACTCCAAGCGGGCTGTCATGTGCGTTTTATTGAGGAGTGGCTTCCGTCTGGCCACTCTACCATAAAGCCCTATTTGATGGAGTGCTGCAGAGATGGTTGTCCTTCTGAAAGTTTCTCCCATCTCCAAAGAGGAACTTTAGAGCTCTGTCAGAGTGACCATCAGGTTATTGGTCACCTCCCTGACCAAGGCCCTCCCCGATTGCTCAGTTTGGCTGGGTGGCCAGCTCTAGGAAGAGTCTTGGTGGTTCCAAACTTCTTCCATTTTAGAATGATGGAGGGACTGTGTTCTTGGGGACCTTAAATGCGGCAGAAATGTTTTGGTACCCTTCCCCAGATCTGTGCCTCGACACAATCCTGTCTCAGAGCTCTACAGACAATTATTTTGACCTCGTGGCTTGGTTTTTGCTCTGACATGTACCGTCAACTATGGGACCTTATATAGACAGGTGTGTGCCTTTCCAATCATGTCCAATCAATTGAATTGACCACCGGTGGACTCCAATCAAGTTGTATAAACATCTCAAGGATGGTCAATAGAAACAAGATGCACCTGAGCTCAATTTTGAGTCTCATAGCGAAGGTTCTGAGTAATTATGTAAATAAAGTATTTCTGTTTTTATTTTTAACACATTTGTAAATATTTCTCAAAACCTGTTTTCACTTTGTCATTATGGGGTATTGTGTGTAGATTGATGAGGGGGAAAAAATATTTGATCCATGTTAGAATAAGGCTGTAATGTAACAAATGTGGAAAAAGTCAAGGGATTCTGAATACTTTCCAAAGGCACTGTAAAAACAATTATATTCATTCAATTGTAAACAAAAATAATTTCAGTTATCATTAGAAGGGCCAGGAGTTTTTCTTGACCAGGTGAGAGTCTATAACTAGAGCCCAGTTTTTCTCCTCGATTAAATTAATTGAAATGGAATTGTACCCAACTCTGAATGTCATGAGAACGAAGGTCATTGACTACAGGTCTAGGGTCAATTTGTAAGTCAACCATTGAGTCCACCATAAGAGAGATTCAAGGTTAGGAACCAGTTGTTAAAACTCAGATACATTATCTGGACTGTATCTGAGGTCAAACCTGGAAATGGCTAATAGCATATTTGTGGTGAAGGGTACCGATAAGGTGTGTGTGTTCATGTGTGTGTGTTTTTTGTGTGTTTTTTTTACTATTCTTGTGGGGACCAGGGGCTGGATTCACAAAACCTTCTTAAGAACACATTTCTTCTGAAGCACAATTTTTTCCATAACATAAAATTGATAAGGAACTTACGAAAAGTTGCTATTCTTCAAAAAAGTTATTGAAAATGTTCTTACATTTTTTCCTATGTTTTTTCTTAAGAAAATAGTTAAGAATAAATTAGATTCTTAAAAAAAGGTTTTCTTAATTCGAAGATAGCTAAACCCTTGTCTTAAACTAGTGGAAGTGAGAAAATAAGCGAATGAAAGCAGTAAACATGTTTAATTGACTCACAAACTTCATATGAATGTTTCAGTATTGCTTTTTTATTTTCTTGAGAAGCTTTTAAAGTTTTGTGTAAGATATATTTTTTGAATCTGGTCCCTGAAGTCCTCACAAGGATAGCAAAACAAGGAAAATTAAGACGAGGGGACATTTTGCCGATCCCCATAAGGTTTAACTTCCTGCTCTGTCTGCATATTGCAAGTCCGTCCGGTCTGGACAGGGTGGGAGAACATTGAGCGGTCATTTGCCTGAGGGATCAATGGAGGTCGAGAGCTCAGAGGGGTCACATGCGATGGTTCAATGAGAGGAAGACAGCAATGAGAGGAAGACAAGTATTGATAAATTGCTGATGGTAAACAAGTAGAAAATATAATAACAACAATAATAATAATAAAGCATGCAAGCTGGATCAATAAATTAATAGATACATCTTTGAATAAGCAAATAATGTAGCAAATGATGGAAAATCATATCAAGGGATAAAGGGATTTAGGCATTAAGAGTTGTTTGTAAAAATAAGTGTTAATATAAGAACATTTAATGAAAATAAAAGACAAGACAAGGCGAAAAATAAAAATTAAATCTGAACATCCTCCTCATGTTGCTATCCTCTCTGGCTCTCCTAATTTGGCCCCCACCAACCCTTATAGGTCAAGGCTGTATACTATTCCTTACCAATCAAACCAAGTTTGGGCAATCCACCTGGATTCAGCCACTCTTCTCTGGAATAAGGCACAGAAGGCTATCATCTCCAGATCTGTGATGTGGGGTGGGTTTGAAAGTGTTTGACTGGGAGTGTAGGAAAATTTGGGTTCTTCAGATTGGGGTTTCTGAGGTAGGCTGATACAGGTCTGAAGTCGTGGAGTGGGGGAATGTACACTGAGTATCCCAAACATAAGGTTCACTTTCCTAATATTGAGTAGCACCCCTGCCTTTTGCCCTCTGAACAGCCTCAATATGTCAGGCCATAGACTCTACAAGGTGTCGAAAGCTTTCCACAGGGATGCTGGCCCATGTTGTCACCAATACTTCCCATAGCTGTGTCAAGTTATGATCCACACAGGAAACTGTTGACTGTGAAAAAGCCAGAAACATTGCAGTTATTGACACAAACCGGTGCACTTGCCACCTACTGCCATACCCTGTTCAAAGGCGCTTAAATATTTTGTCACCCTCTGAATGGCACACATACACAAACCATGTCTCAATTGTCTCAAGACTTAAAAATCCTTATTTAACCTGTCTCCTACACTTCATCTACACTGATTGAAATGGATTCAACAAGTTACATAAACAAGGGATCATAGCTTCACCTGGATTCCTCTGGTCAGTCTTTGTCATAGAATGAGCAGGTATTCTTAATGTTTTGTATATGCAGTGTATGTTGTGTGTGGGTGAATGTATCTTTGAGTTTTGTGTGAAGGAGTTTGTGTTTGAGAAGGTGCTGATGAGGGGCATAATCTGGAGTTCTGTCTCTGTTGGGGGGATGGGGACAGGTGTGTATCAACTGAAAATGTAATAAAATGGCAGTAATGTAATAGCTGCTAATAATGTAATAACGTGTGATTTTATAATGTAAGAAATGCTGATAATGTAATAAATTGCCAATAATGTAACACATGCTGAACGCATAACGTAATAACATTTTGCACATAACGTAATAATTGTTACATTACGTGTTCACTATTACATTATGAAGTGGGTCTTTTTTTGTTCATGAATAGTGTAATAACTTTAACCATTCATGTCATATTCACTCTCTCTTTTTTTTCGTGCATATCAAGTGTCCTGCTTCAATAATTGCAGACAACACACCAAACCAAATTCCTGAATCCTAGCTCTAAACCTGACTGTAGCAGTAATATCAAGACTTTCAAATGACACACTTGACACGCCAATACACAGCCACAATTCCAGTCAGTAAGTGAATCACCAAGTCAGTGAGTCATTCCGTCAGTGAATCAGTCAGTTAGTGAGTCTGTCTGTCTGTAAGAATTACGTAACGAGAGGGAGAGAAAGTGTGTTTGTGAGTGCGTGTGCTTTTGCATGCTAAATTGTTTTAGGAAACTACTACTAAAATCTCAACTGATATGCAATATTTTTTATAGATATAACCCTGCAAACTGAAATGAATCATTAGGACGTCCCCGAAACATCTCAAAATGGTCACCTAAAGTTGTAAGGACGTTCTGTCATGGTCCCCTGGAGGTTTTTGTGTAGTTCACGTCCCCGGCTTGTTCCAGGGACGTCAACTGAGGGTCGACACCTGATGGTCATAAAGAAACGTTCTGCCCAAAAAATGAATTAGCACATTCTACCATTGACACGCACAGCCTAGTTTCATTAAACATCACCCCTTGGTACTGTTGACAAGGCCCTGATGGGTGAACCACTGATCCATTCACAGCTCTCTGGCAATGTTCGGGACACACACCCAAACAAACAGTGCTTCTAAAGGGACCTATTAGGATTGTCACTGTATGTTCTTAGGACATCCCCTGTTTTCTGGGAACACAGTTGTAGACTGAACTGAACCATACCAGAGAGAGGGAGGTGAAACAAGAGCCATACTAGATCTCTGCCCAAAATCTGTCCAAGTTAAGCAGATCCTTAATTATTAAGCAGGTGAAGAGTTTTTTTTGTATGGGGGGACAGTGTGAGTGTTACAGATAGACTTTTGCAGCCAAAAACTCTTAACAACCAAATAATAAACTTTGGAACAATATTCATAAAATAGGAATGTTATTAATGGTCCGTGGGGATCTAAAGAATAATCCTGTCATATGGTTTATTATTTTGTGACGTCATTAAGGATGGTATGACAAAGTAACTGTAACTTTGAAAGTGTAAGCGTCCTATGTATCACGTTTACATCTAAATGTGGTTTAAAATATATGATTAAACATGAGAATACTTTTGTGAAGATATCAATGTGATTTTAGCCTTCTAAATTAGATAATTGTTTATCATACAAACTTGTACCCAGTCAGTTGCCACGCATAAGTGAGCTCAGAGCTTGTCAGCATGATGGAATGCCCTTTTTGCCAGAGTGCTTAAAAGGACTTGCTAAGAATTAACATACAGACCAAGCAGACGGACGGTGTAAACCGGATCTCACAAATGGTTAAAAATATAAGACCAAAAAGACGTAAGGCTGTGGTCCACACGTTGAAATGGTTGGAAACTATTTACTGAGACCAGACAGCGTGGAGCGGTGACTACACGGCTGAAAATTGTTTAAACTCTATAGACCAGCCAATGTACAGAATGGTTAGAAGCTTTGAAATTCTCAACACGAGTGAAGAAGGTAAAGACAAGATCAGAACATTCACAGTCTGCAGCTGTGCATGAAAAAGTGATCCTTGACACGAGGGGGGGAAAGAAGAAAATCCCCTCTGATACAACCGTTGGTACGTCTGAAGTATCTATTCTAACGAACACTCCAAGACCAGAGAAGCTCTACAACTAAGAAGGACATTGTGACCTCTGGTGAACAACCAGAGCTTACATCAAGCCACTACCCATAGACGGATCTATTAGTTTCAAAAGAGAGAAGATAGAGAAAGACAGCTGCGGGTAAATACATATTGCATTTCTAATTCGAATGAGCGGTGGTTAGGGTGCTAAGTATTCTGGTTACTGTGAGCGTAGTTTCCAAATGTATGTACAGCGCAGTAGGTAGCTTAGCAGTTAGAGCGTTGGGCCAGTTATTGAAAGGTTGCAGGATTGAATCCCCAAGCTGACAAATAAAAAGTCTGTTGTTCTGCCCCTGAACAAGGCAGTTAACCCACTGTCCCCGGTAGGCCGTCATTGCAAATAAGAATTTGTTCTTAACTGACTAAATAAAGGTACAAAATATATAATGTATGATACGTTAACTCTCTTTGTCTCTCCCTCTTATCTTTCCACTGTGTAACAAGCTATCATATCGTGTCCGTCCACTAGGGACTTTTATTTTGTGTATGTGTGTATGTGTTTTCTGTGTTATTATTTAGTTAGTTAGTAAGTAAATCATTTTGCCAATTTGTGTATTGCTGTTTATGATTATGCAACGTTCAGAATGAGACTGATGAGGTAATAATTCATAATTGACTGTTCTTGATGTAAGAGATATCTATATATCTTCAGAATTTAAGTCAGGAGACAGTAACTCGTTAAACAACTTCCCGTGGTGCCCCAAATTCCTAGTGAGTTAATTGTTACATGATTCATGTAATGATTAATTTTACCTTTATTTAACTAGGCAAGTCAGTTAAGAACAAATTCTTATTTTCAATTTAACATAGTTAAAATAATGATAGTCATCAGATTAATGATAGTCACGTCACGGCAGAGCCTTTTGTATCTAGGCTTGGAGCTCCGGTACCACTTGCCGTGCGATAGCAGTGAGAACAGTCTATGACCAGGGTGGCTGCAGTCTTTGACCATTTTTAGGGCCTTCCTCTGACACCAACTGGTATAGAGGTCCTGGATGGCAGTAAGCTTGTCCCCCGTGATGTACTACTGCTGCATCAATATGTTTTGACCATGACAGTTTATGATCCAGTATCACTCCAAGCAGTTTAGTCTCCTCAACTTGCTCAATTTCCACATTATTCATTACAAGATTTAATTGAGATTTAGGGTTAAGTGTTTAGCAAATATCCCAAATGCACCACTTTTAGTTTTTGATATATTTAGAACAAAATTATTTCTTGCCACCCATTCTTAAACTGACTGCAGCTCTTTGTTAAGTGTTGCTGGGATTTCACTTGCTGTGGTAACTGACGTGTATAGTGTTGAGTCTTCAGCAAACATAGTGGCAGGTCATTAGTAAAGATTGAAAAAAGTATGGGGCCTAAACAGCTGCCCTGGTGAATGCCTGACTCTACCTGGATTATGTTGGAGAGGCTTCTTTAAAGAACACCCACTGTGTTCTGTTATATACGTAACTCTCGATCCACAATATAGTAGGGGATGGATGTAAAGCCATAACACACACGTTTTTCCAGCAGCAGATCATGATCGATAATGTCAAAAGCTGCATTGAAGTCTAACAAAACGGCTCCCATAATATTTGTAAGCCACAATTTTTTCCAAAGGTTTACAAATGGTTGGTAACAGGGTGATTTGTCAGCTGTTTGAGCCAGTAAAAGGTTGCTTTGCTATTCTTGAGGAGCGGAATGACTTTTACTTCCCTCCAGGCTTGAGGGCACACTTTCCCGAAGACTTAGATTGAAGAGAGGCAAATAGGAGTAGCAATATAGTCCGCTATTATCCTCTGTAATTTTCCATCCAAGTTGTCAGATCCAGGTGGCTTGTCATTGTTGATAGACAACAATAATTGTTTCACCTCTTCCACACTCTACAGAATAATTAGGTCAGTAATGCATGGATGTTAAGGTTCAGAATTTGTTGGTGGCAAGTAATGCTTAAGTTTGCTAATCTTGACAATAAAAAGTAATTCAAGTAGTTGGCAATATCAGTGGGTTTTGTGATGAATGAGCCATCTGATTCAATTAATGATGGAGCTGAATTCGCCTTTTTAGCCAAAAAATGATTTAAGGTGCTCCCAAGCTTTTTACTATCATTTATATTTGTTTCAAAATACAGTTTCTTCTTATTTTTGTTCACACTTATTTGCCATTCCTTTTGCCTCATCCCTCTCAACCATACAGTTTTTGAATTCCTCATCAATCCGCAGGGAAGGAAAAGTTGTACAGTCATTTTCTTCATGGCTGCATGCTTATTAGTAACAGGAATAATCAATTTCATAAATGTGTCAAGTGCAGCATCTTGTTGCTCCCAATTACAGACCACAGGCTCGCAAATATTTGTCAGATGTTCAACATAGAAATCATTACAAAACGTATTGTTTGACCTCCTATACACTATATTAGGCCCAGCCTTTGGAACTTCAGTACACCCGATGGATTTAGATACTGCTTTAAAGCAGATTTCTGCAGCTTTAGTATAGACATGATAATTAGATGTGGATGATTTCATTCCTTTGCTGTTTGTAAATACCCTGGTCGGTTGACTAATAACCTGAGCCAGGATGTAGGCACTAGTTACAGTTTGAAGCTTTTTCTTGAGTGGGCAGCTTGATGAAAGCCAGTCAATATTTAGGTCAAATATACCGCTCTGTTGATATCACATACTGTACATCAAGCATTTCACATATATTATCCAGATACAGACTGTTAGCACTTGGGGGTCTATAGCAGCTCCCCACAAGAAGGGACTTTAAGTGAAGCAGGTGAACCTGTAGCCATAAACCATATTACTTCAATTGCATTTGACATGAGATCCTCTCTAAGATGTATAGGAATATTACTCTGAACATCTCTTCTGAAGATGTTGAAACCATGTATTGCTACCACTGTGTCATCAAATGTATTATTTCAGTGAGTTTCACCTTTTGATCTCCACTCTGTAAGGCAAATTGGCATGGTCAAGCCTGGGATAAAGAGGAGTGAAACTATTTTTAGGATCATTAGAATTTGACTAATCACATGACTGCAAGGTTTGTCTTCAAAGCGAAGAGTGTTGTTTTCTCCCCTGACAGCACTGGATGTTTGCAAGGTCAGAATGGAAGTGCAATAGTAACAGTGGTCAGGGAAAATAGGATTAGTAACAGGAATCAATTGTTTGGTGCCAACAAGGATAGTAAAACGAGCATGCCTGTGTGCATGCGTCTTTTCAAGTGTACAAGAATGGCATCGGTATGGAGAGTGTGTTTGCCACAGAGAGTTCCCGAACAACATCACACATGGGTCTTAGACAACACTGAGATGTTCCCATAAGAGAGAAGATTAAATTTGGGTCAGCAAAGCTAGTCTACCCTACCCAAAGTCGTGGCAGGGGAAATACTGGGCTAGATTAAATCACAAATCAATTGAACAATAAGGGATTTATTTTAAATAAGGTATACTGAATGTACATTGTTTTACATAGGGTTTATGTACTTTGAAAGTATTCAGACCCCTTGACTTTTTCCACATTTTGTTACTTTACAGTTTTATTATAAAATTGATTAAATTGTTTTTTTTCATCATCAATCTACACACAATACCCCATAATGACAAAGCAAAAACTGTTTTTTATTTTAAAAAGTGCAAATGTATTAAAAATAAAAATGTAAAATATAACATTTATATAAGTGTTCAGACCCTTTACTCAGTACTTTGTTGAAGCAGCTATGCTTTGGCAGAGACTACAGCCGCGTGACTTCTTGGGTATGATGCTACAAGCTTGGCACACTTGCATTTAGGGAGTTTCTCGCATTCTTATCTGTAGATCCTCTCAAGCTCTGTCAGCTATTTTCAGCTCTCTCCAGAGACGGGTTCTGTCTGGGCCACTCAAGGCCATTCAGAGACTTGACCTGAAGCCACTCCTAAAGTTGTCTTGGCTATGTGCTTAGGCTTGTTGTCCTGTTGGGAGGTGAACATTTGCCCAAGTCTGAGGTCCTGAGCGCTCTGGAGCAGGTTTCCATCAAGGATCTCTCTGTACATTGCTCCATTCATCTTTGCCTCGATCCTGACTAGTCTCCCAGTCCCTGCTGCTGAAAAACATCCCCACAACATGATGCTGCCACCACCGTGCTTCACCGTAGGGATTGCGCCAGGTTTCCTCCAGATGCTTGGCATTCAGGCCAAAGAGTTAAATCTTGGTTTCATCAGACCAGAGAAGGTGTCTTTAGGTGTCTTTAGGTGCCTTTTGGCTAACTCCAAGCGGGCTGTCATGTGCCTTTTACAGAGGACTGGCTTCCGTCTGGCCACTCTACCAAAAAGGCCTGACTGGTGGAGTGCTGCAGAGATGGTTGTTCTCCACAGAGGAACTCTAGACCTCTGTCAGAGTTCAAGGCCCTTCTCCCCGATCGCTCAGTTTGGCTAGCCATATTACAAACAAACAATCACTCACAAAAAAAACATGGGGGAACAGAGGGTGAAATAATGAACAAGTAATTGGGGGATTGAAACCGGGTGTGTAAGACAAGGACAAAACAAATGGAAAATGAAAAGTGGATCGGGCGGCGATCGGAGGTCGACGTCACCGGCCTTCTAGCCATCGCCGCCCGAAAAAGGAGAGGGGCCGACTTCGGCGGAAGTCGTGACAGTACCCCCCCTTGACGCGCGGCTCCAGCAGCGCACAGACACCGACCTCGGCGATGACCCGGAGGACGAGGCGCAGGGCGTTACGGATGGACACGGTGGAACTCCCGCAGCAACGAAGGGTCCAAGACGTCCTCCACCGGAACCCAGCATCTCTCCTCCTGACCGTACCCCTTCCAATCCATGAGGTACTGAAGGCCCCTCGCCCGACGCCTCGAGTCCAGGATGGCTTGAACAGCATACGCCGGGGCCCCCTCGATGTCCAGAGGGGGCGGAGGAACCTCCCGCACCTCAGACCCCTGGAGTGGACCAGCCACCACCGGCCTGAGGAGAGACACATGGAACAAGGGATAAATACGGTAATCTGGGGGAAGCTGTAACCTGTAGCATACCTCGTTCAGTCTCCTCAGGACTTTGAATGGCCCCACAAACCGTGGGTCCAGCTTCCGGCAGGGCAGGTGGAGGGGCAGGTTTCGGATTGAGAGGCAGACCTGCGAACACCGGGGCCTCACTGCGGTGGCGGTCAGCGCTCGCCTTCTGCCGCCTCACGGCCAATTGCAGGTGCACATGGGTGACGTCCCAGGTCTCCTCCGAGCGCTTAAACCATTCGTCCACTGCAGGAGTCTCGATCTGGCTCTGATTCCAAGGTGCCAGAACCGGCTGATACCCCAGTATGCACTGGAAGTGGGAGAGGTTAGTGGAGGAGTGGCGGAGTGAGTTTTGGGCCATCTCTGCCCAGGGGATGAACGCAGCCCATTCCCCCGGCCGGTCCTAGCAATATGACCACAGAAACCTAACCACATCCTGGTTTACTCTCTCCACATGCCTGTTACTCTCGGGGTGAAAACCTGATGTGAGGCTGACCGAGACCCCCAGACGTTCTATAAATGCCCTCCAGACCCTGGACGTGAACTGGGGACCCCGATCAGAGACTATGTCCTCAGGCACCCCGTAGTGCCAGAAGACGTGAGTGAACAGGGCCTCCACAGTCTGTAGGACCGTAGGGTGACCGGGCAAAGGGAGGAGACGGCAGGACTTAGAAAACCGATCCACAACGTCCAGGATTGTGTTGTTGCCCAGTGAGGGAGGAAGATCCGTCAGGAAGTCCACCAACAGGTGCGACCACGGCTGTTGTGGAACGGGTAAGGGTTGAAACTTCCCTCTGTGCAGGTGCCTGGGAATCTTGCACTAGGCGCACACCAAGCAGGAGGAAACATAAACCCTCACATCCTTGGCCAAGGTGGACCACCAGTACTTCCCACTAAGACAGCGCACCGTCCGACCGATGCCAGGATGACCAGAGGAGGGTGATGTGTGGGCTAAATAGATCAACCGGTTGCGGACAGCAGACGGAACGTACAGACGCCCAGCTGGACACTGGAGAGGAGTGGGCTCTGTACGTAACTCCCGCTCGATGTCCGCGTTCAGCTCCCACAACACTGGTGCCACCAGGCACGAGGCCGGGACTATGGGAGTGTGATCCATGGACCGCTCCTCTGTGTCATATATCTGGGACAGTGCGTCTGCCTTAGCTTTCTGGGAATCTGGTCGGTAGGACAGGGTGAACACACAACGGGTAAAAAACATGGCCCACCTTGCCTGGCGAGGGTTCAGTCTCCTCGCCGCCCAGATGTATTCCAGATTGCGGTGGTCAGTCCAGATGAGAAAAGGGTGTCTCGCCCCCTCAAGCCAATGTCTCCACGCCTTCAGAGCCTTGATGACAACCAACAGCTCCCGGTCCACCACATCATAGTTCTCCCGGGCTGAGCTTCTTCGAAAACAAGGCAAAGGGGCGGAGCTTCGGTGGCGTACCCTGAGCGCTGAGAGAGCACGGCTCCTATCCCAGCCTCGGACGCGTCCACCTCCACTATGAACGCCAAAGAGGGATCCGGATGAGCCAGCACGGGAGCCGAGGTAAACAGAGCCCTCAGGTGACCAAAAGCCTTGCCCGCCTCAGCCGACCACTGCAGTCGCTCCGGTCCCCTCTTCAGCAGTGAGGTAATGGGAGCCGCTACATGACCAAAGCCCCGGATAAACCTCCGGTAGTAGTTGGCAAACCCTAGGAACCGCTGCACATCTTTTACCGTGGTGGGAGTTGGCCAATTACGTAGGGCTGAAATGTGGTCACTCTCCATCTCCACCCCTGACGTGGAAATACGGTACCCTAGGAAGGAGACGGACTGTTGGAAGAACTGACATTTCTCAGCCTTGACGTACAGGTCATGCTCCAACAGTCGACCAAGCGCCCTGCACACCAGGGACACATGCTCGGCACGTGTAACGGAGTATATCAGAATGTCGTCGATATATACCACTACACCCTGCCTGTGCAAGTCCCGGAAAATCTCGTCAACAAAGGCCTGGAAGACTGATGGAGCATTCATCAACCCATACGGCATGACAAGGTACTCATAGTGCCCCGAGGTGGTACTAAATGCCATCTTCCACTCGTCCCCCTCCCGGATATGCACCAGGTTGTAAGCGCTCCTGAGATCCAATTTTGTGAAGAAGCGCGCCTCGTGCATTGACTCGATCGCACTGGCGATGAGAGGCAGCGGGTAGCTGTACCTCACAGTGATCTGGTTGATACCTCGATAGTCAATACACGGGCGTAGACCTCCATCCTTCTTCTTCACAAAAAATAATCTCAAGGAGGCAGGTGAAGTGGAGGGCTGACTGTATCCCTGCCCCAGGGATTCGGAGACATATGTTTCCATAGCCACCGTCTCCTCCTGTGACAGAGGATACACGTGACTCCTGGGGAAGTGCTGCATCTACCAGGAGATTTATCGCACAATCGCCCCGTCGATGGAGTGGTATTTGAGTTGCCTTCTTCTTACAGAAGGCGATAGCCAAATCGGCATATTCTGAGGGGATGCGCACGGTGGAGACCTTGTCTGGACACCGTAGTCGCACCGATGGAAACCCCTACACACCTCCCTGAGCACTTTCGTGGCCATCCCTTGAGAGCCCTCTGTTGCCACGAAATAGTGGGGTCATGACAGGCCGTATTACAAACAAACAATCACTCACGAAAAAAACATGGGGGAACAGAGGGTTAAACAAGGAGAATGACCAACTTTAGCGGAAGTCGTGACAGTGTTCTTAGGGACACTGCAGACATTTTTTGGTATCCTTCCCCAGATCTGTGCCTCGACACAATCCTGTCTCAGAGCTCTACAGGTAATTCCTTTAACCTCGTGGCTCGATTTTTGCTCTGACATGCACTGTCAACTGTGGGACCTTATATAGACAGGTGTGTGTGCAAACATTTCTAAAAACCTGTTTTCGCTTTGTCATGGGGTATTGTGTGTAGATTGCTGAGGATTTGTATTTATTTAATCCATTTTAGAATAAGACTGTCCCATAACAAAATGTGGAAAAAGTCAAGGGGTCTGAATACTTTCCGAAGGCACTGTATATATCATATTTCCATGTGCCTGAGGGCTTTTGCTATCTAAGGCAGTTAGAAGCGGTCACTGATTGAACTCTCACCTCTTGTGTGAGACACCAACACCTGTTACATCTGTTTTATGGGTATGCATGTTCAATGCTATGTAGTCTACTTCTTTACGGTGAAGTATGGCTGACACTTTGTCAGGTTTGAGTATATTCTCTTCCCTTTCCTTTCACTTTCACTTTGTTTGTCTTCCTCTCTAAGCCACTGAACTCTCTAAACTAAACTGTAAAAATAACAAGGCCCATGAACTCACTCACTTACTGGAAATATGCTAAGAATATGGATGGAAACAGAGGTAGAGAGGGGGTTAGAGAGTGAGCGAGCGAGAGGGAGAGAGGGAGGGAAGGAGAGAGAAAGTGAGGGTGAGTGAGAAGGATGGAACAAGCTCGAGAGATACTGTATTTCCCATTTGGCATTTGATCTCTTGGTCCTCTTCTCAGTTATTCCAAAGGATGGATGAGGCAGGGGGGATCCCCTAAAGTTTGTCGGCGGTCATGAAGACGTGCGCTTCCTCTCCATGGCACGCTCTCCACAGCTGTCCCAGGAGAAAGGTCAAAACGCTAAGAGTGGTTTGGCCGATGATTCATAGAATGGCTGTCTGTAATGACTGAATTCATCTGCTGTGCTTGGTGTCCAAGACTCTGTCAGTCCTGTTTAGGGAGCAGAGATTGAACAGAAACTTTTGTAGCTGGCTGTTACGGGACAGGAATGGGAAGATCCCTCTGAATGTTCACTACACACAGTACAGACGAAGAGACATGCTATAGAATATGATAGAGAACAGTTAAGGAGAATAAACAGTAAAGATAGACGGAGGTTTGGAATTCGAGATGTTCTGGGGTTTGAGATAATTTGTTTCTATAGTGGTCAGTTTAAGGGTGGAGAGGAAGCAATTTTTTGTGAAAGTACGTTTTTGTGATTTTTGTTGTTGTTTTGTTAATTGATTCAGCCTTGAAAGCGTCTTTCTCTCTCTCTCTCTCTCTCTCTCTCTCTCTCTCTCTCTCAGGACATCCTGACCTGAAATACACCCCCCCCGCCATTCAGTCTACAATACTCATAGTATTGTGTGACACAGTCACCAACACATATACAAAAAAAACCTCAGTCATTCATGCTTGTAGGTGCACTTACTGTACACATTGGTACAGTATACACACACACACACACACATACACACCTTGTCTCTCACGTGGTGTTGGTCTGTAAATGTTATCAGGGCTGTAGCTGAAGGTTCATTCAGTTTAATATATATAAGATTACTGGAGGGAGTGGTACTTTAGATATTGCACTCACAAACACGTTTCATTCTCCATCAGTCCATTCCACAGACATACCAAGGGCTTACCCTCACACACACAACCACTGCCAAGGAGTGATTGTTCACTTCTCAGCCATAATCGAAAAAAGGAGAAGAGAGCGAGAAAGAAGGAGAGACATGTTTTAATTTGGATTTAGGTGAAACAGCTATGAGACATTCCCGCTCTCTGTAAAAGAACGCTCTTTGTGATAAAGTTGCATTCTTACACAATTCTTTGTTTACAGTATTAGAGGAAATATGCTTGGGGCACAGCAGATGAGAGTGGAGTAAGTTGAGCCAAAGGGTTAGTTGAGCCACCCCTTGTTTCTAGGAAATCATACACAAAATATATCATGTGACCATTTATTTAGGAAGAGGTCACAATTTTATGGAGTCTGTGAAGGAAGAAACCACATGGGGAAAAAAAGAAGAAAAAAAAGTTTGCAAGCAGTGGTGTAGTGCTATATTTTTGTAACGAGAGATATAGTCTATTCAATATTATTTTAGAATATGCATAAAATGTATCCTCCAATTGCAACATCTGCCTATGCCCACACATATTGTCTTTTGGACATAGGTTTTTGCCGTACTCGTATCAGAGACACAATGAAAGCACTGGAACGGCAAGACTGATTCTATGAGTTTCTATGAGCGATTCGAGCAGAAATGCAATGAACTGGGCCTGGCAGAAAGCAAAACTCGTAATAAAAAGCCTACCAAAGTAGAGAGACTGAATCTGCGACAACATACTGGACAATATCAATGTTCAGTTGAAAGCCAAGTTTGACAACTTTGGTGAACTTAATTTCTTTGGCTTAGTTGAATGCAAAAAATTCAAAACTATGTCACAAACATTTGACACCAGCAAACGACAGCTTGTCAATGTAAAGTACTTCGATTTTGTTAGACTTAAGGCTAATCTTGTCAGATTCTACAGTTCACAAATGGTACAAGACAAATCACCTGGATAGCTCCTCAGCTTTTTGTTCCAGTATGACCTGACGCAGACTGTCCCCAAGTCGACAAAGTTACTGCAGCTGGTCCTCACTATACCAGCCACAACAGAATCCATTGAGAAGTCATTTTCTTATATTTGTACATTTGTGGGGTTTTTTAGCCCTTTTTCTCCACAATTTCGTGGTGTCCAATTGGTAGTTACAGTCTTGTTTCATCGCTGCAACTCCCGTACAGACTCGGGAGAGGAGAAGGTCCAGAGCCGTGCAGCCTCTGAAACATAACCCAACCAAGCCACACTGACTCTTGACACAATACCCACTTAACCTGGAAGCCAGCCGCACCAATGTGTCGGAGGAAACACTGTTCACCTGGCAACCGTGTCAGCGTGCACTGCGCCAGGCCCGCCACAGGAGTCGCTAATGCACGATGGGACAAGGATATCCCTGCTGGCCAAACCCTCCCCTAACCCGGACGACGCTGGGCCAATTTTGCGCAGCCCCATGGGTCTCCCGGTCACGATCAGCTGCGACAGAGCCTGACCTCGAACTCTAGTGGCACAGCTAGCACTGCAATGCAGTGGCTTAGACCACTGCGCCACTCGGGAGACCTCGAGAAGTTATTTTCTGTGCTGAAACGGATAAAGACATACAGTCAAAACCGGACCGATCAAGGTCGAATCTCATCCATTGCCATCATCTTCATCGAGATTTGAGACCGAGAGACTTTTAAAAGGGAGGGCAAACAGGAAGGAGTTTTACAGTTTAGTCACTGAGGTAGGCCTAAATTTAGGTGAAGGTGTTCATTTACAGTAGTGCCGTCTACTATTATTACATTACACTGAAGTACACTGAACAAAAATATATGATCCCATGTTTCATGAGCTGAAATAAAAGATCCCAGAAATGTTTTATACACAAAAAGCTTATTTCTCTCAATTTTGCGCATACATTTGTTTACTTCCATGTTGGTGAGCATTTCTCCTTTGCCAAGATAATCCATCCAGGTTTGGCATATCAAGAAGCTGATTAAATAGCATTATCCGTACACAGGTGCACCTTGTGCTGGGGACAATAAAAGGCCAATCTAAAATGTGTCACGTCCTGACCTTAGTTCCTTTTTTATCTTTATTTTGGTTTGGTCAGGGCGTGAGTTGGGGTGGGCATTCTATGTTTTCCATTCTATGTTTTGTTCTGTGTGTTGTATTTCTATGTGTTTGGCCTGGTATGGTTCCCAATCAGAGGCAGCTGTTAATCGTTGTCTCTGATTGAGAACCATACTTAGGTAGCCTGTTCCCACCTGTGTTGGTGGGTACTTGTTTCCTGTTTTGTGTTTTTTCACCTTGCAGGACTGTTTTGGGTCGTTCACTTTCTTTGTTGTTTTTTGTCATTCAGTGTTCAGTTTATTTAATTAAATTTACTATGAACACTTACCACGCTGCATGTTGGTCCGATGATTCCTATTCCTCATCATCAGACGAAGAGGAGAGCCGTTATAACAATGCCACAGATTTCTCACATTTTAAGGGAGCGTGCAATTGGCATGCGGACTGCAGGAATGTCCACCAGAGCTGTTGCTAGAGAACTTAAAGTCCATTTCTCTACCATAAGCCGCCTCCAACGACGTTTGAAAAAATATGGCAGTACGTCCAACCGGCCTCACAACAGCAGACTACATGTAACCGCCCAGGATCTCCACATCCTGCTTCTTCACCTGCGGGATCATCTGAGACCATCTACCCAGAGAGCTGGTGAAACTGCGTTTGCACAACCAAAGAATTTCTGCACAAACTGTCAGAAACCGTCTCAGGGAAGCTCATCTGCGTGTTCGTCATCCTCACCAGGGTCTTGACCTGACTGCAGTTCGGTTTTGTAACCGACTTCAGAGGGCAAATGCTCACCTTCAATGGCCTCTGGCACGCTAGATAAGTGTGCTCTTAACGGGTGAATCTCGGTTTCAACTGTACCGGGCAGATGGCAGACATAGTGTGTGGGCAAGCTTTTTGCTGGTGTCAGTGTTATGAATAGAGTGCCCCATGGTGGTGGTGGGGTTATGGTATGGGCAGGCATAAACTACGGAGAACAAACACAATTGCATTTTATCGATGGCAATTTGAATGCACAGAGATACCGTGACGGGATCCTGAGGCCATTGGACAAATGGAATCAACAGGTTACGACAGAGAAGAACAGGTACCTATTGTGGGAGGTTTCCTTAATCTGAAATGGATTTGAAAAAATGTCATCATCAATCTACACACAATATCCCATAATTGTCACGGTTGTCGTAAGAACGGGAACATATTTATTTAAAAAGTGAAACTTAAGGCAAAAACAATAAACGAAACGTGACTACGTGGTGCACAAACACAATATCCCACAAATGCAGGTGGGGAAAAAGCCTACCTAAATATGATCCCCAATTAGAGGCAACGATTACCAGCTGCCTCTAATTGGGAACCACACAAACCACCAACCGAGAAATCTATAAACTAGATAACGCCCCAAGTCACGCTCTGACCTAAACACCATAGAGAACCGAGGGCTCTCTGGTCAGGGCGTGACAATAATGACAAAGCGAATACATGTTTTTAGATTTTTTTGCAAATGCATTAAAAATAAAAAACTGAAATACCTTATTTACATAGGTATTCAGAACCTTTGCTATGAGACTTGAAATTGAGCTCAAGTGCATCCTGTTTCCAATGATCATCCTTGATGTTTCTACAACTTGATTGGAGTCCCACCTGTAGTAAATTCAATTGATTCGACATGATTTGGAAAGGCACACACCTATATAAGGTCCCACAGTTGATGGTGCATGTCAGAGCAAAACCTAAGCCATGAGTTTGAAGGAATTGTCCGTAGAGCTCCGAGACAGGATTGTATCGAGGCACAGATCTGGGGAAGGGTACCAAAAATTGTATGCAGCATTGCAGGTCCCCAATAACACAGAGGACTCCCTCATTCTTAAATGGAAGAAGTTTGTGACCACCAAGACTCTTCCTAGGGCTGGCCGCCTGGCCAAACTGAGCAATCGGGGGAGAAGGACCTTGGTCAGGGAGGTGACCAAGAACCCAATGGTCACTCTGACAGAGCTCCAGAGTTCCTCTGTGGAGATGGAAGAACCTTCCAGAAGGACAACCACCTCTGCAGCACTCCACCAATCAGGCCTTTATGGTAGAGTGGCCAGATGGTGTAAAGGCTGTTGTCAGGAGAAGAAAGTGAGGACCAAGGTGCAGTGTGGTAAGTGTTCATCATTTTAATAAACTGAACTGAACACTAAATACAAAGTAACAAAAGAGAACAACCGAAACAGCTCCGTCAGGTGCAACACACACTAAACAGAAAATAACTACCCACAAATCATAGTGGGAAAACAGGCTACCTAAGTATGGTTCTCAATCAGAGACAACGATCGACAGCTGCCTCTGATTGGGAGCCATACCAGGCCAAACACAGAAATACAAAACCTAGAACAAAAACATAGAATGACCACCCCAGAGACATAAAAAAGGAACTAATGTCAGGACATGACAGGCGGAAGCCACTCCTCTGTAAAAGGGACATGACAGTCCGCTTGGAGTTTGCCAAAGGGCACCTAAAGGACCCTCAGACCATGAGAAACAACATTTTCTGGTCTGATGAAAGCAAGATTGAACTATTTGACCTGAATGCCAAGCGTCACGTCTGGAGGAAACCCTGCACCATCCTTACGGTCAAGCATGGTGATTGCAGCATCACGCTGTGGGGATGTTTTTCAGCGGCAGTGACTGGGAGACAAGTCAGGCTTGAGGGAAAGATGAACGGCGCAAGTTACAGAAAGTTCCTTGATGTAAACCTGCTCCGGAGCGCCCAGGACCTCAGACTGGGGCGAAGGTTCACCTTCCAACAGAACAATGACCCTAAGCACACAGCCAAGACAACGCAGTAGTGGCTTCGGGACAGGTCTCTGAATATCATTAAGTGGCCCAGCCAGAACCCGGACTTGAACCCGATAGAACATCTCTAGAGAAACTTGAAAACAGCTGTGCAGCAACCTGACCTGATAGAGCTTATAGCGTCATAAAACTTGAGGCTGTAATCGCTAGCAAATGTGCTTCAATAAAGTACTGAGTAAAAGGGACTGAATACTTATGTAAATGAGATATTTATGTTATTTACATATATATATATATATACATTTGGACAAAAAATAACTGTTTTCTCTTTGTCATTATGCCACATTCTGTATGGTATGATGAGGGGTAAAAACGATTTAATCTGTTTTAGAATAAGGCTTTAACGTAACAAAATGTGGAAAAAGTCAAGGGGTCAGAATACTTTCCGAATGCACTGTACACTGAATTAGAGTGTGTGTGTGTGTGTGTGTGTGTGTGTGTGTGTGTGTGTGTGTGTTTCTGGGCGAAGTTGTTTTCTATGCTAACTGTGGGAGTTGAGATCTCATTAAGTCGACCATGTGTGCGTGTGTGTGACACACAAATTCTCAAAATGTCAACATAAAATAGGATACACACTCGTCATCTACATTCTTGCACATACATACCCTTACACACACACGCACTGAGTCAGCAGAAACAGGAGCTTAGTGACACAGCTGATGAACCTGTGTGTTATTCTTCAATTAAACTATGGATGAGTTCCGAGCTAAAGAACTCTCCTCAGCCCTGCTCAAGTTACATGATTGCCAAATCCCTTTCCAACTCTCTCCCACTCAACTATATTATTCTCTTAACTCTTTGCATCTCACTCTCATATATATATATATATATATATATTTGTTTCCCTTTTTTTCCCATCATTCTTCTTTACCCCTCTCTATTTGTCCCCTGCCATCCTCCGTATAGGTGGGTCCAACATATCGCCAGATGGCTGAGTTATGTCACTACATTCTTATCTTTACCATAGACCTCCTCTATGTCAGTCAGTCTGTCAAAGCAGCGGAGGCAACAGTGGCTTACTGTGCTGCAGGCTTCCCCAACTGGTGGGTGATTTTATTCCCCCCCCCCCTTGTTTTCTGAGCAAAAAAATAAACACCAGCAAATCAGCTCCAAGTGATTTAGATGTTGGGAATCTGTTCCAAAGTACATAATAGAGAGACATACAGTATGTGATCGTATAAAACTGGAAGTTTGAAATTATTATGTTTTAGTCAAATATTGTATCTCGTTGGGCTTCTTGCTGTCAATTTGCAGTCTACATATGATTTGTAATTATGTTCTGGCGCCCTGACCATCTGCTCAAGAAAAAAATGGCCCGTGGCTGAATCTAGTTAATAATCCGTTTGTACTGTATGTTCTGCATACATGCTTGCAGTTCAAGCCTGTAGTACCACACATCACGAGCAGAGGGCATAACTGCATTCATGTGAAATTGGGCATACATCTAACCATGTCAATATATTGATTTTAATGAAAGGGGGTATAGATAAATGCCTGATGTCTCGACTCAGAAAAGGTCAGATGATCATGAGAAAGTTGTCACAATGTTTTGATCCATATCCTTACATTGAGAATTGTAATTGGAAAAGGGAGAGCTGTAACCTATGGAGAGAAATATCACCATCACAGCGAGAAATTGTTTCCCTTTTTTCCTCTCCTCATTCAACAGCTGTGGTGTCGCGCACGTTCGGTGCTGAGATATTTTAAAAGGCCGGTCAGTCCATCTGTCCGCCTGTCAGGTGATCTGTTGGCACCTGCTGCAAGCTAGCTTCGAGGGAAAACTGAGAATCGTTTTATCTCCCTCTTTCAAACTGGTGAAAAGGGGAAGCCACGACACGCACGTTCCAACTTTCCATGACAACGCACAGTGACGCTGGCCACCGCCAGTCGGCCGGGCTGACCACCGCTCACATGCCCAGACTGCGCGCATTGGAACGAGCAGGCCTGGTGGTGTTCCCGAATGCACGAACACACACCACCTGTACGTTGCGGTGGACACACACGCTCACTCCCAAGTTCAGATTCGGTTAAACGGTTCCCGCTGTCCAGGCAACATTGTAGTTCGACTGGGGAATTCATCGGTTGCAGGCGCTTCCAGATGGTTTTTAATGTTTTGTGCGCAAAGATACATAACTGATTTTCAAAATTGAATCACCGTATATAGGCAAATGGCCACATCGAATGCTTATTGGATAATATCATACATTACAGATTGCCAACACAATGCATTCCTTTATTTATGATGGGCATGGTGGCATATTCCATCCTCACTGGGAATCGTTCTGTGCGTAATTCGACTTTTATATATGTAGTTTATTATGGGGATGATAGTTGTGGTAATAACTTTTAGAACTGAATAAAGTAAATTAATAGGCTACTACTGTCAGTTGTGTTCTTATTGATTATTGAGGAAACAGCAGTTTCACAGTTTATTATAATGTAATATAGCCTATTTCTCTTCAGGGTATATTGCAACACACACAGCACACAACAAAATAGTAAATCATAGCAACAAAGACCATTTAGACTTTTACAGTAGCCTGAGGATATTTTTTATTTATTTGTATTTAACCCTTATTTTACCAGGTAAGTTGACTGAGAACACATTCTCATTTACAGCAATGACCTGGGGAATAGTTACAGGGGAGAGGAGGGGGGATGAAACCACCCACCAAAGCACTCTTGGCTGAGGTATTGAAACTGTAAATATCCGGTCTTAAAGGATACAGTATCTTCAACCTAATCTCATCAAAAATATAAATGCAACATGTAATGTGTTGGTCCCATTCTTAATGAGCTGAAATAAAAGATCCCAGAAACATTCCATACACACAAAAAGCTTATTTCTTTCAAATGTTTTGCACAAATTTGTTTGCATCCCTGTCAGTGAGCATTTCTCATTTGTCAATATAATCCATCCACCTGACAGGTGTGGCATATCAAGAAGCTGATTAAACAGCATTATCATTACACAGGTGCACCTTGTGCTGGGTACAATAAAGGGCCACTCAACGCAATGCCACAGATGTCTCAAGTTTTGAGGGAGCGTGCAATTTGCATGCTGACTGCAGGACTGTCCACCAGAGCTGTTGCCAGAGATTTAATGTTAATTTCTCTACCATAAGCTACCTCCAATGTTGTTTTAGAGAAAGTGGTAGTACGTCCAACAAGCTGGCACAACCGCAAACCATGTGTAACCATGCCAGCCTAGAACCTCCACATTCGGTTTTTACACCTGTGGAATCGTCTAAGACGAGCCACCCGGAATGCTGATGAAACTGTGGATGTGCAGAACTGTGGATGCACAAACTGTCAGAAATCGTCTGCGTGCTCGTTGTCCTCCCCAGGGTATTGACCTCCTGACTGCAGTTCAGCGTCGTAACCGATTTCAGTGGGCAAATGCTCACCTTTGATAGGCCACTGGCACCCAGAAGAAGTGTGCTCTTCATGGATGAATCCCTGTGGATGAATCATGGATGAATACCTGCATGGATGAATCCCTGCAGATGGCAGACAGCATATATGGTGTCGTGTGGGTGAGCGGTTAGCTGATGTCAACGTTGTGAACAAAGTCCCCCGTGGTGACGATGGAGTTATGGGCAGGCATAAGCTACAGACAATGAACACAGTGGCATTTAATAGATGGTAATTTGAAAGGGAAAGGAATGCACAGGCCTGCATACTCATCAGACATGTCACACATTGAGCATGTTCAGGATGCTCTGGATCGACGTGTACAACAGCGTTTTCTAGTTCCCGCCAATATCCAGAAACTTCGCACAGCCATTGAAGAGGAGTGGTACAACATTCCACAGGCCAAAATCAACAGCCTGATCAACTCTATGCGAAGGAGATATGTTGCGTTGCATGGGGCATGTTGCGTTGCACGTTGCATGTGGTAATACTAGACACTGTTTGGTTTTCTGATCCACGCCCCTAACTTTTTTTTGTGATCAACAGAATCGTATCTGTATTCCCAGTCATGTGAAATCCATAGATTAGGGCCAAATGAATTGATTTCAATTGACTGATTTTATTATGTGAACTGTAACTCAGTAAAATCTTTGTTGCATGTTTCATTTATATATTTTTTCAATACACTTTTCTTTTCCCCTAAAGTGGGGACCCCTCTCAGATGTAGGGACCCCTCTCAGAAGTAGGGACCCCTCTCAGATGTTTATTTTACATCTGCTACATTAAAATTACAAAGTCAAAGGCATAAGTGGCGCATCCATAAGGCTAGGCAAAGCTAACCTTTCCCTAAAGTAAATTTAATTAAATGTCAAAATGATAGAGTAATTCGCTTACTCCTAACTATACCGAAATAAAATCATTCAAAATCGGCTACTACACCAGAAAGCTTGATTTTGCCACGAATGATAGTTAGCGAAAGTGTGGAATGTTTTAAATCGCAGTCCAAAGGGCCTGCAATTTCAGCAGCGCGTGCGTCAATTGCCAAATAGATGAATGTTGAGTTGCAACTGTCAGAGAGAAAAGCCGAGAGACCCAGCCAGGCTTATCGCAATATTTAAAAATACAATCACGGAAAAACAGTTTTGAAGCAAATGGCTCTTGCTGTAAAGAGAAGACAATGAAAACTCTGTCTATCAGATATCAACAATTTCAACATAATTGAGCATATTCATTATCTTTATCATTGGGTCAGTGCCACTTGTTTGTTTTTGGACAATAATTTCCTCCTCCAGGTTAGATGGATGTCATATTACATTTATCACGTTTGAGGTATGATCCAGAACGGTGGGGTAAGGTACAAAACGGCAAGCAGTCTCAGGGTCAGGGCAGGCCCCACTCCAACATCAGAAGCATCGGCCTCCACCACGAACTGGTGGGATGGATCAGGATGAACCAAGATGGGAGCTTTGGTGAAGAGGTGTTTGAGATCCCGTAACACTCGATCAGCAGCTGGAGACCACGTGAACAGAATTTTGGGAGAGGTGAGTGCAGACAGTGGGGAAGCCAGGGTGCTGTAGCCCCGCATAAAGCGGTGATAAAAGTTGGCGAAGCCCAGGAACCGCTGCAGCTGGACTCTGGACGTGGTCTGGGGCCAATCCACCACCGCTCTCACCTTCTTAGGATCCATCTGTACGCTCCCAGCATGCGATGATGTAACCCAGAAAGGGGATGGTTGAGCGATGGAAGTCGCACTTCTCAGCTTTTACAAAAAGCTGGTTCTCCAGGAGGTGTTGGAGAACCTGTCGGACGTGGAGCACGTGTTCTTTGGTGGAGTGGGAGAAGACAGGGATGTCATCGAGGTAGATGAAGACGAACTTGTTCAACATGAGAACACCAATAACCAGAGCCTGGAACACAGCAGGGGCGTTGGTAAAACCAAAGGGCGTGACCAGGTACTTGTAGTGGCCGCTGGCTGTGTTGAAGGCAGTCTTCCACTTGTCCCCCTCCCGCATCCGCACCAGGTGGTAGGCGTTCCATAGGCCCAGCTTGGAGAACACGGTGGTCCCCTGGAGTGGCTCGAAGGCCGATGAGATGAGAGGTAGCGGTTATTCACCGTGATGTCGTTGAGACCTCTGTAGTGGATGCACGGACGCAATGAGTTGACAATGTACGTCTCCATAGCCTTTGCCTCTGGACCCGACAGAGAGTACAGTCATCCCCAGGGTGGAGGGGTGCCTGGAAGGAGATCAATCCCTCAGTCATAGGGTCAGTGTGGTGGCAGCGAAGTGGCCAGGGCCTAACTGAACACCTCCCGGAGGTCCTAGTACTCCGCGGGAATGGCGGATTGGCCCGGGGTAGCCTCCGAGGCCCCAGGAAGACGTCCCGGAACAGGCTGCATTGACTTCAGGCAGTGGGTGTGGCAGAATGGGCTCCAGCCCATGATAGCATCGGCAGACCAGTCAATGAAGGGATTGTGTCCCTGGAGCCAGGAGAACCCCAACACCACGGGAACCTGAGGAGACTTAATGAGCAGGAACTGGATCGTCTCACTGTGGTTCCCTGACACACTTAGGTTTATGGGGGTGGTATTGTGGGTGACCCGGCAAATAGAACGCACGTCCAGTGCTCTAACGTCCATGGGAATGGAGAGGTGGGAATGAGTGGGAATATCCAGCACGGAAGCCAGGGTAGCATCCATAAAGCTCTCATCAGCCCCAGAGTTGAGGAGTACCCGGAGAGATTTTGACTGTTTCCCCCACAGCAACATGGCATGAAAAGGAATGCGAGTAAGGGGAGAGGAAAATGTCTGGGTATGGCCCACCAGAGAATCAAATATCTTCTGAACTTCCTCCCTGAACACCTCCAGACTGAGGCAGACCGCGGATTGTTGCTCCCACACTGCCGTGGCCCAGGCAAGTGCCCTCCCGGACATCAGAGTAATGATGTACAGTCTGAGGGGAACGAAGCAGGCCGCAGCTCGAAAATGAGCGATCACTGGGAGAGAAAGGCCCGGCAGGTCCCAGAATCTCCACCGTAGTGCTCCAGAGGTGGTAAGCGGGGTTCTCAGGACACTGGGGTGACCAGGAAGGCGGCGCTACTAATAGCCGAGTTACTGAGGGGCTGGGAGGTTACCGTCGTGGTAGCCTGCCTGACAGACAAGCCACGGAATTGCTCCAGCAAGTGTTCGGTCAAGGTCTGGAACACTTTCATAAGCCCGCGAAGGAACTTCTTGTGCCTTCCAATGGTGGCTCCTTGGGAGGAGATGGCGCTGCGGAGCTGGTCCGAGACTGTTGGGTCAGTCATGGCAAGTTCGTACTATCACGTTTGAGGTATGACCCAGATGCAGACAGAGTTGAAGAAACAAAAGTTTATTCCTAACAACAGAGGCAGGCAAATGACAGGTCATGGGTCAATAATCCAGAGAAGGCATAAAGGGTCAAGAACGGCAGGCAGTCTCAGGGTCAGGGCAGGCAGGGGTCAATAATCCAGAATGGTAGGTTAAGGTTCAAAACAGCAGGCAGTCTCAGGGTCAGGGCAGGCAGAACGGTCCAAAAAATGAGAAGGACTAAAAAACAGGAGCAGGAAAACAGGCAGGAGCAGGAAAACAAACACTGGTAGGTTTGACGAACAAAACGAAATGGCAACAGACAAACAGAGAACACAGGTATAAATACACAGGGGATAATGGGGGGACACCTGGAGGGGGTGGAGACAATCACAAAGACAGGTGAAACAGATCAGGAAGTGACAGTATTTGTGTCTCCCCTTTTCGTAGACCTATTATATGGATCAGATCATTTCATTTGTATTGAACTTTATCAGTGTCTTCAGAGTAGGCTATCCTGAAATTTTTGTCATATTAAAAAAGATTCTGGTAATATCTCCAGTAAAATAATTGCAGTAGAATTGCATTAAATATGTTTCTAAAAGGAGAACATCTTCCTGTACAAAGAAAAGAGAATAAATGTATCTGAGATAGCCTAGGCCTACTCTATGCCACGACACCCTGCATTGAACAATATTTTTTTGTGATTCAGTGATTGAGTTATATTATTAGCCTACATTATGACTTTCCAATCAAATTATCACATTAAGAATACTAGGCTAGAAGTCTGCAAATGCAAAGATGCATGGAATGCTTTATTATAAAGGTGCATTTTTTTATACGAAAATTTGCTTTCCCAAACTTGAAACCCAAGCTCAGCCTATGGTTAAAGGGCTTGTTCAACATTTTAGCCTGACTGACTCTACAGTCGGGCATCTTAATACTCATTATTATTTGTTAGTCAGTCAGTCTGAATTTACCCACGATATATTACGGATTTGATCCACACGGCCATTGTCAAGGTTTGATTGATGAATCTCACTGCACAAGCGGTCAGTATCAGAGCACTGCGATCTGACCTCACACATCTGTCAAGATTGGGTAACCACGCCCACCCCTCCTTTTAGCCAATGAACCACTTTCGGTACTTTTCTCAATTTCAATCTCCTTGCGTCCTCTCCTAGCTCCTCGCCTCCTTCTGAAAATCCATTGGAAGAGAATGTCAGAGAGGAGGGACCTCTGACTTTCTCACCCAATGGGTTTGGCGAAGGAGGTGAGGAGAGAGGACCCGAGGAGTAGCCAATGCAATTGAAATTCTCACCCTGGGCTTCCAATCCCTCTGTGCTGTACGACAATTCGACAGTATATTCGCCGCTCGAGAGACGGAACCAGGGGGACAAGTTGTAGACCTCCAAAACTATTTTACGTTGATGCGTTAGCGACAGTAGGGTAGATGAGAGCTGGGATCACTCAAACCAGGAGAACGCGAAATTAAACTGCATTTTATGTCATGTTTGGAAGTTTTGACAGATCTCGTAAAACAGAGTATATTCTTTGAATGTTATTGTAAGCACAATTCTGGGGTTGACATACAGTAGGAGTGGGAGTTTCTGTAGTCGCATGTTCCCCTTTTCCAATGGACACGCATTTGGAGACCCCTGGTACACCAAGTAGACCTATGGAATCACTTCTGTAATGTGGATTGCAATTTTATTTGAAAAAAATAAAGGTCTACTTCAGAACGATGTGAGAAGATACGCGTCCTGGATTTTCATGTTTCTGGATATCTTAAAAATTATTGGCAACAGCTGAAAGTCGCTATGCTCAAGGGATTTCTGCTCAGGTGTCTTGCCTGCTCCGACCGTGAGACCAAAATGGATTTGACGCCACTGCAACCCCCCGTCCCCCATTAACAGAAGTTCTAACAGTTCTTACATTTTGTTATTAACCTACGGTTTTAAATTTGACAAATGCTTTGGAAGAAATCGCAAGACGACCCGCATGGATTTTAAATCGACATTTGCATTTGGAATTTCAATCATGAACTTCGTTGACAGTTTGATAACCTTGTTTCTCCTGACACTTCTGTATTTGTCAGCTGTCAAGGTAAATGATGTATCATAACAGACCCAGGGTCTCTAAATGGACGTCAAGAAATGGATTATATTTGTGAAATATGGTCAAGTGTAGGTCGTCCTTGTCGCTCCCCTTGTTAGGTCATTGCTCATGTTTTAACAACCTCAAAATGTTTCGTGGTATCGGATATATCTAAATAGCAAATCTGACACTGTTCCAACTTCATTTATTTACTGTGTGGTGTGTTTGTCGTTCAGAGGTGGAATAGGCTTATCTAATGTTTTTGAAGGAATGTTATAAACTTTAGTCTAGACTGGTGATTGCGGGCCTGCTCAGAACCACCTTGGCGATATTATTACGCTTTTAAAGGCGCAGCAGCATTTTGAATTTGCAGAGATATGGCAGCAGGTTCGCTGCCTTCACATTCGATCCTACAGTTTCATATTAATAGGCACTATCGGAATACCACTACCCAACGACATCTTAAATTAACATTTCTGAAAAATAGTGCATTGGCTTCATATCTTATTAAGGCTTTAACATTACTTTAACTAATTAAAAGGTAGACAATGATGTAGGTCTATACTGGTTTGCAAATCATTAATCAACATGTTGAAGCCTCCACATGACCCTTGGGCAAAAGTTTTTATGATAATACCCCCAACCAACATAGCTCTTTAGGAGACTTTTCAGGTTGGGGTGAAAATGGTCCAACCAAGTCACCCATGATACAAGTCAGTATTCAATGTCTGTCCATGTCAGAGGAAGTCAGGAAATGATGTGGAAACTGGCCACTAGGGCAAACAGTGAGTGTTGTTACCTTTTTCTTTTTACCTTTATTTAACTAGGCAAGTCAGTTAATAAGAACAAATCCTAATTTTCAATGAATACCTTCAAGTAGGTTTCAGTGTTGTGGATGGGCATAAGCATCTACCTCTGATTACAAATATTGCAAGTTTGAATCCAGCGATTTAATATTTTTTAAGCCTATCCCAAACCTTAACCATTCGAAGTTGATGCCTAACCTTAAACATTTGGAATTAGTGCCAAAACAACCTTAAACACTTTGAAATTTGACATTTTACGGTTAAAACATGGATTAACGTGTAATTCTGACGTGAGACTGTGAGAACTGGTAGCAGCGGTCACAGGTTGAGGTAGATATTATGCGCTTGCATTGTTCCAACTAAACTCAGTAGTCCTCAGTGAAAGCCACTTGGTAATGAATCTCCAGGCCTCATGCAATCCTGGGCAGAAATTGCACAAGTGTGTGTGTGTGTATGATGATGATGATGTGTGTGCGTGCCTGTGTACGTACGTGCATATGAGTGGATCGATGCCAACCACTGTGGGAGGACTGCTTGACAGCAATCCCCACTGTGGAGAAATGTCGCAAACTGTGGGCTGGATACAGGTCATTGTAGCAACAATTAACAAGTGTGGTCTGTTGTGTTGCGTAGCCTACACTCGCATAGAGAATTAAATGGTAACATTTGCAAACAGGCTTACAACTTCTTCAATCTTCACAGTGAATGACAATGTAGGCCTTGGCTTTGAAACAAAACAAACAAACCGGTTGATCTTTGACAGCGCCAATGTCAAATTGTGTCTGCACCACATAGCCTCTTTGGTTACACTTAAGTAAATGTGAACTGCACTGGAATATGACATTCGAAAATCTAACCTTCAATTTGTGTGCCCCTTTTCCTTTCTCCCGTGCAGAGTGCCCACATACCGAAAGAAGGATGGAGGATTTCGCATGACGGTAGGTGTAAGGCACCGTGGGAAAAGGGCTTTCATTGGGCTCCCTCGAAGGCAAACTGCCAAGGAAACAGGGTTTGTGTGGTTCACATTGAGAGCACAGGGAGACCCACACCTTCTAGTGGAGTGAAGTGTAACTACACTAGGTCCTCAGGTTGGCTGAATTAGGCTCCAACATTGAAGCCATTGTAACACATTTCAAATAGAATGTTGTCAATTTTCACTTAAAATATCCATGAATTCCATTTGAAATATTGTGTGAGGTTTTTATAGAATGGAATTGAGTCTCTGGCCCTCATGGGTTCTTTACACAAGCATAAGTTGCACAAAATATTTGGAAAGGAGCTGCTTTCGATCAGAAGCTGAATGTTATGTGATATTGTTTCATACTATGTTTGGTTTGGCTGGTATAGGACACTGCAGGGGGTGTGCTATGATTTCCCATTTCTCCTTTACTCTCCAAGAGGAATCAGAGTTTTTGTCTGTCTGTGGTGTCTCAATGTCTTTCCCAACATGTGCAGCCCCAGGCTACAATGTTTTTAGTGCTTCAGTGCAGAAGGTACCAAGCTTTGTGGGGCTGAGAGAGGGATTGAAAGAGGGAGTCAGTACAGAAGCATACCAGAGCCACAGTGAGAGAGGAAATGAGAGAGACACCTTGATGGGTGAGATAATAAAATATATAATGTACATATGGCATGTACTGTAGTAGATGCTTTTATCTATAGCGACTTACAGTAATGCGTACATACATTTTCGTATATAGGTGATCCCAGTGGGAGATGCTGATTGTTGAAGGGAAGTTAATGTAGTAGATGTATATTTTGTAATGTGCACAACAGCCCTGTGTTTGTTGATCATTTGCAGTATGTGTGTATAGGTTCTTGGTATACTAAATGTATGTGCATGTCTCTCCTCAGTGATATCCTTCATGGAGGTGTACAATAAGAGCCTATGTCAGCCCAGGGAGCTGCTGGTAGAGATCGCACAGGAGTACCCAGAGGAGGTAGAACATATCTTTATCCCATCCTGTGTGGTGCTGACGCGCTGCGCAGGCTGCTGCAACGATGAGATGCTAGAGTGCACGCCAACCTCCACGCATAACATGACCATGGAGGTGAGAGACAGAGCATTTTATATTTTAACCCTTACATCTCCTTCACGCTTCTTCTACAACCCTACTTCTACATATACCAGTTACATCACCAAGGAGGTGAGATACTGACCTCTGACCCCTTACCTCTTACATTTAGACTGGACACCTCCCCAAAATGGCATTTATAACATAATGGAGGTGTAACCCCATACTTCTTTCTCTTTGTGTTATTTCCTCTATCCCCCATGTCCCCTCACAACACAGTAACATCACTATGGAGGTGAGAGCCCTTTATACTTTAACCCCATATATTAACCCACTGTTCTCCGGCCACCGACGACGTGGATATGGATTAAGGCATTGAGACACCACATCCACATCCATAGCCTCTCTGAGACACTTTGTGGATACAAGCCCTGATCAGTGCTCAGTGTGATTGTAGATGGCACCCGGAAGTAGGAACGGACTCTTAGTTATCTAACAGAGACAATCAATATCGTAGAAGTCCATATGCCCTGAACATGCCCTGGGCATATGCCCTGGGCATATGGATCCCCCTACCTCTTACATTGAGACACCACATCCATAGCCTCTAACCTCCCCCTATCCTCACATGCTATAACATCCCTTTCAGGAATCTCTCAAGCCTCTTTCTGACAATCCATATACCCTTATGTTATGTGTGTCTATGTATGTAGATATATGTAAGGGATAATCAACGAGGGGCTACGCGTTCTATGGACAATAATGAACAACGTGGAAGCTTCCACGAAGTTGCATTATTTTCCAGAGAACACATAGAGCCCAAGTTGATTATCCCTTTTAAACCATGGCTATAATTTGACACATTGTCGCTATAAATGTGTTCGACATCCACTGAAGTAGCTAGCTACAGTAGTTGCCATGGTAACCAAACACACACACTTGCTAGTTTAGCTAACTAAACCATTAGTCCTAGCTTGCCATTATGAAAATCAAATTCAACAGTGCCAATAATGTTTCAATTTTACTTTTGCTTTCAAATGCAGCTCAAACATAGAAGTCACCATTTTGCAAGTTTCAAGTCTTAATCTTTGAGTTTTGAGTCAAGTCCCAAGTAATAATGGGCAAGTCTCAAGTAAAGTCCCAAGTTCCACAGCTCAGCTCAGGTCGAGTCAAGTCACAAGAACCTAAGTTTGGGTTTCGAGTCCTCAATGGTTGTGTTTTATGCCATTGCAATGCATCTGTGATTTTGGACTGACATGTTTTACAAACTGCATCCCTTTTCCCCCCACTACCACATCGTCTTTGAAACCGAATGCAACAATTTTTGGGACCTATAATGGCTTAATGCACAGGTGGCACTAGGTCCCAGTGTAGTGGGACAAATGGTTTTCCCTGGGGCCCAGAGTTTTCCTAATCTGGTAACCAAACCAGGTATAAATAAGTGATTAATTAGTAGTTGTAAAAAGGTATTTATTTGTATGGGCAATGGGACTAGATTAACATTTTAGTCATTTAGCAGACACTCTTATCCAGAGCAATTAGGGTTAAGTGCTTTGCTCAAGGGCACCAGCAGATATTTCACCTAGTTGGCCTGGGGATTTGAACCATCGACCTTTCGGTTACTGTCCCAATGCCCTTATCCACTAGGCTACCTGCCACCTAGGTATACAGATATTTTCTAAACAGGTCAAATGGTTTTAAAGAAATTTGGGAGGATGGAAACCCTGTTAGACTGCAGCAACCTTGTTGTTAATACGAATTATATTTTAAAACTATACTTTCCTTTACACAGACACAACCATTGCAATTGGACAATAGAACTCACAGGGTTGAGCTTGCTTTATGCAGGTTTGCATTGTATAGGCCTATGCAACTGCAATTAAAAGTAACTCACACAGTCTATTTATGTAATCAGTACTGTGTTTGATTCATTTAATTTAATACTTTTGGATTGAAAAGTTCATGGTAGCCCAGCCAGCCAGCCCAAGTTTGAATATAGCCTAAACCAAATTTGATCAAGTTCACATTTTCTCCTAACACAAATATATTGGCTATAAATAGGCTACAGAATCCTGGCTAGAGGAGACATGGAGCATTGTCTGTAGCCTATGCAGCTGCCGGCTGTAGTTGCCTATGCAGTAGCCGAGTTGATCAAACTGAGATATTGTCTCGTTTTCTTCCCATACAGTTTAGGTGTAGGCTGCTGCAACATTTCTGTGACGTTTTTGCTCGTGCGCTTTGCTAAAGGATGTGCTTTGTACCTGGCCTGCGCAACCTGTGATTTCCATGAATCTGATTGTTCAAGACACAGAACAGAATGCACAGAACCTGCAGCACTCCGATATGAAGGACAGATAGGCTTACATAGTGTGCGAGATGACTTAACTTGGACTCCGCTGTATGACTCGATAAGTCACAAGTCATAGATGCTCAAGTCAAAGTCAAGAGTTTCTTTGTTTTTTTGCCAAGTAAAATCTTAAGTCGCAAAATTTAAGTCACATGACTCGAGTCCCCATCTCTGACTATAGCCATTGAATTCCACCGTGCAAATATACCAAATATATTGGCAACTACCTACAGTAGTTGCCGTGGTACACAGACTTTCTAGTTTAATTAACCAAACCATCAGTCCTAGCGCGCCATTATGAAAATCGAATTCAACAATGCCAATTCATGTTTTCAATTAGATTTTTTTCTTTCAAAAGTAGCTCAAACATAGAACATGTATGAATGAACTATAGCCATTGAATTCTACTGCGCAAATATACTGTGCATTATAGGGAAATAATGCATGCTCTAGAATGCCCTTCAAGCCAATCAGAAACAGGTATTCAACAATGCAATAGTATAATTAAGTGATAATGCCCGAGAAGCCGATTTCCTCTCGGGCCGGCAAACCGTGCTAATATATCCTCTAAACACTGTCTTCGAGGGCATTATCACTTTTATACAACGGGTTACCAACATATTCAAATAATGATTGACACATTTTAATTAAAAAACGTTTTGATTAATTTATTCATACTATTTCATCCTTCCACAAGATATAGTCCGACACACATCTAGGGTTGCTAGAGATGCAACCCAGTCGTTCAGTCTTTTTGTTTGCATCTATGGACGCAACGCAGTCATTCGATCTAAATGTTCCATACTGGCTAGCAACGTTCTTATCCCTTTCTTGCTAGCCAACTACGCCTAACTTACAGTTACGTCAAAAAGTGCAGCCAGAATAACAGAAACGTAGCTGCATGTGCATTTGTTTAAGCTGTTTTCTATTGACATTTATTTGGCTATATCCATAACAATGAGCTAATGAGACTCAATTTCACCTGGCATAGAAAATGTGCTCACTCGTCAGGACACTGTTGTTCAGTGGAGCTAGCCAACAACACAGCTACAGTAACACAATCACTTCAAACTGAAGCTGGAAAGACTGCAAATTATCTGCGTTTCGTTTTTACCTTTTTTCATTTGACATTTTTTTGTATATTTCCCCAAAAATTATTATAGCTGATTCCTGATTTCGACATTGCTAAGAAATGTTGCCCGCCTGTCTCTCGTCCCGACTCGTTCATTACTATGGGACAGCGGGAGAGCAAATTTGAATATTGAAACAATGTTGCAATTGTCGGAGAGACAGATTGAAGTTTTTTTTTCAAATCTCCGCTGTTGAAAACGAAGTGTTAGTCTAAAAGAAATGTGAGATAATGTCTAGATGCTTTTATAGAGGAGATCAAGTTTGTAAGTTGCCTGGCTGGGCTGATGAGACAGTGGAACAGGGTAAATAGGCATTTTAACGTCATAGATTTAGCTGGTGACAACTTGTGGAATAGACACCGTCTGGAATGCGGTTTTAACCAATCAGCATTAGACTCACCCGTTGTATAGAAATGTGTAAACAGTATATGTGTGTGTGTATAGTATATTTTAGTATATGGTGGGAAAGGAGAGAGTCTGTGTGAGTATGTTTGACTGTTCTATATTAGACTCTGTCTTCTCTTGTTTTTGTTTCCACAGATAAAAAGAATAAAACCCCAAAGGCAAGAAAATAATATCTTTATGAGTTTTACAGAACACAGTGCGTGTGAATGCAGGTAAGATGTGTTTAAGTATTATTTTGTACACTTGCTGCATGTACACACACACACACACACACACACACACACACACCTACCTATTATCTACTCCAGTGTTCTTCTCAGTTCAGGGCATATGGAGGTCTTCCACGAGGAATTCAGGGGCATTTACTGTAAACAGCGATATTGATTGTCTCTGTTAGATAACTAAGAGTCCGTTCCTACTTCCGGGTGCCATCTACAATCACACTGGGCACTGATCAGGGCCTGTATCCACAAAGTGTCTCAGAGTAGGGGTGCTGATTTATGATCAGATCCCTCCTGTCCATATTATCATATTCATTATCATCTTAAGGCAAAACTGATCCTACTATAGATCAGCACTCCTACTCTGAGATACTTTGCAGGTCACAGAACAGTGATATGGTATGAACTATGTATCAGCTTTTCTTTTAACTCCATAGCTATTCATTTATTTAACATTTTATAAAGATTTCTAGCCTACATTCAGTGTGTATAATTTTCCACCTTTTCATAACCACCATATAAACTGCTCAAACCATTAATTCATTGTTTGTTAACCATTAATGAACTCTTTTGTAAATCACTTTTCACGACTCTAACTAGTTTATAAGTAGACTGCAATGTTTTACATGGTTTTCTACGAACCAATTGAGAGTACTGTGAAATGAAATGTGACGTTTCACAATTCTTGGCCTCCTGTACACACTGGATTAGCTGTGAGCCAGAGGATTCGTTGCTCCATAATCAGCTATAGTGAAATGAGCAACAAAATAGAATTGAGAATCGGCTATTGTTATCAGATTGTGTGTGTGTGTGTGTGTGTGTGTGTGAAAACAAATCAAGGAGATAAGCCAGGGAGAAAGCCATCTTTGTCATGACTACTTGGGGATCAGGGATGGAAAACACTAGAGTAGTAGAGTGCTACAGGGCCACCCAAGCTGAATCCTGTCTATCTATCTGTCTACTGTTGATGATCTGAATCTGTTTACAAAGAAACAAACGGTGGGCTAGATTTTGTATTTATTATGGATCCCCATTAGCTGTTGCCAAGGCAGCAGCAACAGTAGTCTTCCTGGGTCCAAACACATTAAGGCACATACATTACATATAAAACAAATATAAAAAACAGTACATCATATGACATTATTACACCACTACATATCTACAAAACAAAATGTATAATACCACCATACAACAATATTACAATGTACGTGTGTGTAGAGTGCATGTGCTAGCGCTTGTGTGCGTATGCGTGTGTCTGTACTTTTGTGTGTCTCTTCAGTCGCTGTGTTCCATAAGGTGTATTTTTACCTGTTTTTATTTTAATTTTAATCTGACTCTACTGCTTGTGTCAGGTACCTGATGTGGAATAGAGTCCCATGTAGTCAGGGCTCTATGTAGTTCTGTGCGCTTCCCATAGTCTGGTCTGGACTTGGGGATTGTGAAGAGACCTCTGGTGGCATGTCTTGTGGGGTATACATGGGTGTCCGAGCTGTGTGCTAGTAGTTTAAAGAGACAGCACGGTACATTCACCTTGTCAATGCTTCTTACCAAAACAAGTAGTGATGAAGTCAATCTCTTTTCCACTTTGAGCCGTGAGAGTTTGACATGCATGTCATTAAATATTAGCTCCCCGTGTATTAAGGGTCAGCCGTGCTGCCCTGTTCTGAGCCAATTCTAACTCCCTCTTTGTGGCACCTGACCACACAACGGAGCAGTAGTCCAGGTGTGACATCTAGGGCCTGTAGGACCTGCCTTGTTCATAGTGCTGTTAAGAAGGCAGAGCAGAACTTTATTATGGACAGTCTTCTCCCCATATTTGCTACTGTTGTATCAATATATTTTGACCATGACAGTTTACAATTCAGGGTTACTCCGAGCAGTTTATTCACCTCAACTTGCTCAATTTCCACATTATTCATTACAAGATTTAGTTGAGATTTAGGGTTTAGTAAATTATTTGTCCCAAATACAATGCTTTTAGTTTTTGAAATATTTAAGACTAACTTATTCCTTGCCACCCATTCTGAAACTAACTGAAGCTCTTTGTTAAGTGTTGCAGTCATTGTAGTAGCTGATGTGTATAGTGTTGAGTCATCCGCGTACATAGACACACTGGCTTTACTCTTTGGTAGAGATTTTAAAAAGTTAAGGGGCCTAGACAGCTGCCCTAGGGATTTACGGATTATGTTGGAGAGGCTTCCATCAGAGAACACCCTCTGTGTTCTGTTCAAATCAAATTTTATTTGTCACATGCGCCGAATACAACAGGACCTTACAGTGAAATGCTTACTTACAAGCCCTTAACCAAAAATGCCATTTAAGAAAAATAAAATGAAGGAGCAACCAATAAAATAACTATAGCGAGATTATATACAGGGGCTACCGGTACAGAGTCAATGTGCAGGCGCACAGGTTAGTCGAGGTGATTGAGATAATATGTAAATGTAGGTAGAGGTAAAGTGACTATGCATGGATAATAAACAGAGAGTAGCAGCAGCGTAAACATGGGGGGTGGGGGGGGGGGTGGGGGGGTAATGCAAATAGTTCGGGTAGCCATTTGATTAGCTGTTCAGGAGTCTCATGGCTTGGGGTTAGAAGCGGTTAAAATAAGCCTTTTTGACCTAGTCTTGGCGATACGGTACCACCTGCTGTGCGGTAGCAGAGAGAACAGTCTATGACTATTGTGGCTGGAGTCTTTGGCAATTTTTAGGGCCTTCCTCTGACACCGCCTGGCATAAAGGTCCTGGATGGCAGGAAGCTTTGTTCCAGTGATGTACTGGGCTGTACACACTACCCTCTGTAGTGCCTTGCGGTCAGAGGGTGAGCAGTTTCCCTACCAAGCAGTGATGCAACCAGTCAAGATGCTCTCGACGGTGCAGCTGTAGAACTTCTTGAGGACCCATGCCAAGTGTTTTCAGTCTCCTGAGGGGTATAGGCGTGCCCTCTTCACAATTGTCTTGGTGTGTTCGGACCTTGATAATTTTTGGTGATTTGAACACCAAGGAACTTTAAGCTCTCAACCTGCTCCACTACAGCCCTGTCGATGAGAATGGGGGCATGCTCGGTCCTCCTTTACCTGTAGTCCACAATCATCTAATTTGTCTTGATCATGTTGAGGGAGAGGTTGTTGTCCTGGTACCACACTGCCAGATCTCTGACCTCCTTCCTATAGGCTGTCCCATCGTTGTCAGTGATCAGGCCAGCCACTGTTGTCTCGTCGGCAAACTTAATGATGGTGTTGGATTCATACTTGGCCATGCAGTCATGGGTGAACAGAGTACGGGAGGGGACTGAGTACGCACCCCTGAGGGTTCCCCGTGTTGAGGATCAGCATGGTAGATGTGTTGTTACCTACTCTTACCACCTGGAGGCGGCCCGTCAGGAAGTCCAGGATCCAGTTGCAGAAGTGGGAAGAAGTGTTTAGTCCCAGGGTTCCTTAGCTTTTTGATAAGCTTTGAGGGCACTATGGTGTTGAAAGCTGAGCTGTGGGTAATGAATAGCATTCTCATGTATGTGTTCCTTTTGTCCTGGTGGGAAAGGGCAGTGTGAAGTGCAGTAGGGATTGCATCAACTGTGGATCTGTTGGGACGGTATGCAAATTGGAGTGGGTCTAGGGTTTCTGGGATGTTGGTGTTGATGTGAGCCATGACCAGCCTTCCAAAGCACTTCATGGCTACAGATGTGACTGCTACGGTTCCATAGTCATTTATGCACGTTACTTTGGGGCTCTTGGGCACATGGACTATGTTGGTATTACAGACTCGGTCAGGGACAGTTTGAAAATGTCAGTGAAGACACTTGTCCATTGGTCAGCTCATGCTCGGAGTGCACGTCCTGGTAATCCGTCTTGCCCTGCGGCCTTGTGAATGTTGACCTGTTTATCAAAATCAAATCAAATTTATTTATATAGCCCTTTGTACATCAGCTGATATCTCAAAGTGCTGTACAGAAACCCAGCCTAAAACCCCAAACAGCAAGCAATGCAGGCGTAGAAGCACGGTGGCTAGGAAAAACTCCCTAGAAAGGCCAAAACCTAGGAAGAAACCTAGAGAGGAACCAGGCTATGTGGGGTGGCCAGTCATCTTCTGGCTGTGCCGGGTGGAGATTATAACAGAACATGGCCAAGATGTTCAAATGTTCATAAATGACCAGCATGGTCGAATAATAATAAGGCAGAACAGTTGAAACTGGAGCAGCAGCACGGTCAGGTGGACTGGGGACAGCAAGGAGTCATCATGTCAGGTAGTCCTGGGGCATGGTCCTAGGGCTCAGGTCAGTTGAAACTGGAGCAGCAGCACGGCCAGGTGGACTGGGGACAGCAAGGAGTCATCATGTCAGGTAGTCCTAAAGGTCTTACTCACATCGGCTACGGAGAGCGTGATCACACAGTGGTCTGGAACAGCTGATACTCTCACGCATGCTTCAGTGTTGCTTGCCTCGAAGTGAGCATAGAACTTTTTTAGCTCGTCTGGTAGGCTCGTGTCACTGGGCAGCTCGCGGCTGTGTTTCCCTTTGTAGTCCGTAATAGTTTGCAAGCCCCGCCACATCCGACGGGTGTCAGAGACGGTGTGATACGATTTAATCTTAGTCCTGTATTGACGCTTTGCCTTTTTGATGGTTTGTCGGAGGGAATAGCAGGATTTCTTTCCCACTCCTTGAAAGTGGCAGCTCTAGCCGTTAGCTCAGTGCGGATGTTGCCTGTAATTCATGTCTTCTGGTTGGGGTATGTACGTACGGTCACTGTGGGGACGACATCATCGATGCACTTATTGATGAAGGCAGTGACTGATGTGGTGTACTCTTCAATGCCATCTGATGAATCCCCGAACATATTCCAGTCTGTCCTAGCTAAACAGTCCTGTAGCTTAGCATCTGTCATCTGACTACTTCCTTATTGATTGAGTCACTGGTACTTACAAGTTCTCTTGTAAGCAGGAATCAGGAGGATAGTTTATGGTCAGGTTTGCCAAATGGAGGGCGAGGGCAGAGCTTTGTACTCGTCTCTGTGTGTGGAGTAATGCTGGTCTAGTGTTTTTTCCCTCTGGTTGCACATGTAACATGCTGGTAGAAATTAGGTCAAACAGATATAAGTTTCCCTGCAGTCAAGTCCCCAGCCTCTAGGAATGCCACCTCTGGATGAGCATTTTCTTGTTTGCGTATGGCTTTATACAGCTCGTTGAGTGCCGTCTTCGTGCCAGCATCGGTTTGTGGTGGTAAATGGACAACTACGAAAATATAGATAAACTCTCTAGGTGAATAGTGTGGTCTACAGCTTATCATGAGATACTCTACCTCAGGCGAGCAAAACCTCGAGACTTCCTTAATATTAGATTTCACGCACCAGCTGTTATTTACAAATATACACAGACCGCCACCCCTTGTTTTACCAGAGGCAGCTGTTCTATCTTGCCGATGGACCGAAAACCCAGGCAGCTCTATGTTATCCATGTCGTCGTTCAGCCACGACTCGGTGGAACATAAGATATTACAGTTTTTAATGTCCCGTTGGTAGGATAGTCTTGATCGGAGGTCGTCCATTTTATTATCCAATGATTGCACGTTGGCTAATAAGACTGATGGTAAAGGCGGATTACTCACTCCCCGTCGGATCCTTACAAGGAACCCTGACCTATATCCCCGATATCTCAGTCTCTTCTTCATGCGAATGATGGGGATTTTGTCCTTGTCAGGTGGCTGAAGTAAATCCTTCGCATCAGACTCGTTAAAGAAAAATCTTTGTCCAGTACGAGGTGAGCAACTGCTGTCCTGATATCCAGAAGCTCTTGTCGGTCATAAGAGACGGTGGCAGAAACATTGTGTACAAAATAAGTTACAAATAACGTGAAAAAATACACACAATAGCACAATGGTTAGGAGCCCGTAAAATGGCACCATCTGTATAGACATGTACATCTTTATCCACACTAGAGTTCGACCGATTATGATTTTTCAACGCCAATACCGATTATTTGATGACCAAAAAAGCCGATACCGATTAATCGGCCGATTTTAAAAATAAATAAAAATACAAATGTTTTATTTGTAATAATGACAATTACAACAATACTGAACTAACACTTATTTTAACTTAATATAAAACATCAATAAAATCAATTTAGCCTCAAATAAATAATGAAATATGTTCAATTTGGTTTAAATAATGAAAAAACAAAGTGTTGGAGAAGAAAGTAATATGTGCCATGTAAAAATGTGTGCCATGTAAAATATGTGCCATGTAAAAAAAGTTCCTTGCTCAGGACATGAGAACATATGAAAGTTAGTGGTTCCTTTTAGCATGAGACTTCAATATTCCAAGGTAAGCGGTTTTAGGTTGTAGTTAATATAGTATTTATAAGACTATTTCTCTCTATACCATTTGTATTTCATATACCTTTGACTATTGGATGTTCTTATAGGCACTATAGTATTGCCAGTGTAACAGTATAGCTTCCGTCCCCCTCCTTGCCCCTACCTGGGCTCGAACCAGGGACACATCGACAACAGCCACACTCGAAGCATCGTTACCCATCTCTCCACAAAAGCTGCGGCCCTTGCAGCGCAAGGGGAATAACTACTCCAAATCTAAAAGCGAGTGATGTTTGAAACAGTATTAGCGCACACCCAGCTAACTAGCTAGCCATTTCACATTGGTTACACCAGCCATTAGGCCGATAGGCTTGAAGTCATAAACAGCGCTGGCAAAACGCACGAAAGTGCTGTTTGAATGAATGATTACGGGCCTGCTGCTGCTCAGTCAGACTGCTCTATCAAATCAGACTTAATTATAACATAATAACACACAGAAATACGAGCCTTTGGTCATTAATATGATCGAATCCGGAAACTCATTTTGAAAACAAAACGTTTATTCTTTCAGTGAAATACGGAACCGTTCGGTATTTTATCTAACGGGTGGCATCCCTAAGTCTAAATATTCTTGTTACATTGCACAACCTTCAATGTATGTCATAATTACATAAAATTCTGGCAAATTAGTTCGCAATGAGCCAGGCAGCCCAAACTTGCATATACCCTGCGTGCAATGAACGCAAGAGAAAGGACACAATTTCACCTGGTTAACATTGCCTGCTAAACGGGATCAGTAGTTATAACTAGTGATTATGATTGATTGTTTTTATAAGATAAGTTTAATGCTAGCTAGCAATTTACCTTGGCTTCTACTACATTCGTGTAACAGGCAGGCTACTCGTGGAGTGCAATGGTTAGAGCGTTGGACTAGTTAACTATGCGGTTGCAAGATTGGAACCCTGAGCTGACAAGGTGAAAATCGGTCATTCTGCCTCTGAACAAGGCAGTTAACCCACAGTTCCTAGGCAGTCATTGAAAATAAGAATGTGTTATTAACTGACTTGCCAAGTTAAATAAAAGGTATAAAAATATATATATATTTTTTTAAATAAGAATAATAATCGGAAATCGGCGCCCAAAAATACCGATTTCCGATTGTTATGAAAACTTGAAATCGGCCCTAATTAATCGGCCATTCCGATTAATCGATCGACCTCTAATCCACACTATAGCATGGGGTGTAATGCCCTAACACATACATTTTTCTAGCAGCAGACATTGATCGATAATGTCAAAAGCCGCACTGAAGTCTAACAAAACAGCCGCCACTATCTTTTTATCATCAATTTCTCTCAGCCAATCATCAGTCATTTGTGTAAGTGCTGTGCTTGTTGAATGTCCTTCCCTATAAGCGTGCTGAAAGTCTGTTTACTTTAAAATAGCATTGTATCTGGTCAAAGACAAATTTTTTTCCAAAAGTTTACTAAGGGTTGCTAACAGGCTGATTGGTTGGCTATTTGAGCCAGTAAAGGGGGCTTTACTATTCTTTGGTAGTGGAATGACTTTTGCTTCCCTCCAGGCCTGAGGGCACACACTCTCTATCAAGTAGGCTTACATTGAAGATATGTCAAATAGGAGTGGCAATATCGTCTGCTATTATCCTCAGTAACCCTCCATCCAGCTTGTAAATGTTCATAGACAATAATACTTCTTCCACACTCACTTTACGTAATTCAAAAGCACAATGCTTGTTCATAATTTGGTCAGATATACTAGGATGTGTAGTGTCAGTGTTTGTTGCTGGCATGTAATGCCTAACTTTGCTAATCTTGCCAATGGAAAAATCATTAAAGTAATTGGCAATATCAGTGGGTTTTGCGATGAACAAGCCATCTGATTCAATGAATGATGGAGCCAAGTTTGCCTTTTCGCCCAAAATGTAATTTAAGGTGCTCCAATTTTTTTTACTGTCATTCTTCATAGCATTTATTTTTGTTTCATAGTATAGTTTTCTTTTTATTTAGATTTCTCAAATTGCAGTATGTTTGCCAATCGGTTGTAATGCCAGATTTATGGCATACCTTTTGCCTCATCCTTCTCAACCATACCATTTTTCAATTCCTTATCAATGCAATGGGATTTAACAGTTCTTTCAGTCATTTTCTTAACGGGTGCATGCTTATTAGTAAGGTAAGGGCTGTAAGGTAACATGTTTGTTTCTATCTTTCAGGCCAAAGAAAGAAGTGAAAGAACAGAGACAAAAGTGAGTACAGACTCTTGCACTATGTTGATTTGAGAAGCGATGTCTTTCTCTTTGTCATTGTCTTTCTCCTTCTATGTTTCACTGTTCTCTTTCTCCTGTGCTCACACATTTTTAGCATTTCTCTCTTAAAATGTGTGTTGTTACACACAGCATATCAAATTATCTCTCACACTACCATGTGGCACCGATCCAATGAGCTTCCTGGGACTCACAAAGAATCACATCCATTTTATTAATTCTAATTTCATGGCCCTTTGAGCTCTCAGGTGAGCCACACGGAAAACCCCAAAATGCTTCACCCAGGTGAACAAGTGACACCTGGTGAGGTCAATGTCCTCTGCTCCTGTCATCTAATGTCGTTTTATATACACCTGCTGCTCCTTACATTCCTCTGTTAAATTCCTCTGTTTACATTCCTTCTCTCTGTACCTGCCTTTAAGTATGTCTCGGTTCATTCCTTTACTTATGTTTTACAGGATCCTGTGATGTGTATATAACTGTGTGTTTTTAGAAACCCCCTTTAACCATTTTTTTGTGTGTGTTTATGGGTCTAGCTTTAATGGATTTCTTGTTTTCGTTCAACTTATTTTTCCACCTCTACATGAGATTGTCTAGTTGTCCTATTGCCTAAACCTACAGGATCTTTGGTTGTATTTAGGTTTTATATGTCATGTGTCCAGCGGTATAGATAAGGGTTTGTTTCTGAGACCCTATCTGACTGACCTTGTTTTAACCATTTATGAGTCTGAAGGCTGATGGCTTTAGTGCTCCCTGCCACCATGTTTCTACACTGAGATGCCCCAGGGGACATTCAACTCTTGTTTTTGATGCTACCGTGCTTTACTGTTTGCTCAACTTTTACATCTGACCATGCTGTGGTGACGGCAGGGCTGGATTAAGAAATCGTAGGCCCTGGGGCTTAGATATTTTCTAGGGCACCCCTCCCGTTTTCATATGTGTACACCCGTTTGCAAGTGCACACTTTTTTTATGAGCCTAAGGAAGAAGTAATTTAACTGTGAAACTTTTTAAATAAAAATATATCTGCCTCTTGGCGGTTGCAGTAAGAAAAAATATATATACACATTTTAAATTTAGCTCTGCTTCAAGGGCCCCCTATGGCCTTGTTGACGATTATGATTTTTCGACGCCGATACCTATTATTAGAGGTCCAAAAACAGCCGATACCGATTATTGGAGGACCAAAAACAGACAATACTGATTAATCTGCCATTTTTTTATAAATGTGTATGTATATGTAATAATGACATTTACAACAATATTGAATGAACACTTTTATTATAACTTAATATAATACGTAAATAAAAATCTATTTAGTCTCAAATAAATAATGAAACATGTTAAATTTGGTTTAAGTAATGCAAAAACACAGTGTTGGAGAAGAAAGTAAAAGTGCAATATGTGCCATGTAAAAAAGATAAATTGTAAGTGCCTTGCTCAGAATATGAGAACATATGAAAGCAGGGGGTTCCTTTTAACATGAGTTCAATAGTTAAGAAGTTTTAGGTTGTAGTCATTATAAGACTATTACTCTCTATACCATTTGTATTTCATATACCTTTGACTATTGGATGTTCTTATAGGCACTATAGTATTGCCAGCCTAATCTCGGGAGTTGATAGGCTTGAAGTCATAAACAGCGCTGTGCTTCAAGCATTGCGAAGAGCTGCTGGCAAACGCAGGAAAGTGCTGTTTGAATGAATGCTTATGAGCCTGCTGCCTCCTACCACCGCTCAGTCAGACTGCTCTATCAAATATCAAATCATAGACTTAATTATAATCTAATAAATACACAGAAATAATAATAATATGGTCAAATCCGGAAACTATAATTTCGAAAACCAAACGTTTATTTTTTCAGTGAAATACAGAACCGTTCCGTATTTTATCGAACAGGTGGCATCCATAAGTCTAAATATTGCTGTTACATAGCACAACCTTCAATGTTGTGTCATAATTATTTAAAATTCTGGCAAATTATTTACGGTCTTTGTTAGAAAGAAATGGTCTTCACACAGTTCGCAATGAGCCAGGCGGCCCAAACTGCTGCATATACCCTGACCCTGATTGCACAGAACGCAAGAGAAGTGACACAATTTCCCTAGTTAATATTGCCTGCTAACATAACTTTATTTTAACTAAACATGCAGGTTTAAAAAAAATATACTTGTGTATTGATTTTTCGAAAGGCATTGATGTTTATGGTTAGGTACATTGGTGCAACGACAGTTCTTTTTTTCACGAATGAGCTTGTTAAATCATCACCCATTTGGCGAAGTAGGCTGTGATTCGATGATAAGTGAACAGGCACCGCATTGATAATATGCAACGCAGGACAAGCTAGTTAAACTAGTAATATCATCAAGCATGTGTAGTTAACTAGTGATTATGTGAAGATTGTTTTTTGTAAGATAAGTTTAATGCTAGCTAGCAACTTACTTACCTTGACTCCTTGCTGACAGGTGGTCAGCCTGCCACGCAGTCTCCTCGTGGATTGCGTTGTAATCCGCCATAATCAGCGTCCAAAAATGCTGATTACCGATTGTTATGAAAATTGAAATCGGCTCTAATTAATCGGCCATGCTGATTTAATTGGTTGACCTCTAGTAGTTAGTCACAGTGGTGTTAATGATGGTACAAAAGAACTCTGAAGATCAATGGACTTGATCAGTCATCCTATTGAAGCTAACTCTAGTCTAGCTTCACCCAATCATTGTACGGAAATGTTCCTTTGTCACATTTTGTTATATACCCTGCATCTGTTAAATCTGCTGGTAGTGAATAGACTACCTGGAACTCATTGTACTGTTATATCAAACAACTTAAACAGGCAGATTGCTCAAGATTGACTTTGAATTTGGACGCCTGTCAGTTTCCTGAGGGTGTCGGGAAATGCCTTCAAAACCGGACACTAGGGGAAACAGTGGGCGCTATTACCATCAATTAGGCTTGGGTTTTGATAGGGTGTTGTGGACGGGGGTGGTGGATAGCTGTCATCCTATGACTCCGGATCAGAAGGTTGCATGTTTATTCCCAGTGGTGGACCGTCATTTGTTATTTTAAGCCCATCCAAAACATTAACACTTAAAAATGTGACGTTTGGAACAACTTCGAAATTTTGAGAAGTGCAAAAACGTCTAATTATGCATTGAGCTTGTTGAGATCCATCAGCCAAGACTGGTGACCCAGATTAGTTGAAAGAGAACTAGGCTAACCCTAATAGTTTTCATGACATTATCAGCTAACCTATCTATGTGCACGCTTAAATGGCATTTGCCTCATGGAGTGCAGCACATCTCCTTAGAGTTGATCAGGTTGTTGATTGTGGCCTGTGGAATAGTGTCCCATTCCTCTTCAATAGCTATGCAAAGTTGTTGTTTTTGGTGGAAACTGGAACACGTTGTTATACACGTTGATCCAGAGCATCCCAAACATGCTCAATGGGTGACATGTCTGGTGAGTATGCAGGCCATGGAAGAACAGGGACATTTTCAGCTTCCAGATGAATGGCACGACAATGGGCCTCAGGATCTCGACACAATATCTCTGTGCATTCAAATTTCCATTGATAAAATGCAATTGTGTTCATTGTCCGTAGTTTATGCCTGTCCATACCATAACCCCACCGCCACCATACATGCTGTCTGCCATCTGCCCGGTACAGTTGAAACCGGGATTTATCTGTGAAGAGCACACTTCTTCAGCGTGCCAGTGGCCATCGAAGGTGAGCATTTTCCCGCGTCGGACGCCAAACTGCAGTCAGGGTAAGACCCTGGTGAGGACGATGAGCATGCAGATGACATTCCCTGAGACGGTTTCTGACAGTTTCTCCGAAATTCTTCGGTCTCATATGATCCCTCAGGTGAAGAAGCAGGATATGGAGGTCCTGGGCTAGCGTGGTTACACGTGGTCTGCGGTTGTGAGGCCGGTTGGACAGACTTTCAAATTCTCCAAAACTACGTTGGAGGCGGCTCATGGTAGAGAAATGAACATTTAATTCTCTGGCAACAGCTCTGGTGGACATTCCGAAAGTCAGCATGCCAATTGCGGGCTCCCATCAATTTGAGACATCTGTGGCATTGTGTTGTGACAAAACTGTACATTTTTGAGTGGTCTTTTATTGTCCCCAGAACCAGGTGCACCTGTGTAATGACCATGCTGCTCAATCAGCTTCTTTATATGTCATGCCTGTCAGGTGAATGGATTATCTTGGTAAAGTAGAAATGCTCACTAACAGGGATGTAAATAAATTTGTGCACAACATTTTAGAGAAATAAGATTTTTTTGTGCATATTAAACATTTCTGGGATCTTTTATTTCAGCTCATGAAACATGGGACCAACGCTTTACATGTTGCGTTTATATTTTTGTTCAGTATAATTTTCATGTTGTCAACAATCTAAGCCAACCCTGTCCATTTTGCCCCATAGTTGCACAAGTGCCGGTTTTGTTGCTAAACAACCAACCCATCTATAGTCCAGTATCCATTTGGGAATGTTAAGTGTAGCTGAGGGAGTGTTTGGCAAAAAAAAACAGCTTACACAGCTAAACTTAAATATTAAACTTGTGAAACCCTTTCTTTTTTGGTCTAAGAATGTCTAGAAGCCCATGTTCTTTTGATAATTTATTTAGCTACAACAGTGACAAAGTTTTAACTTCTAGATTCATGGGCCGTTCTAGCTCGGACAAGGCTTTACTTGTCCAATTCTTATTTACTAGATTTATTGAGACCATTTGATTCTATTTCAGTCCATTTTCTCACTCCTATAGCCTCTGTGTGAATGAACGATCAATTGATCGATTGATTTGATTTACTGACTAACTGAACTCTGAACTCTCTATTCGGTTGATATGTGTCTCTTTTCCTCCTCCTCTCAGATGTATCAGCGTTGTTGTGCTTCTTTCTCTTTTTTCCAGAAAACCCCGGAAAGGCAAGGGCAAAGGCCAAAAGAGAAAGCGAAAGAAAAACCATGACCAAAAGAATCGTGAAGCGTATGTCAGCTCGGCCTTCTCCTCTCCCAACCTGCACTTGAGTGTGGCACTTCTGATTATTAAGCTTATTTGGGAGGAGTTAATTTGCCCCTTTTTAATTAATTAATTTGCTCACTCACTTTTCACAGCCCCACCACTCCACCCAATACCACCACCACCACCCAATCCCACCACATGCATCAATTGGCATGAGGCTTTTCTGAACCCCCACCCCACCGGAGTAGGTAGAAGTCGTCCCTGAATAATAAATAACATCTGATCCTATATCTATGGTTAGGGGTGACTTCAACCTCAAATCACTACAACTCACGCGATTCACCCATAACCCTGCCTCCATACCTCACTGCCACCCTCACCCCACCCCCCTGGTGATAAGGAACCCTAGGGGAGATGGAGGGAAAGTATGGAGGGATAGGGTAAAGATAACAGAACTGAACAAACCAGCATGGCTTTTTGCTGACGATCTCAACTAATCCGGTATCTGTTGTGGGGATCATCCAAGGCCTACATCAGTGTTGAGTCTGTCTCGCTTTGCTGTGTCTCATACTCGCCCTTTCCCCCTTTCTTCTTCTGTTTCTTTTCATCCCTCCAAACAGGTTTTTGCTGTTCCGTCTGCCATATCTGGGCTTTGTTTGCAATGTGAGCATATGAGAGATGACAATCACATTGTTGTTTCTTTCTGGGTTATGTAAACCAACAAGTTGTTTAGCCCATTCTATTTGTGCGTTCACTTTGTCTCCATTGGTCTCAACAATTTTTTTTTTAGTTTTCAATAGAAAGAGTTGCTCATGTTTCTGAAATGGGTTTAATGTCAAATAATAGAGTTGTTCTGTTCACGTTGCTTTGCCTTTAGTTCTCAATGGAATGTCTGTCTGTGAAAATGGTTTGGTCCACTATCAACCCCTCTGTGTGGAAACAGAATGGTACAGTCTCTCTAGTGTTCTTTGTCATTTAAACCAGATCTATTCTCTTATCTACTGGTTATCTATCTAATCTGTGTCTACAGGTGTAGGATCTTAACTTGAGCCAGTTTGCTACAGCAGGAAAATAATCCTGCAGCAACAGGAAATGTGGATTATAATTAATGGGTTCATACATTTTTTTGTTACGGCAAATCAACTCTGAAATTTTAACTCGCACTGCAAGTTTGCACTTCCTGCTGTGCAGGAAAATTCTCAGCAACAAATGAGTGATCATATTAAGATCATACATCTGTATGGGAAAAACAACACTTAATATTTGAATTCAATAAAATCGAATCCCATATCTTTACGCACAAAGACGACCTCTGAGTTTAATTTGACTATGTAAAAAGAGAGTTTTGGGATGTGTTGAATTTGACAGTGTTTTGTGTTGTAAGCCTCACGTAACTGCCAAAGCTTGCTGGTGCATGTCTAACCGGAACAATGCATACTGTATGTGGGCAAGCCAATCATCAAGAATCACTCCCCCCTACCACCCTACGAGACGGTAGGAGGAGGTCACCCTGCCAACATAGGATGAGTTGGGGAGAGGGCAATGGTTTTGGGGGTAATTTTGCTGCTTGCAAAGTGTCCGTTTTTGTACAACCCTCCAGTCACATGCTACAATTCCTCCTTTACATACCCACACATAGAGAACATTCACACACAGGCACTGACACTGGGAGTATGAAGTTGCAGCATGTGTGGGTTGTCAGAAAAACACTTCCAAGGTTGTTTACATATTAACACCATTCTAATAAACATCCTTCCTATCTCTTTCTCCTCCTCCACTCTCCTCTTCATCATCCTTCACTTTTTCCTCTCCTCTCTCTGCCTGTCTGTCTAAAGTCAGTGCGAGCCATGTTGTGATGGCTGTTCAGAGAGGAGGAAGCAGGGGTTCATCCAGGACCCTCTGACCTGCCAGTGTTCCTGCAGAAACTCCAATGCCCACTGCCGGGCGCGTTACCTGGAGCTCAACGAGAGGACCTGCAGGTGTGTTTGTGTGTGGGTGTCAGGAGGACTTTTGTTTTATCACTCTTTATCACCTCATAGCTCGGTATGGTAACCAAGATGGTGTTTGGTGACATTTCCTGACCACATAAGAGCCTACCATTAGCCAAGAACCTGACCAAGACATTGGCGCTCAGTTCCCAGAGCACGAGATCAAGTGTGTGTTTCATACAACCATACAGCCCTACATCTCTGTTTTTAATGCCTGTCTTACTTCTCTTTGTCTCCCAGATGTGACAAGCCAAGAAGATGAGAGGCCAAACTTCAGATGAAATGACATGATGGAATATTCACAAGATGTTTCACAGCTCAGCACTTTGAACTTTAAACTCTAAGCTCATTTTCTCTGTGGAAAGCATTCCTCTGGACTGACTGAGAAACAGCAGAGAGAGAAAGAGAAAGAAAATGAACAGACAGAAAAATCATCCCAATGTAGATCTGTATATACTAAAGTATATACTAAAAGTACACATTTTTTATTGCTGCTAAAAGAAAACTAACTAAAACCCATCATTATAAAAAAGCAAACAGCTGTGTGGTTTTGTATTTCACTGGCATGTGACCGGACTGCAGTTTTGTTGTAATTTCATTTATGCAAATTCTTCACTGGATATATATGAGTGGTTATGTGTCGAATCAGAAACAACAACCTAGCTATGTGGTACATAAATCAGCAGAAAAGAGGAGGAAGAGAAGAAGGGAGAATATTCTTGGAGGGATGGAAAGTTCTGACCCCTAGACTCCCGTTGCAGGAACCCAATTGCAATGGCAGGACAGCCAATGGGAAAATGGGGATCTGTCCCTTTGTGACAATTTCTTTTACCTGAAAGCAAGTTCTAAAACGGATGTGTAGAACTTGTGGAATGCTAGAACTGTGTCTTTTGCTGCCCTTTCTAGCAGTGGAACTGGATTTGGAGTGCCATTAATACTTCTAAAGGGATACTGATGATTGATTTTGATATACATGGAAACCTCTAGAAACAACTGATACTGTAGCTTGATTCCATTGAGAAACTGTGCCTCAAACTGTGCTGATCACTTCAGAGTGAGAAATCCTGAATCTGCTTCTTAAATTATTTATTTGTTTTCGGAGGGGAGGGGGATGGTACCCTGTCTGCGGTTGAACTCAATACAGAATGCAATAGTATCGATGGCAAGCTGTCTGTATATATACCATACATACTTAATATCCCTTATGTCATAGTCCGCTATAGATAATTTATAATGTTAGAGTATTTTCAGTATTCAGTCCTCTACCCGTATTTAATTTGAAATATTTATATATACAGTGTTATGTTCTTTTGGGTTTCCCCCCTCCCCGCTATGTGATGTCATTATCGTCTCCTCTCTGCCTAGCTACAAGGAGACACTGCTCTTGGCTTTTATAAGAAAAGAAAATCTTTATGTAAACATTCCTCAAATGGTGGGGGTGCTGCGTGTGATTTTCACCCTGCTCGTGTGTGCGCATGTGTGTGTGTGTGTGCGCGTGTGTGTGTGTGTGTGTGTGTTTAGAGGCAGAGTAGGCTTATGCTTGTCTTAAAGCTCCACCACGCAAATAACAATAAACCCTTGCTAAAAGAAAGCTCGGCCTACCAAGTCAATGCTTCCATTTTGTGTTTATATTACAGCTAGCAACCTGCAATACATTCGGAAAGTATTCAGACCCCTTGACCTTTAAAAATTGTTTGTTACGTTACAGCCTTATTCTAAAATGAATTAAGTAGTTTTTTCCCCCCTTATCAATCTACAGACACAATCCCATAATGACAAAGCAAAAAACAGGTTTCTAGAAATGTTTGCAAATGTGTATATATAAAAAAATAACTGAAATCACATTTTACGTAAGTATTCAGACCCTTTACTCAGTACTTTGTTAAATCACCTTTGGCAGTGATTACAGCCTTGAGTCTTATTGGGTACAATGCTACAAGCTTGGCACACCTGTATTTGGGCAGTTTCTCCCATTCTTCTCTGCAGATCCTCTCAAGCTCTGTCAGTTTGGATGGGGAGCGTCGCTGCACAGCTATTTTCAGGTCTCTCCAGAGATGTTAGATCGGGTTCAAGTCCAGGCTCTGGCTGGGCCACTCAAGTACATTAATTGACTTGTTCTGAAGCTGCTCCTGTGTTGTCTTTGCTGTGTGCTTAGGGTCGTTGTCCTCTTGGAAGGTGAACCATCTCCCCTGACTGAGGTCCTGAGCGTTCTGGCGCTGGTTTTCATCAAGTATCTCTCAGTAATGTGCTCTGTTCATCTTTCCCTCGATCCAGCTAGTCTCCCAGTCCCTGCCTCTGAAAAACATCCCCACAGCATGATGCTGCCACCCCCATGCTTCACCATAGGGATGGTGCCAGGTTTCCTCCAGGCGTGATGCTTGGCATTCAGGCCAAAGTGTTTAATCTAGGTTTCATCAGACCAGAGAATCTTGTTTCTCATGGTCTGAGAGTGTTTAGGTGCCTTTTGGCAAACTCCAAGCAGGCTGTCTAGTGCCTTTTACTGAGTGGCTTCAGTCTGGCTACTCTACCATAAAGGCTCAATGGAAATGATCAATGGAAACAGGATGCACCTGAACTCAATTTTGAGTCTCATAGCAAAGGGTATGAATAGTTATGAAAATAAGCTATTTCTATTTTTATTTTTAATACACTAGCAAAAAAAAATGAAAAAACAGTTTTCGCTTTGTCATTATGGGGTATTGTGTGTAGATTGAGGGGAAAATGTATTTAATCCATTTTAGAATAAGGGTGTAACATAACAAAATGTGGAAAAAGTCAAGGGGTCTGAATACTTTACAAATGCACTGCCATCTCAAGAGTATATGATTTCATGAAAATAGTACATTTCAGTCATTTATTAGACATTCAAAGCAACCAGCAACTTGCTCAAGGGCACATCGACATATTTTTTGCCTAGTCAGCTAAGGGGATTCTAACCAGTGACCATTCGGTTACTGGCCCAACACTCTTAACCACTAGGCTAATTACCTAGAACTTATTGTTTATTTTTCAATGATAGCATGGTTTTTTTTCTGTGACAGTGTAAAGTAGTAAAGCATATTATTTACAAATTCTATTGTTTTTTTTATATAAAACTGCTTTGATACACCACCTTACTAGTTTATCAACTACATACGCTCCACCAACCAACTACATCCAATACACCTACCAATTACATCCAATACACTTACCAACAACAACCACTACACCAGCATTTGCATAACACCTTCTGAACCAACCCTGCTAATTATTTTAGTAACCCATGTTGGCCAGAAAGCCTAATCCCTCTGTAAATGCGGATTACAGGGAGGTTGTTGGGTCTTTGGCAATGTTTGTTTTTAAACAGGCACCCTCTTAGTCCCAGAGGTTACCATTTCCCGCCTGATTACCTATTAGCGCAGAGCGCTAGCTAATGAAGTTGTGTGAAAACACTTCTTCAACCCAACAATTTATGCTACTCATGAAATATACCATAAACCCAGTTTATCCCAAATAGCCCTTGCATGGTTTAACACCCTTAAGAATGCAGTAAACGAATAAATCTGTGATTTTCTCTTGAATCAAGGGATGTGAGTGAGCTAGCCATCTGTTTGTCTCCCCTATCTAGCTATGTAAACGTGGCATAACAAGTTAGCTAGCAGACCCGCTGGACTTTACTCTGTTGCTTAGCAATGGTGAGTCTGTGACAGATTGGATTATTTATATAAAGGATAGTTTAATGTGTGATCCAAGCCCCCTAATGGAGGGAAAATATGATGGGATGTCCAGAATTACATCATTATTTTGTTTTGTTGTCATTTAGTCAAGGCATAGTTCTTTTACTACGTTGTCTATACATATCTGGTTTCTTGCTTTTAGTAACTCTTCAGAAATACAGAAAATATTCCGTTTCCTTTACAAAAATGTACGATGGTACTACTATGGTACTTTCATTCATACCATGGTACTTTCACTTATACCATGGTATAGTCTGAACCATGGCAATGTACTGTGATTTTAGCTTTGAAGTATGATGGCACTACCATGGTAATGGCATTGTACCTAAATAATTGTTGGTACCATTCTTCATAATTGTGCGTAACCATAGCAGAATGTATAATGCAGGTTTAAACCATGCTATTTCCATAATCCACAGCTATGCCAAATTATGCAATACCATGGCATTATTTAGGTGCATGGCAGTACCATCATACTTCAAAGCTAAAACCCTGGTACATTTCCATGATTCAGATTTATACCATGGTATAAATGATGCAATGCCATGGTAATATTTTACAGTATGGTACAATCTTTATTAATTGTGCATTACCATAGTACAATGGCAGTATAATGCATTAAATAAATAAATCCCCCAAGGTCAAAAGAGGTTGGTTGGTATTATATTGATGAGTTTATATACCAGTGTGGGCAAGTTTCTGATAAAGTCAGAGGTAGGCTACTACTGTTGGTCCTAGTTAATCTGTATCATCAAAGAAAAATAGAAGTTGTGGAAAAGGGAAAGTACTTAATGTATTACCAATACAGTTTTTTACTTGTTTGGGTTCCCTGTGTTGCCAACCTGAAATGTGGGAGAATGTCAGATACATTTGTAAAAATAGTGTATATGAACACCCCTTCAAATTTGTGGATTCGGCTATTTCAGCCACACCCATTGTTGACAGGTGTATACAATTGAGCACACAGCCATGCAATCTCCATAGACAAACACTGGCAGTAAGTAGAATTACCTTAAAGAAGACCTCAGTGACAACATGACACTGTCATAGGATGCCACCTCTCCAACAAGTCAGTTTGTCAAATTTCTGTCTGGCTAGAGCTGTCCCAGTCAACTGTAAGTGCTGTTATTGTGAAGCGGAAACGTTTAGGAGCAACAACTGCTCAGCTGTGAAGTGGTAGACCACACAAGCTCACTGAACGAGACCACCGAGTGCTGAAGCGCGTAACGCGTAAAAATTGTCTGTCCTCAGTTGCAACACTCACTACCGAGTTCCAAACTGCCTCTGGAAGCAACGTCAGCACAATAACTGTTCGTCGGGAGCTTCAAGAAGTGACTTCCCATGCCCTAGCAGCCACACACAAGTCTAAGAACACCATACACAATGTAAAGTGTTGGCTGAAGTGGTGTAAAGATTGCAGCCATTGGACTCTGGAGCAGTGCAAACGCATTATCTGGAGTGATGAAATACGCTTCACCATTTGGCAGTGTGACGGACAAATCTGGGTTTAGCCGATGCCAGGAGAACGCTATCTGCCCCAATGCATAGTGCCAACTGTAAAGTTTAGTTGAGGAGGAATAATAGTTTGGGGCTGTTTTTCATGTTCCGGGCTAGGCTCCTTAGTTCAGGTGAAGGGAAATCTTAAGGCTGCAGCATACAATGACTATCTAGACGATTTTGTGCTTCCAACTTTGTGGCAACAGTTTGGGGAAGGCCCTTTCCTGTTTCAGCATGACAATGCCCCCGTGCACAAAGCCAGGTCCATACAGAAATGGTTTGTCGATCTGTGTGGAAGAACTTGACTGGCCTACATAGAGCCCTGACCTCAACCCTATCGAAAACCTTTGGGATGAATTGGAACGCCGACTGCGAGCCAGGCCTAATCGCCCAACATTAGTTGCCGACCTCACTAATGCTCTTGTGGCTGAATGGAAGCAAGTCCCTGCAGCAATGTTCCAACATCTAGTGGAAAAGCCTTCCCAGAAGGGTGGAGGCTGTTAAAGCCATATTAACACCCGTGAATTTGGAATGAGATGTTCCACAAGCAGGTGTCCGCATACTTTTGGTTGTGTATATGGGTAGGTTACTTTTTAAATGTAATCCATTAAAGTTACTAGTTAGCTGTCCAAAATTGTAATCCGTAACGTAACTTTTGGATTACACAAACTCAGTAACATAATCGGATTACATTCTGTTACTTTTAGATTACTTTTCCCTTATGAGGCATTAGAATAAGACAAAAATGTATGTTACCAATTGAATGACATCTATTGCAGGATAAATCAATGTTAAAGTTTACATAGCTGGCCATATATGGATGTTAAATTTTACTTTATGGATTGGTTATGTAGGCTTCTAACCCATCATTTTCTACTACATATAATAATACGATTAAATTAGACTTTGTTTTTTAATGTAAAGATTTATCAGAATTCTAGTCATTCCAATAAATGTTACACACCTTGATCTTCAAGAATACTACTTTGAAATATGGAAGTATAGATTATCCAAATTGTTTTACCTGAGCTTTACGCCAAAACCAAGGACTTATTAGCCAGCCCTACTCTGTTGTTTATGATTTTGTTGTCATAGAGGACTGATTGAGCTCATTGATTCGAGTTAAAAATTAAATGCTCTGCTCATGGAATGGCATGCTTTGAGTACTACTGAAAGTGCTATTTACATGTGAAAAATGAATGTCATATGCTGCATTTGCTATAGGCCTATTGTTTTGTTGGTGACAATATGATATCTTGATAATATGCAGCTGTTTAAAGGGCAAATCAACAGATGAAACAATAACAAAATGTTTGGCCCGCCTCTGTTTTGGTAAAAAGCTGAGGGCCACTGTTTTGGTAAAAAAAAAAACAGTCTATAAGCTTATATGTTGGGTTCTCATGGAGTATGACAGTTGAAGTAAGCTCATGAGCCATTTATAAGTTGTTTTCTTCAAGAATCAATGGATATATATAATTTATAAATCCAAAAATGGATGTAGCAATTACAGATTGCCCCCTTTAAGACTATCAAAAGTTTGAGCATGTGTCCATTAGGCCTATGGATTTTTTTATGATCAGCATGAATTAGATTGAGCAATAAAATCACAATTTTTATTCCGTAGGCTTGGATCCGCAATATTTAGCTGTTGCAAGAGTGCATTTTCACTGGCTGTCCACTGGTAAAAAAAAAACTAAAAAACAATGATTGATAGGCAGCTTCAATTTCTTGAATTCAACCATCATTGGGTTGAAATACACATTTAGACTTGTGAACAGCCATCCACAACAACCACAATCTGTATAGGGCACAAATAGCTAAATGAGAGAGCATGTGATTCACATCAGTGGCTATATAGATATCAATAATAAGTGATATCCGTATCACGGTAGACTACACCACTGTTGTCATCCTTACCTCCACGCGTTTATTCAAATTGGATCATCTTTGGATGCTGACAGCAGTTGCTCCATTGTGAGTGTTTGGACTGTAGCCTACAAAAGCCTATTCCTGCTATTTTCCCGCGATCCATCAAACACATTTGGTGTGTCATCATCTTGGTCTCTGACTTGTGGTCAGACTCGCTCAGGTGGAATCATTTTAAATGTGCGCCTTTTTCACTGCTGATTTGAATGTCATTGATAAAACAGAGAAGTGTCAAATATTTTTTTTCGAAAACATCCTTTCTGAATTTAAAAGTAAGTAATCCTCGAAGTAATGATTTCGTTTTTCAGAAGTATCTGTAATCTGATTACAAAATGTTTGCTGGTAATTTATCACATCCTAGTTACGTTTTTCTGTAATCCCTTACATGTAACAGATTAGTCAGGGCAATAGGACCAACAAACGTTCATAGAGACGGTGCGTTCGTAAAATCACTCTGGCTATCTAATCCTATTTCAGAACACTCGTCTGTGTGTGCCCGAGCACATAATAACTGATACATTTACGAAAATATCAATCGTACTCCTGGGCCAGAGAGTCCAGTGTGCGCTCTGAACCCTCCGAGGGCAAATCGCTCTGAATTTACAAAAACAATCTCACAACGCTCTTAATTTACGAACGCACACTGAGCGCAGGAAGGCAATCCAGACTGAATTTACGAACAAGGCCAGTGTAAACAAAAGGAAACATTGGAACTTGCTGTTGTTAGGGAGACGTTGATAATTACTGGTAAATGTATTCATGAGAAAAGTTTTTTTTGTATGTAGTTATTTAGAATTATATAAGACTAGCCAAGCCAGTTGAATGAGAGAGCGCCAACTGAAAACTGTATTGAAGAGAGAAGCACCAGATAAACTAAGGTTTCAGACTCATTCATTATTCTCACCATACCCTATCCAGGTCCTAAGGTTGAAGACAATAACCATGTGTGTTGTGGTTGTTCACTATGAGCTAAAGGGGTTTAAGAGGGTACTAAGCCTACGACTTGCCATTACAGAGCGATAAATCAATGTTACATTGTGTGAGTACCATAAATTACTATATAGTTTTGTCACTTTAACTGAAAAACATTGGGACACAGACCGTCATAATAGATCGGGTTTACTACACTACATGACCAAAAGTATGTGGACACCAGCTTGTCGAACATCTCATTCCAAAATCCTGGGCATTAATATGGAGTTGGTCCCCCCTTTGCTGCTATAACAGCCTCCACTCTTATGGGAAGGCTTTCCACTAGATGTTGGAACATTGCTGTGGGGACTTGCTTCCATTCAGCCACAAGAGCATTAGTAAGGTCGGGCACTGATGTTGGGTGGTTAGGCCTGGCTCACAGTCGGAGTTCCAATTCAAGGTGTTACATAGGGTTGAGGTCAGTGCAGGCCGGTCAAGTTCATCCACACTGATCTCAACAAACCATTTCTGTATGGACCTCGCTTTGTGAACAGGGGCATTGTCATGCTGAAACAGGAAAGGGCCTTCCCCAAACTGTTCCCACAAAGTTGGAAGCACAGTATTGTCTAGAATGTCATTGTATGCTGTAGTGTTAAGAATTCCCTTCACTGGAACTAAGGGGCCTAGCCCAGACCATGAAAAACTATCCATTGGGGCAGGTAGCGTTCTCCTTGCGTCAGCCAAAGACAGACTTGTCCGTCGGACTGCCAGATGGTGAAGAGTGCTTTATCACTCCAGAGAAGGCGTTTCCACTGCTCCAGAGTCCAATGGTGGCGAGCTTTACACCACTCCAGCCGACACTTGGCATTGTGTATGGTGATCTTAGGGTTGTGTGTGGCTGCTCGGTCATGGAAACCCATTTCATGAAGCTCCCAACAAACAGTTCTTGATCTGACATTGCTTCCAAAGGCAGTTTGGAACTCGGTAGCAACCAAGGACAGATGATTTTTATGAGCTTTAGCACTCAGCTGTCCCTTTCAGTGAGCTTGTGTGGCCTACCTCTTTGAAGCTGAGCCGTTGTTGCATTTCCACTTCACAATAACTGCACTTACAGTTGACTGGGGCAGCTCTAGCAGGGTAGAAATTCAATGAACTGACCTGTTGGAAAGGTGGTATCCTATGACGGTGCCACATTGAAAGTCACTGAGCTCTTCAGTGAGGCCATTCTACTGCCAATGTTTGTCACAGTCAATGAAGGGGTGTCAACATACATAGTGTATCTTGATTTTATGTTTCACACATGCTGCTAGTGGGTTAAATCTAGATTTGGTTTCCTCTATCGTAATCGCTCCTCTTTCACTCCACCTGCCAAACTAACCCTGATTCAGATGACCATTTTACCCATGCTAGATTACAGAGACGTAATTTATAGATTGGCCATTAAGGGTGCTTTCAAACGACTAGATGTTCTTTACCATTTGGCCATCAGATTTGCCACCAATGTTCCTTATAGGACACATCCCTGCACTCTATACTCCTCTGTTAATTGGTCATCTCTGTATACCTGTCGCAAGACCCACTGGTTGATGCTTATTTATAAAACCCTCTTAGGCCACACTCCCTCCTATCTGAGATACCTACTGCAGCCCTTATCCTCCACATACAGTGGCTTGTATTCACCCCCCTTGGCATTTTTCCTATTTTGTTGCCTTACAACCTGGAATTAAAATATATTTTTTGGGGGGGGTTGTATTATTTGATTTTCACAATATGCCTACCACTTTGAAGATGCAAAATATTTTATATTGTGAAACAAACAAGAAATAAGACAAAAAACAGAACTTGGGCGTGCATAACTATTTATCACCCCCAAAGGCAATACTTTATAGAGCCACCTTTTGCTGCAGTTACAGTTTCTTGGGGTATGTCTCTATAAGCTTGGCACATCTAGCCACTGGGATTTTTACCCATTCCTCAAGGCAAAACTGCTCCAGCTCCTTCAAGTTGGATGGGTTCCGCTGGTGTACCGCAATCTTTAAGGTCTTACCACAGATTCTCAATTGGATTGAAGTCTGGGCTTTGACTAGGCCATATCAAATCATTCCCACAGCCTGATGCTGCCACCACCATGCTTCACTATGGGAATGGTGTCCTCAGGGTGATGATAGGTGTTGGGTTAACGCCAGACATAGTGTTTTCCTTGATGGCCAAAAAGCTACATTTTTGTCTCATGTGACCATAGTACCTTCTTCCATATGTTTGGGGATTATTTTTTTCATTGTACTGCCATGGTTAATTTTTGTACCATGTTAGCTAGTACAAAAATATCATGTTTTGTTTGGTCACTGCCATGGAAGGAAAATGCCATGATGTTTGCGCCAGTACCATGTCATTTTCCTGCGATGGTAGTGACCAAAAAAACTAAATAGTTTAAAAAAATGTACCATTGTAGCACAATTAAAAAAATATCATGGTACATTTTTTTAAGCGTTTCCCCAGTGTCAATGCTCATCAACTTATCATTTTTGGGAATGCTCATTGTACTCTACGTAGTGTTGTGGTGCGTAATTCATATATCACCTGTCCCACTCGGAGTGTATGAAACCTGTCTTTCTGTCTGTATTCTTCTTTTTTTCTTCTCCTGAATTTCTCAAAATTGTGTTTGGTGGTGGACAGTGATAAACAACTTCCGTGGCTCTCTTTTCTCAAAAGAGACCCCGGACCTAGCAGTATCTTTTGGAACAGCAATAAATCTCATCCCAGGCTTCTTGGCCTACACATTAATCTCCACCGTGGCCCACTTTCCCTGGATAACACTCCTTTAGAATGGTGTCGCAAGCGTTTCATTACATGATTAATCAGAGCACACAGTCTTATCTGACGGAAGCTCTCTCGGGGAAGGGAGAGGACTGGAGAGACACATTCCTTGAGTCAGGCACTAATGGAACTCAGTACTTGGGTCAATCCACCCGTTAAGTACGTTTTGAGAAGTGTAACTTTGTTAAGAAAATATATATACAGTACCAGTCAAAAGTTTGGACACACCTACTCATTCCAGGGTTTTTCGTTATTTTTTTATCTTTTCTACATTGTATAATAATAGTGAAGACATCAAAACTATTAAATAACACATATGGAATCATGTTGTAACCAAAAGAGTGTTAAACAAATCAAAATAGATTTTATATTTGACATTCTTCAAAGTAGCCACCCTTTGCCTTGATGGCACTCTTGGCATTCTCTCAACCAGCTTCATGATGTAGTCACCTGTAATGCATTTCAATTAACAGGTGTGCCTTGTTAAAAAGTTAATTTGTGGAATTTCGTTCCTTCTTAATGCGTTTGTGCTAATCAGTTGTGTTGTGACAAGGCAGGGGTGGTATACAGAAGATAGCCCTATTTGGTAAAAGACCAAATCCATATTATGACAAGAACAGCTAAAATAAGCAGAGAGAAACGACAGCCCATCATTACTTTAAGACATGAAGGTCAGTCAATACGGAGAATGTCAAAAACTTTAAAAGTTTCTTCAAGTTCAGTCGCTAAAACCATCAAGGGCTTTGATGAAAGTGGCACTCATGAGGACTGCCACTGGAAAGGAAGACCCAGAGTAACCTCTGCTGCAGTGGATAAGTTCATTAGAGTTACAAGTCTCAGAAATTGGCATTCAACTGCAGATTGCAGCACAAATAAATGCTTCACAGAGTAACAGCCACATCTCAACATCAACTGTTCAGAGGAGACTGTGTGATTTTTAAAATGTATTTAACCAGGTAGGCTAGTTG